>NC_053165.1:115330880-115705880 GCF_016835505.1 Polypterus senegalus
AGTGTCTTCATCAAATATTTGACCTTTGTCAATATATCGTTGGGCAGACACAAGTTCTAGGGATATGACATTCCCTGCAACTGCACCAACAAAAAAAAAAAAAATGCCCTCAGAAATAGGGCGATGGACATTTTGCTGAAGAGCCAACTCTTCTACAGGGGTAAGGTCTAGACCGTGTGGACCTCCAGCTGTTTTTTGCTGGTCTGCCTTCTTATTAGCTTTAAAATTAATGTTTTTTATATTATATATTATTCTTCATTTCAATAATTCTATAAATAGTTATATACCAATATTTACCAGTTTGAAGTATATTCTTGTACTTCACTTTAACCTGTTCCCATGTTCTCCTTGTGCTCACATTTGATCTGGAATTATGACATATTAAATAATAATTAATCTGACAGGAAATGAAACACTGCATTCAGTAAGTACAATGCACAATACTTAGCGTTGAATTTATGGGCCAATTTTTGCCAGCCGTCTTTTCTGGTTTGGGTTGCTTTTGCAGTGTTACCCCTTGTGCAAATTAAATCTTGAAATTCTTCATATCCTTCGGATAAAAGGTCCTGCTTCGCTTGTGTGAAAAAAAATACACCCGTTCTTTCGTCATTTTGTTACAGCCTATCAAAGACTTGCTGATCATGTTTTCTAGACTCAATATATAGGGGCTTTTCCAGAAGCGCGGGCGCGCGCAGTCATCTTGGATGATTAGATCCAGCTAAACTAATCTACTACACCGCTGTGTTTGAAAAACTGACTTATCATGGATGAGCTTCACCGGCATTAACTCATCCAAGATAAGGCATCTGATCTCGGATGATTTAAGCGACGTACGGAAAATACCCCCCAGGAATCACAAAAAAGGAATCACAATCTTAAACAACAAAAAGGACAATAATAGTTAATTAAATTGAACATTACAAATGAGGACACATTCAAACTGGATCATAACTAGTAATCATAAAAATGACTGCAGTGCAATTACAAAAAAAAACAAAAAACAAACCCAGACCTGTATGAATGGGACAAATCAATTACAATTTCCTTCATCTATTTTCCTACATTTTAGCTTTTTTTAGTCGGTCCCTAGAGAACGCTAAATTGGGGTTCTATTGAAGTTTATTGTCTCTTGAAATTTAACTTGTAGCTTTGTAATGTCAGATACTAGGACTTAATTAAGTATATCACATATAGGAAACAGAAAATTCAGCAGACGTATATTGCTAACGTGCAATTTAAAAATATATTTGACACGGTACTACTAACTCTGCCAAAAAGAAAATGTGCTTTACCTTCAGGCAGCTTGATTTTCCTTTACTCTCAATTGTTTTTCCCTGCAATTACACTTACCCTCATGTTTAAATTTGTATTCATACAGCAAGCAAAGAGCCTTTTTAAGACTTAGATCAAAACATATCTCAGTACATTAAAGAGCCATTAATATAAGAATTGCAACACCAGTGAACAAAGAGCTATATTATTCTGCTTCTGTTGCTGTAATAAAACTCCACCATACATACAAGATATTGTTTCTTTTTTCCCTCCGGGTAATATCTCATGTGTGCATGATTTAATATCTGGTGAGCACTACCCATGTTGGATGCACAATACTTGATATCTTGTGTGCTGGGCTTATTATATAATGTACAGAAGAAAGTATCCCCTTTATTTTTTCCTTTCATTTCATTTTGGGGTTCCACGCATTCTTACTGGGAATAGTTTTGGACATATTTCCTAAACTTGAAAAAGAAAATTCACAACTGCTGACTCTTTTGTCCTATAATCCTGAAATAGGGTTCAGTAAGGAGATGGGTGGATGAATTTTCTGAGATGATCAGCTATGTGTTTCATAAATTCGAGAGTCATGCAACTATTTTCTTTTGAAGAGGCAACTAATTTTTGAAACATTTAGACTGTAGAAAGGAAATGAATAATTAAAAACGTGTGTCAGAATTTAGAGATATTTGAAATGCTTTCTCACATCATAGACACATGTATCATAGAGGAAAGGGAAGAGTATAAGAATGTTAAGTGAAAAAATAAAATGTCTTTGAGAGAGTGTAGGCTAGGATAACTCGATATACTCTGTTTAAAGCAACTACTCCCACCACATTGAATGTATTAAATAGGAAAGGGTCTTGAACAATTTCTGAATGCATTGATTGTGGTTGATGGCTATGTCTGTTGATGGTGATTCTCTCAAGTTATAATATTCTTCAAAGATTATATAAGGGATGAATGTCAGCAGAGGCTGTCCAAGAAGGACCCCTACCAGATCTGACAATCGTTATGGATTGGGTCTTGAAGACACTAAGAAGGACAAGATTGAGCCGCGAGAAAAAAGAAAAAAAGTTTTAAAAACACTTTTTTTAAAAACACTGAACTGACCCACCTAGTCAACAAGACAGAGTAATTATGAGGGAATGCTATTTATAGACTATAGTTTTGCACTTAACACAATAATCCCCCATAAGTTCATCAGCGAGCTCAGGAACCTGTGTCTGAACACTTAATTGTGCAGCTGGATTTTTAACTTTCTTACAGGGTGGTTTAAGTGGATGCCCACACATCATACCTCACTCTCAACAGAGGGGCTCCACAGGTCTGTGTTCTGAGTCCTCTGCAGTACTCCCTCTACATATATGACCACATGGCTGCACATGACTCTAACATCATTTTCAAGTTTGCTGTTGACACAGCTGATATCTAACAATGAGCAGAGTTACCTGGATGAATTGGAGAGGCTGTCACACTGGTGTCAGAACAACAGTCAACTCCTTTGTGTGGCTGACATTCAGAAGATGATTGTGAACTTTAGAAAAAAAAAAAATACCAGAGACACTACAGATCCCTCAGTATTAACATCACTCTAGTGGAAATGATGAACAATTTCAGAAACCTAGGTGTCTCCACATCACAGAGATCCTAGCCTAATCCAAACCATCTGACAACTTGGTAAAATAAGCACGACAACATTTTTACCACATCAGATGCCCCAGGATTTCAGACTTTCCTCCCAGTTATTAATGAACGTATACACATCCACTATTACTTATCACATATTTGAAATACTAGTTATTGTATTATTGTTGTTGTCCTTTTATATTCTTCTTAAAGGTACTGAGTTGAGAAACTGAGTATTTCAATACACATTTTAGTGTATATAATTTTTATGTGACAAATAAAATTTGATTTGATTTGACTTTAAGCTGTTGGTCAGTGAGAGAAGGTGTGAAGACTAGAATGGTTGACTGGGATATTGCAGGAAAGGAAATGTGACACAGCATAGGAGTAAGGTCCTAATAGAGATAGAAAAAAATATACTGGCACTGGCAGTGCACTTTGTCATGCCAGTACACAAAGAAGGGCAACTCCAGGGGCTTCATGTATAAACACTGCGTACGCACAAAAATTTTGCGCAAGCCCGTTTCCACACTCACATTGTGATGTATAAAACATAAAATTGGTGTAAAGCCACGTACATTTTCAGCTAAATGCTTGGCGTACGTAAGTTCTTTGCTTGGTTTTGCAAACTGGTGGCAACAAGCGTCAAGGCAGTGCTTTTGTTCCAGTGTGGTTTCCCTTTCTTTTTCAAGTCAGATCCCTGATGTGGCTTTATCATATACACTGAAATTAACCACATATTATTGATTAGTTTAAGGCATCTGATTGTAATTAACCCGTAACAATATAATAGTTCACAGAATGGCCAAACTATTTCAAATACCATAGCTGCTTTAGCGTTGTTCCTCTCAGTGCACCACTCATAGTGTTTATCCCACTGTATGAGCCGCTGATCGGAAAGAGAATTATTGGAATACAGCACCAAGCACACGCTGCCTCAGCCATGAGCTATTTGAACTGCTCTCATACAACAAACGCTTCAGAGCCTTTCCTGTACGGACCTCACAGTTCAGAAACAGTTTCATCCCAAGAACTATAAATGCACTCAATCAGTCCATCAAGTGCTCCTTGTAGAACTGTTTGTACTTATTAGTACTGGAACAGGGGAGAGTCCCAAGGCTTTGGAAAACATCTTGTATCACCCCTGTCCCAAAGGTATCACGTCCTAGTGAGCTGAATGACTTCCGGCCTGTTGCTCTGACATCACATCTGATGAAGACCATGGAGCAGCTGCTTCACCACCTGAGGCCACAGGTCCGCCACGCCCTCGATCCTCTGCAGTTCGCATACCAGGAGAAGGTGGGAGCGGAGGATGCCATCATCTATATGCTACACCGATCCCTCTCCCACCTGGACAGAGGCAGTGGTGCTGTAAGAATTTTTGGACTTCTCTAGCACCTTCAACACCATCCAACCTCTGCTCCTTAGAGACAAGCTGACTGAGATGGGAGTAGACTCACACCTGGTGGCATGGATTGTGGACTATCTTACAGACAGACCTCAATATGTGCGTCTTGGGAACTGCAGGTATGACATTGTGTTCAGCAATACAGGGGCGCCGCAGGGGACTGTACTTTCTCCGGTCCTGTTCAATCTATATACATCAGACTTCCAATATGACTCGGAGTCCTGCCACGTGCAAAAGTTCGCTGATGACACTGCTATTGTGGGCTGCATCAGGAGGAGGAGTACAGGAAGCTAATCAAAGACTTTGTTAACCACTTACATCTTAACACCAGCGAAACCAAGGAGCTGGTGGTGGATTTTAGGAGGCCCAGGCCCCTCATGGACCCTGTGATCATCAGAGGTGACTGCGTGCAGAGGGTGCAGACCTATAAATATCTGGGAGTGCAGCTGGATGACAAATTGGACTAGACTGCCAATACTGATGCTCTATGTAAGAAAGGTCAGAGCAGACTATACTTTCTGAGAAGGTTGGCATCCTTCAACATCTGCAGTAAGATGCTGCAGATGTTCTACCAGACGGTTGTGGCGAGTGCCCTCTTCTATGCGGTGGTGTGCTGGGGTGGCAGCATAAAGATGAAAGACGCCTCACGCCTGGACAAACTTGTTAAGAAGGCAGGCTCCATTGTAGGATTAAAGTTGGACAGTTTAACATCTGTGGCAGAGCGACGGGCACTAAGCAAACTCCTGTGAATCATGAATAATCCACTGCATCCACTGAACAGTGTCATCTCCAGGCAGAGGAGTAGCTTCAGTGACAGACTTTTGTCACTGTCTTCCTCCACTGACAGACTGAGGAGATCGTTCCTCCCCCACACTATGCGACTCTTCAATTCCACCCGGGGGAGTAAATGCTAATATTACTCAAAGTTATTGTTTGCTTTTTCATTTTTATCACTATTTAATTTAATATTGTTTCTTTGTGTCAGTATACTGCTGCTGAATTATGTGAATTTCCCCTTGGGATTAATAAAGTATCTATCTATCTATCTATCTATCTATCTATCTATCTAGTACAATTGCGTCACTGTAAACATGTGATACTATAAACTTGTGATACAGTTATAATATTGCACAACCCGAGGCACTTTATAAAGCACATATTTACATACTGTATGATGATGATATTATTTTTAAGATGAAATGCAGCAAAATATGTTTATTATACTGTACTAGCCAACCCGCGGCGTAGCATACACCGCATAATCAGGCTGCTTTTTAAATGATTTTTAAGCACAGAGGAAAAAATAAACATTTGAAAAATCCGTAATTTAATAAACCACCAAGAAAAGTAACATTGCAACAATGCACGCTACGAACCAACATACAATTGTCCATGACTGAAAACCAGAGGAGCACCGTCGCGCTTTCTCCTTCCAAAGTGAAGGACGGGGTTGAACGGCGCTCATTCAGCACGCACTGCCCGCTTATGTGCCCGCCCCCAACTCCCTACCTGAGTCTTTGTCTGTGTACAGTCCACACGCACCTGTGAGTCACGTTGACTGTTAATTTTCCAAACACCGCCTCAGTCGGTTTCCACGTTGATTTTTCATTGTTCTTTGCGGTTTCGCCCTTTTTTTTTTTTATATATAATCCACCAAGTCACCCGACCATGGGGGGCTTTACAAAAGGCAGGGACGTAATCAGTGCGAGCGTATGACCCGCACGTACTAGGAATTTCCTGCTCGTAGGGAACAATTGGAAGCCACGGTCTCCATCACGAATGGGGTACAACGGCTTACCCACGCCTCCTCTCGCCGGGTAGACACACGTTGATCCATTCAGTGTAGCGTGCGTGCAGTACCGGACATACAAGTGCATCACAGACCTGTTAATGCTCAATCTCACGTGGCTGAAAACCACTTGTCCCTCTAAGAATTTGGACGCCGACCGCTGTTGGGTCGTGTAACAATTTAGCAGGCGGGAGTCTCGTTCGTTTTCGGAAATAACCAGCCAAATTGCTCCACCAACTAAGAACTGCCATGCACCACCACCCACAGAATCGAGAAAGAGCTATCAATCTGTCAATCCTGTCCGTGTCCGGGCCGGGTGAGGTTTCCTGTGTTGAGTCAAATGAAGCGAAAGGCTCCACACCTGGTAGTGCCCTTCCGTCAATTCCTTTAAGTTTCAGGTTTGTAACCATACTCCCCCCTGAACCCAAAGACTTTGGTTACCCGGTTGGTCATGGGAATGACGCCGCCGGATCGCCTGTTGCGGGGCCTGCATTGGTGAAGCAAGTGAGATGGTAATGAAACAGAGGCACAGGGCTTATTGGTTTTTAAAGACTGCTTCCTTCATTGGGTTTTAACCAATGCACGGAACGAACCAACACACAATCGTCCGTGCAGCTCTCAGGGTGGAACGGGAGGAGAGGAGAAGGACATCCACTCCGCTCCCTCCGTCATGCTAGTCTGCTGATTTCTCGTTCAGTATACACTGCCTGCTCATGTGCCCACCTCCAACTCGTCACTCGAGTCGTTGTCGTCTTTGTACAGTCCAGATGCACCTGTGACTCACGTAGACTTTTGGCTGCCTTTCTATATATAATCCACCAAGACACCCGACCACGGTGGGAGGGGGGTGTGTACAAAGTGCAGGAGTATCTAAGAAGACGCTTGTTTGTCGCCGATGCGAATTGCTGTATGTAGCGTGTAAAACAGTTTGCTATAGTGCACGCGGTCGTGCATCGTAACCGAAAACTCGTTTTTTAAAGACTGCTCACTTCATTGTGTTTTAACCTCAGTTGTAACGGAACGTTTTAAGGATCCCATGGGATACCCCTCGCAAACCGTTTTACATGCCGTATATGGCGATTCACCTCCACGAGAAACATGCCTCTATTAACAGTCAACGTGGGACGGAGCTGCATGTGACCTCTACGACAGACGAATATAAATGATGCCGGTTTTTCTGTGTCGTCGCGTCCGAGTTGGTGGGCATGGCTGTGTGAGTTGTCGTCGTATCCAATGGTCTTGGAGTTGGTGGGCATGGCTCCTTCCTGCGTGCGCCATAGGTGTCTCACTTGTCTGCAGCTTAGTGAATCCACGCCCCTTCCGGCCTGCTTTCCATGGTTGTCTTGCCTTAGTGAATTATATATATAGATTATACAGATAAAACTTTTAACTTCATTTAAATAATCCATATTGTTAATAATTAAACATGTGAGGACACGGTGTCACAGTGTTTGCTTGTTGAGGGATTGTTCCTGCCTCGCGCTGTATTTTTGCTGGGGCTGGCGCGACACTGGAAGGATAGAAGGATAGAATAATTAAACATGTACTACGAAGATATTTCAATGTTCCTTAAAAGTTTTGAAGAATCGGCATTCTAAGCTTACAGATGGCTTAACATCTATTACAGAGGTGATTGTGTGGCAATTGGTTACTTGGAGAAAGAAAATGAAGAACAGGAATTGGAGGTTAGTATGTTTGAAAGAGACAGTACTGCTGCAATAAATTATTTCATCAAAAATCACGCACGGTGCAGGAACAATCTCTGGACATGGTGCCAGCTCGTCGCTATCACTGCACCACCGTGTTCCCATGTTTAATAACATGCTTTAACTCCTATCATCATGAAAATTATATCAAGTATACATCTCAGTATTTTAATTATTCAGAGAGCTGTAATATTATGAATTTAATGGATTCTGTGTCCTGTCAGAGGAAGAGAAAGCCTGTTTAAGAAGCACATAGTGATTCACACACATAGAAGAACATATACAAATCAAAGCATTTAATGTGCTCCTTTAGTTACAATGTTATTTGAGAAACTAGTAAATGATTTAAAGGTGAAATTTATGATGTTCTAATTTAATGACAAAATAAACTACGTCATTAAAGTGGAAATTTAGAGACACTCAGATGGTAGGCTACAACTTGCCTTTTCACGGCAACTTTGATATCTGACAACTTTTTTTTATTTTGGACACTGTGCGACTTTGTGAACTTGAGCTTTCGAGTTTCTCTGACACTCTATGTCACTCGATGAAGTTCCTTTTGTTGTTTATACCACTGTTTAAACCAACTAATAGTACGTTTTTCCTTGCCTCCACTTGGTGTTCGCTGCCTTTGGTGCCCTTGGTGTTTTTACCATTGCCTTTTCACAGAACAATGAGATTAAGGGCTATTTATATTGATTTGCATATTCAAAGAGATGTAATTCTGGGAGGAGTTTGTGAGAGGTAGCAGGCATGGGCATGTGCATTACTTTTCACACTGACCGGGATTTATGGAGTGGAAGAACGTGGAAGTTGGCAAACACACAGATTTATCCATCCATCCATCCATCCATTTTCCAACCCGCTGAATCCGAACACAGGTTCACGGGGGTCCGCTGGAGCCAATCCCAGCCAACACAGGGCACGAGGCAGGAACCAATCCTGGGCAGGGTGCCAGCCCACCGCAGACACAGATTTGTGCATCTGGATTTTTTTGTGCGTACGCCCATTTCCGCATGTCCATACGCCATGTTTTACTGTGAATGCATGAGGCCCCAGTTGTTATGTGCAGTGTGATGTGCTGTGGGGCAACAATCAGAGATATCAGCATTACAGAGAGTGAGGTGCAGCCTAATTAGTGTTATGATTTAGCTATGGTAGTAGCTCTGGCTCAAATGTATTCTTTTTTTATTTAGTGGTTTTGTTATTTTAAAAAGTATTTTTTTTTATGCTAATATGGTTTTCGTTTCTGTATTAATGTAAAAGTATGTTTTTCTTTGATTATGCCTTCTTTAATTATTTAATTTGTAAGCATTGTGTTTCTGTGTTCCTTATGTTTTGTGAGTGGAACCCAAAGAGGTGGGGCCACTGAGATGTCACTGCAGAAGGACTGTCCTCAGACTAATTACTGAAGCTAGGAGTGTATCCTACAGGGTTTCACTGACATTATTGGTGCATGTATAAATAAAACGTATTATTACTACTACTACTTCTAAATATTGTTTTTCTGGATTCTATATTTTATGCTTATGTTTGTGGATTCTGATTCCTGGATTATGTATTGGTACCCCTATATATGATATACCATTTCACTCATCTTAATGTCAGGTTATACGGTACATTAAACTTTTTGGGGTTCACTCCAATTTATGTCCCTCTAGACCCAAAAAAACAATTTTTAGGCCATTTCTGGACCCTATTTAGTTAGTAATTACAGCATTGTGATAAAGAGTAAACCAATAGGTGTTTTCAATACAAATCATCACAAGGACTTGAAGTTGCACATTCCACATCAACTTACCCCAGGGCTTTAGTCTATAAAGGGATAAGAGGGGGAGTTCAAAGTTACTTCTTTTCACACAACTGGAATTGGTAATAAAGTGGAGTGTTGTTTTATGCTATTTTGAGGTTAATATTTGATTGTTGACCGGTGGTCCTAGCCCTCTAACAGTGACTCCCAGAAAGTTAAAAATGACAAGTAATAAATATAATCATGTAGGGTATTATATGATGTTCCACACCCATAGTTTAGACTTTAAACATTTAAATTGAAGCAAACATTGTAATATTTCAAGTATATGATGCAACTATTCTTATTTATTATGTACTTCTACCTCATGAAGTGAACCATTACATTTCCTATGAACACTCCAAATTAGAGCAATTTAAACTAATTCAGACTTTTTTTTACTGTGGATTGGTATTCAGGTCAAATCCTTTATCTTAGAATATTGTCATTTAACTTTTTTCCGTACTTCTTTGTAACTCTGAAGTAAATATCTCCATTTAATAATGATTCCACATTGGCCCTGTCCTTCGGTCAGAGAGCTTTTATGGTTTACCCTCTTCCTTGAAGGGCATTTTGGACATTCAAGTTATTCTTGAAGTTTAAATACAACTCCTCTTTTTTGGTCTGTTTAGGCCAAATCCTATCAATATTGATTGGGGTGAAGTCACCAGGGGTTGGGCCTACAGTATTTCTGGGCATTCTAGGAATGGCCCTGGGCCTGGTTTATAGGTCTCTTTTAGGGTGTCATTTCCCTCCACCATTTTGAATGCACTGGAACAGAAGAGATAGAAGCGGACATTAATCCCCAGCATGACAGAAGACAGTTGATTCAGTAGTTGCTAAAAGATAAGGTAAAGCTGCAGGTGACTGGCAAAAGAACAAAATAGCTGCCCACTAGCAGGTAGCAACACATGGGCTCAATTTATGAATGAGACTATGTTGCTCTTTTAAGGGTCAGCTTAGTTAGGACTAATCAGGGTCAGTAGTTTTCTTCTGGGAGCAGGTCAGTCCTAGAGAAAAAGAGGGCTATGTTTTTGTTGTAAGTAAGGTGATTGAGAAGTCCTTAATTTGATCTATTAAGGTCTTCAAAAGGCTCAAGGTTGCAATAACCTCAGACGCCATTAAAGGTTTTGTGGTCTGGTGGCCCTGAGACTTTGCAGACCCAGCCTGGCCACTAAAATGATTCTTAGGTATGTCTAGAAGTAGCTGTGAGATGAAGTTTTAAGATCTAACAAGCCTGCAAGAGCCTGACTCATGGGAGGTAGGGAGGTCAAAGACCGAAAGAGAAAGTCTTGGGAGTGCTTTCTTGCACTTTAGTCTGAAGGTTGACAAGAAGGATCAAAGAGGTTGCTGGCATCACTGTTTTCGGCCTTGTTTTTCCATAATCGGAACATTTCATTGATTCTTCATTGTAGTTATTCTGATGTCCTTTGGGTTTTGGTGGTGCTATAAGAGAGCCCATTCGGGTTCGCAAATCGAATTTGATATCAGGAAAGGTTTTTATTTTATTATTTCTATTATGAGAGTGTAAACTTTATTTAAAAAATAAAAATACACTGTTTATACTAATGTGTATTTCTCTTATTTTTTTTCAAGGCAGATAAATAACTCACCATTAAATAATCATCTAAATTTGTAAATTGCAAGAATGTAAAAAAAAACTGCAAAAGTTCATTAAAATCCTATATTTAATAGTGTGTGTGTGTGTGTGTTTGTTTTTCATTTTGCTTTGTTTTACCCATATGCTAGGCACAGTCGAGGAGGGGAAAAGTTTACAATGTGAAAGTCAGATATTTTGAAATTCATGCCTGAATTAGGAAACAGGCCCTCACATTTACTGTATATCTGACAAATTTATAAGCATTCATTAACACTTTTTCAAATGCCAGAAGCAATTATTAGGCAGTAGATAGAGTACACTTTATATTTTTGCAATATCCAAACAATCCCTTTTTTAACATTCTGCAACAAATGTGTTTATATTTGCTTTGAATATTTTATTTAAAAGTGTATTATGTATCTGTCAGCTGTGGTAAAATGGAGCCAAAACTCAAATTGCTTTGACAAATAAAAGATAGTATGAAAATAAAAATACAGCATAACACAAATAAATTAAAATTAAAAACTGAAAACCAATGAGATCGAAATAAAAATTGGAAAAACAAGCAAAAACACTGAATACTATTTAATTAGGTTGTGTTTAAAGTGAATTGCATATTTTCTTCAAGGCTGTGGCCACTTTGAAGTGTTTCCATCACCTCAGGCAACAGATGAATATTGAGCCTTATCTCACAAATGGGAGCTGCTGTGCTATTGCAGTTTACACACATGAGATCAGTGAGAATTATGTAATTACAAATGTGAAACAAGGCTAAGAGTGAAAACAATATCATAGTATATGAGTATTGTAGCCTGTAGCGGGCAGTCTCAAGCCATCTCGAAGCCCAAAGTCAAGGACCCAAAAAAGGGACAGACAGATTGTTTTTTTTTGTAAAAATTTAAAGACATAAGAAAGTGTTTAAAAGACGAATAGGCACCAAGTACAAACAAAAGCTGCCAAAACTTAGCCTTCCTTAAAAGGTTACCTCCCTGACAATGCAATCCTTCTAAATGCTACTTACACCGTCCGTCCCTGGCCTTTCTTTTTAGAACATTCCAAAAAAACATCAAGTCAAGTTTTGAAAGTCCCTAAAGTCTTACTGTCTACCACACTATGTGGTAGCTTATTGCAAGTGCCTATCATTCTTTGTGTAAAGAAAAAATTCCTAATGTTTGTCCGAAATTTACCCTTAGCAAGTTTCCAACTGTGTCCATGTGTTTTGATGAACTAATTTTAAAATAACAGTCTCATTCCACTTTACTAATTCAATTCATAATTTTAAACACTTCAATCATGTCACCTCTTAATCTTCTTTTGCTTAAACTGTATAGGCTCTGCTCTTTTAATCTTTCCTTCTTGTTACTTATTTTCTTATCTTATTAGGATAGGAGCAGCTGAAAGAAGAAGAAGGTGCAGTGAAAGTAACAACGCTTAAGCAGCTATTGTATTTGGAATAGTTTGGCTATTCCGTGGACCATTATATTGTTACAGATTAACAATCAGATGCTTTAAACTAATAAACAGTATGTGGTTAATTTCAGTGTATATGATAAAGCTGCGTCAGGGATGTGCATCTAAAAAAGAAAGGGAAACCACACTGGAACAAAAGCACTGCCGCTAGTTTGTAAAACCAAGCGGAGAACTTGTGTACACCAGGGTTTGAGCTACCGTGAAAAAAAAATTTTGTGCGTTCACAACGTTTATACATGAGGCCCCTGGTTGTTTGAAACCCCTTCCATTTCACAATTATTGAGGCCATTGTGCTTGTGGAAACATTCAAAAGCATTAGAAATGGTTTTATAACTTTTCCCTGATCTAAGCCTCACTACAGTTTTATCACAAAGGTCGACAGAGAGTTCGTTGAACTTCACGCTTTGGTTTTGGTTCTAGCATGCATTGTCAGTTGTGGAACCTTACATAGACAGGTTGTGCCATTCTAAACAATGTCCAATCAGTACAATTTGCCACAGTTTTATTCCAATCAGGTTTTGGACACATCTCAAGGGTAATTAAAGCAAACAGGATGCACCATACCACAATTTGGAGATCCGTAGCAAAAGGCCTGAAAACTTATATGAGACACTTCAGTTTTTGATTTTTAATAAATTTCTTATCTTGAAAACATGTAGAAATGTTAAAATTGAAGAGGTGTTAGCACTAGGGTCAACCCCCAGTTTCCTAAAAATGACTTTGGGTCATGGGCTAGCATCCATGAGAACCAGTGAGACCAAAGCTAGAGCTTAACACTAGAATTACCAGAGCCTACGAAAAAACTCGTAATTCCGTCCCACCTTAAACTGCTTCTTAAATCCCTTCACACCTCTCCGCCAGCGCCCTTTGTCTTCTAAATGTGCTGATAAAGAGAAGCCGGCTATTCCATCCCCCCACCAATTTAGAACGTGCACGAACTTCAGCTTGATTGAGTGTCTGGGAGTGAAGTGGAGTTTTAGAGTGAAATAATAGATCGTTATTTGGAACACACGCATTTCATGTCTGTTCCGTTTCTACAGTAATCTGTGTCAACACATTGTTAAAACAGAAACTTTTTTTATATTCTAGTAGTAGATGACAAAATGTAGGTATAAACTATATAATGTATGAAGCCTGAAGTCCAAATAGCAAAGAAACATTTTCACAAGAATAACACAATTGCACTTTTATTCAAACATATAACTGCAGAAAGAAAAAGCCGCCTTAACATGCGACATTGACACCAGTTTACTATAACTGACTCTATGGTTCAATAGATACAGCCCCCGCTTGGGAATCAAGGGGTCACGGGTTCGATCCTGCGCCCCTCCCTTTTGAGAAGTAAACTGTTCTCACCGTCACTTGCTTTTCTTTTTATTCAGTTTTATTGAGTGTTCCTGCCAGTCCCCGCATGTTGCTGTATGCTTTTTCTTTTGCACCCCATGACATGCAGAAGAAAGAATGGTAAAGACCAACTTCGGCGCTATATGCAATCATCAGACACTCCCCATCTGCCCGTGTCGTTCAAACACAGGAACATATATTGGTGTAAAAGTATAACAAAAGTGCACTTTTATTCAAGTGCACTTTTTCCATCGCCTTTTCCTGTAAGAAGCAGTGTACACACTTCTCTCTATGCTGTGGTTTCTATTACACACCTGAAAGAAAGACAATATATGTGAAAATATAATCGCACTAATGCAATATTATTTGAAAACGAACAGCGTCAGATCGGGTGTAAAATTAATGCAGGAACTGGAAATTCTCTGATGCGGGACCTTCCCCCAGGGAAGAAAGTACAGTGTCAGGTGCTCATTCAGTGTAATAGAAACCATAGCACAGAGAGGTGTGTACACGGCAACAAGTACACGTGTCGTAAATGTAGGAAGGACGGTCCTTGGGTGTGTGGGAACTGTTAATATTTGAATGTGATGATTTTATATAGCACGGAATGAAAATCTTCACTTCTTAGCATTGCACCATGCAAGATGTCGTATCAATCGCCTACTGTATCTTGCTTTCTTTTTCTTCGGTTATACAGGTAGTTTTGAATAAAAGTGCACTTGTTTTGTTTGCGAAATGAAGTGTCTGCGTGCACTTTTCGTGGCATTACACGTGTATTTTTTGAGCATGCCCGTTTGAGCAGTATAAAAAGTATTGAAAAGTATAACAAAACAACGGGCAGATGGAGAGTGTCTGATGATTGCATATAGCGCCGAACTTACTGCTCTTTACTATTCTCTCCTCTGCGTGCCCTGGAGTACAAAAGAAACAGAATACAGACGCGCTATAGCTCTGCGTTGTACCACGATGCATACTAACGCACCCCCCACCCGGTTCTGACACACAGACGCTGGCGAAGCTGCCTTCTTCGTATCTCACCGTCACTTGATTTTCTTTTTATTCAGTTTTATTGAGTGTTCCTGCCAGTCCCGCGCTGTTGCTAATATTGCATTAGTGCGATATATTTTCACATATATTGTCTTTCTTTCAGGTGTGTAATAGAAACCACAGCATAGAGAGAAGTGTGTACACTGCTTCTTACAGGAAAAGGCGATGGAAAAAGTGCACTTGAATAAAAGTGCACTTTTGTTATACTTTTACACCAATATATGTTCCTGTGTTTGAACGACACGGGCAGATGGGGAGTGTCTGATGATTGCATATAGCGCCGAAGTTGGTCTTTACCATTCTTTCTTCTGCATGTCCTGGGTGCAAAAGAAAAAGCATACAGCAACATGCGGGACTGGCAGGAACACTCAATAAAACTGAATAAAAAGAAAAGCAAGTGACGGTGAGATACGAAGAAGGCAGCTTCGCCAGCGTTTGTGTGTCAGAACCGGGGGGCGTTAGTATGCATCGTGGTACACTGCAGAGCTATAGCGCGTCTTTAGTGAAAACAGCCGTGTCAGATGGGGTTGTATGGATTGATTCTGAACGCGACTGAGAGAGTGAAAAGTGAATAAAAAAAAAAAGCTAACCTTTACAAGGATCATAAATTGCACCGACTGTTACAGACTGAAATCAAATGTATGTTTTTATTCTAAAACAGTAAGACTAAGAACAGTTTACTTCTCAAAAGGGAGGGGCACAGGATCGAACCCGTGACCCCTTGAATCCCAAGCGGGGGCTGTATCTATTGAACCATAGAGTCAGTTATAGTAAACTGGTGTCAATGTCGCATGTTAAGGCGGCTTTTTCTTTCTGCAGTTATATGTTTGAATAAAAGTGCAATTGTGTTATTCTTGTGAAAATGTTTCTTTGCTATTTGGACTTCAGGCTTCATACATTATATAGTTTATGCCTACATTTTGTCATCTACTACTAGAATATAAAAAAGTTTCTGTTTTAACAATGTGTTGACACAGATTACTGTAGAAACGGAACAGACATGAAATGCGTGTGTTCCAAACAACGATCTATTATTTCCACTCTAAAACTCCACTTCACTCCCAGATACTCAATCAAGGCCTGAGCTGAGAGAAGTTCGTGCACGTTCTAAATTGGTGGGGGGATGGAATAGCCGGCTTCTCTTTATCAGCACATTTAGAAGACAAAGGCTGGCGGAGAGGTGTGAAGGGATTTAAGAAGCAGTTTAAGGTGGGACGGAATTACGAGTTTTTTCGTAGGCTCTGGTAATTCTAGTGTTAACCAAGCACCTTCTTTCATCCCTGAAACGCCACACCTATAATTTGTATTCAAGGGTCAGAACAGCATGGCATTGTCCTAGTTTATTTAAAGTATACAATCTGGAAAGAATTGGTAGAAAGAAAATCAGATGAAATATTTCACCAACTACTTTGAATTTTTATATTGTGACTGATATATATTTTTTATATATTTGTGGCACCACTGAGGTTGTGTATGGTCTCACAGCCTAAGAAATATATCTGGTCATGCAACATACTAAATAAATTACACACTTGTGCTGATATACACTTTATGTGTGCTTGCATAAATATGAAAGTAAAGTGTGACTGAAAAGCAAGGTGGGTTTAGGCCTCTCTATCTTTATAAATATTGATTCTTCCTTTTTGTACTAAGTTCATAATGAGGGACGACATCATGTGTTTTCCCATACATTTCCTGAACCTGCTTGATCCAATTATTGTTGTCATTATGGTTTAACCCATTTAATATTAACATAAAAGACAGCCAATAACGGCTCAAAACAAAATTGTCTTTTGTGGAAAACTTTGCAATGTCTATTAGGAGCTCTGTCTTCTGCGGTAGTTAGTATAGTATCTGACCCCACCTTCTGCGAATGGGCCAGCTTTATATGGTGGAAACCAGATACATATCTCTAGTAACAAACACATTTAAAATGTATTTTTCCTGACACATATCCAAAATATTAGGTCTGGAAAACAATTAAAACAGATTAAATAATCCATCCATTTTCCAACCCGCTGAATCCAAATACAGGGTCACGGGGGTCTGCTGGAGCTAATCCCAGCCAACACAGGGCACAAGGCAGGAACCAATCCTGGGCAGGGTGCCAACCCACTGCAGGACACACACAAACACACCCACACGCCAAGCACACACTAGGGCCAATTTAGAATCGCCAATCCACCTAACCTGCATGTCTTTAGATTGTGGGAGGAAACCCACGCAGACACGGGGAGAACATGCAAACTCCACGCAGGGAGGACCCGGGAAGCGAACCCGGGTCTGCTAACTGCGAGGCAACAGCACTACCACTGCGCCACCGTGCCGCCCCAGATTAAATAATTAATGGCATAAATGTGTTTAATTAAAAAACATGTAATTATAAAATTAATACGTAAATCATGAAGTAAACGCACACTAAAATTAATGTAGAATCAATACAAATTAATGTAGAATCAACCTGAGCTTTAACAAAATACAACTTAAGCAAGTATAGCCTGAATTTGATTACCTTCGTAAAAGGCATGTTGAAAAGAGGGCAATAAAAAAACAAGGCCAAAGTAATAATTCTCAGGTTGACATATGAAACACAGACATGTCAGAGTAAAAATAAAATGATTGAAACAATTGTAGACTTTGAATGCACTGCTAAAGACTCATTCAACTGAAAGAATCCGTTGCTTCCCTTGCACCTATGTCAGTATGTATAAATCAAGAAAATGAACGCTACATATTGACATATGGCGTACAATGTGAACCACGTAATACAAAATGTTGTAACGGCTGACTCACTCTCCCTAACCAGCTGCTATACCACCAAGACCCGTAGCCTGGCAAGCTGAGGACGTTAGATCTGACAAGCTGTACTCCTTCTAAATAAACTTCCCAATCGACGATCAAAGATCAGCCAAAAGACAAACAATCTGTAAAATAATAAAGTGAGTATATATTAATAAAAAAAGAAATGGAACAGGCTCCTAACAATATATATATAATGATAAAAAAAAAAGAAATTACATGAAAATGCCACCGTGACCAAAGTACTGCCTGAGGCATTTGCCTCATGGTCGGCCCTGGATGTGACAATATTTTTTAACACATTAAACGGGCCACATTAATCACAAAAATGAACGCGTAACTTTTAGTGTTTTTGCTATCAGTAGTTTTCTTCATTCTTGTTTTGTCGTTTTTTTCCCATGTCGCTATCATTTTGTGTCCATCACTATGACTTTACTAGGTACTAGATGCAAGACTCTGGAGGTTGCACATATTGACACTATTTATGTTGTCAGTTTTCAAGTCTCTGCCCTGTGCTGATGGTTATCCAAAATTATGGTTAAACCTAAAAACATCTGTCTTTTGCTTTTGTCTTGATTTTCTAATCTCTTGGTTTCAAGAGACTGCTTTTCCTTTCCGACAAAGTTTATTGGCTAATATTTTGGTATTCAGACCTTCGGCCCGGCTAGTTTTTTGGTATTCTGTTTCATCTCCTGATCCTAATATTGTGATCTTGTGACCTGCCATTTCTCTCTTTATTTGCAGAGCACACCCGGCTTTTTGAGAGCGTCCTTCAAAATGTTTTGTCACATGACAAACTCTGCTTTCATTTGTACAGTATGTAAAGTTTAAGTCAATTAGGATAATTAAATTAAATTTATATGGCAGCAAGTCATTGAAGCAAAAAAGAAAACCCTTAAAAGTTCAGATATTAAGATTGACTCCCAACACAATACCACACAGAGGGTTAAACTTCTTTTTAAATTATCTTGTTTAATAAATAACATTAGAAAATATGTCCAATGGCAAAATTGGTGCCTAAGTTACATTTTCTTAAAAGACTATGGCACTCCAGAACATTTGTTACTTCCACATTCCCTTCATAGTGTATTTAATTATTGTGTGACAAGCATGAGTTGTTTACAAAAAAAGATGTATTGGTTTTAATTTATTGAATCAGAAATAATGATTTTTAAGAAACCAAATGTATGTACAATTAAGTTACAACTGAGTTTTTATTCCTTGAATAATGGAGAACATGATAGGACTTCTAATTTAATTGTAGAAGTACAATGAAGGGTCTGTATTGCCAATGGATCTACATTTTTTGAATTTCAGTCTTAATGAAATAAGTGTGTTTGCCCTATTGAACATAGACTGACAGACTTTAGTATATGTTACCACTTGGCAGTATTGATAAAATGAACTGCACTTTTGCAGTTTTGCAATGTGTATTCTAAATAGTTCATAACAAAGCCACCTTTCAGTGTACCCCATGATCGACTGATGCCTTATTCAGGGGTGGTGCCTGCTTTGAGCCCAAAGCAGCTACAACATGCTCCATCTCCCTAAGACCAGGAAATGGATGGAGTGATAGTTGTAGATTTTATATCTTTCATATTAAGGTTACCAAATATATCTATCATTTAAAAGGTGTATTTTTATTATTCATATCCCCTTTAAAAGAAGCATTTCTGTGCTGCTAAAATGATAACTTTTCCTTTTTTTCCATTTAAGATGTGACAATCTCCATTTATAATACCATAAAACATAATATGTAATAAGGTTGGAATACCATAGAATGTATTCAGATGTTAAAAATGTTAACTAAAATGAAAGCTGAAATGGAAAATGGCAGTAAAAAAATAATTCTTTCAGCTAAAATGGAAGTTCCTTTAACCAAGGTCCTACTAAAAGCTTTTGTCAAAGCAGGGAAGCATGATTGGTTGAAACAAGATTGTTGTTAAAAGAGCCTGTTAATATACATGACCCTAACCTTAACCCATGGAAGAAGTACACATTAGAAATAAACGTGCTATGGGCTTTTGTGAAGTGCTGTAGTTGGTTTATGGAAGATTAAATTCAATTTTAAGGTACATTTACTATACTTGGATATTTATAACAGGGTGCGTAGACAAATGGAAATACCGAAGAAAAGAAATTATTGTACATTTAAAACAAAATAATTGCAATTCTGAAATATTTTCTTTATTTTAAAGACGGCACAGAAAGAATATTTTAGAGAAACATTTTTTACAGGAGTATGAGTGAAATCATAATAATTATAATTTCTAATGAATGCAGCATCTTTGAATTAGAAGTTCTTTACTACTGTGTATGTATGCTGAGTTTTTAGAATTATTTTACTTTTTCTCTGATGTTAAGTTGCCAAATTTTCAGGTGTAGCTGTAAACTAAATGAAACCTGCCATACATACCAATAATACACCAAAAGCCACCAGAGGCAGGTTAAGTGACATACTCAGAATCACACAGGGAGTCACAACAGGAACTGAAGAAGTAACCTTGGAATTAAAGCTCAACATCTGTAGCCGCCTACACCAACCTGCCTGGATTTTGTGCAAATGCATGGAATATCTGAAACTGGAAATAAAGGACGATTTACTTTAACAGTAGACAACATTGTGAGAGTGTTGTTTGAGTTAACTGTTGGTGTGAGGCCTTATATGTACACTTAGGTCTAAATGGTGTAGTGCTAGGCTTAAAAACAGAGGCACATGCTATGACTTTAACTCAATGGCTTTTAAACTGGATACGTCTGAATTAACAAACTATTAGAAATACAGTCATCCCTTGTGATTACAGAGGTTATAGGAACAGGACTCCCCCAAATGCAGAAATCCACAAATACATTTAGGGCCTATGATTTCTGTATTTACTGCACTAAATAAGGTGCAAACAATTTGGATTCTAGATTAGGTGAGTACTGGTCTGGTAAAGGATATTTAGTTAGTTATTAAAAAGGGTGGAGAAAATATTATTAAATTTTCATATTTATGGAATCAATTTCAGTTTTGTAGCATATTTTTATGTAAGTTTTTTATTCCATTAGTAATAAAGTTAAATTGTGTGTGAGAAGATTAGGCTCAGTTCACACTAACAAATAGAAATTGGAAAATGCTGCTTTTCTTTTAAAAGTTTTCCATCCACACTAGCATTTTCAGATTGTTTTCTAATGTTTATCATCCACACTGACATACCAAACACATGTAAATTGTTTCCTAACAGTTTTCATGATAAAAATGTTCTTCTAATACTTATTAAGTTACAAAAACAATATACTTTACATCTTTAATTTTGTAGGTCGCTGTCAGTATGCTAACAGCTAACAATGGACAGTAGAAACTTAGAGCATATCTTGGTTTCCCAGCTAAAACCTGGGGGCAAGCAACTGCATACATCCAACAGTTTCTTCTTTACTTAAGCAAGTTTAATGACTAGAGATATTCTTCAGGTCAGGGTTCTCTTCCCAGATCTACTTTGCAATATCTAGAAGTCTTTTCTGTTGCCCCATATAATAATTTGAATGTTGAAAACCAAACTTTAGCTATGACACTTCCCTATATGTAATTTTGAAGGAGACACAGGAGATGATTCCAATCATTCCTGTCTTCTTGCACCAAATGTTGTAACATTTGTTGTAAAACTTTGTTGAAAAATTAACTGAGCCATCAGTTTATGGATGGTAAACAGCTGTCTTGTAGTATTTAGTAGTAATTGTGAATTTCCCCTTGGGATTAATAAAGTATCTATCTATCTATCTATCTATCTATCTATCTATCTATCTATCTATCTATCTATCTATCTATCTATCTATCTATTTTAATAAATCAATATTTGTTTCATGATAGAAATGTGACAAAAAAACTCACTGTTCCATTGTTCCACTAAATTCCCCTAAAAAGAATTGGCTCACCATTTAAGGTGGGCTCAAATAGTGTGCGCCTGACTCTATACTAATAAAAGGCAAAGCCCTCACTGACTCACTCACTCGCTCACTCACTCACTCACTCACTCACTCATCACTAATTCTCCATCTTCCTGAGTAGGTAGAAGGCTGAAATTTGGCAGGCTCATCCCTTACAGCTTACTTACAAAAGTTAAGCAGGTTTCATTTCGTAATTCTACACGTAACGGTCATAGCGGTCGATAACGGTCTTCACGAAATTTGGTAGGCGGCTTCTCTGCACTAACCAAAACCGATGTACGTACTTATTTCGGTGGTATGACACCACTGTCGGCCGCCATATTGAACTTTCCAATGTCACTAATTCTCCAAATCTCCGTGTAGGCAGAAGGCTGAAATTTGGCAGGCGCATTCCTTACAGCGTACTTACAAAAGTTAAGCAGGTTTCATTTTGAAATTCTACGCGTAACGGTCAACAACGTCCGCCATGTTGAACTTTCTTATTCATGGCCCCATCTTCACGAAATTTGGTAGGTGGCTTCCCTGCGCTAACCAAAACCGATGTACGTACTTATTTCGGTGGTATGACACCACTGTCAGCCACCATATTGAACTTTCCAACATCACTAATTCTCCAAATCTCCGTGTAGGTAGAAGGCTGAAATTTGGCAGGCTCATTCCTTACAGCTTACTTACAAAAGTTAAGCAGGTCTCATTTCGAAATTCTAAGCGTAACGGTCATAACGGTCAACAACGTCCGTCATGTTGAACTTTCTTATTCATGGCCCCATCTTCACAAAATTTGGTAGGCAGCTTCCCTGCGCTAACTGAAACCAATGTACGTACTTAGTTCGGTGGTATGACGCCACTGACAGCCGCCATATTGAACTTTCCAACGTCACTAATTCTCCAACTTCCCGTGTAGGTAGAAGGCTGAAATTTGGCAGGCTCATTCCTTACAGCTTACTTACAAAAGTTAAGCAGGTCTCATTTCGAAATTCTAAGCGTAACGGTCATAACGGTCAACAACGTCCGTCATGTTGAACTTTCTTATTCATGGCCCCATCTTCACAAAATTTGGTAGGCAGCTTCCCTGCGCTAACTGAAACCAATGTACGTACTTAGTTCGGTGGTATGACGCCACTGACAGCCGCCATATTGAACTTTCCAACGTCACTAATTCTCCAACTTCCCATGTAGGTAGAAGGCTGAAATTTGGCAGGCTCATTCCTTACAGCTTACTTACAAAAGTTAAGCAGGTTTCATTTCAAAATTCTACGCGTAACGGTCATAACGGTTGACAACGTTCGCCATGTTGAACTTTCTTATTTATGGCCCCATCTTCACGAAATTTGGTAGGTGGCTTCCCTGCGCTAACCAAAACTGATGTAAGTACTTATTTCAGTGGTATGATGCCACTGTCGGCCGCCATATTGAAGTTTTCAATGTCACTAATTCTCCAAATTCACGTGTATGTAGAAGACTGAAATTTGGCAGGCTTATTCCTTAAAGCATACTTACAAAAGTTAAGCACGTTTTATTTCGAAATTCTACACGTAACAGTCATAACGGTCAACAACGTCCACCATGTTGAACTTTCTTATTTACGGCCCCATCTTAATGAAATTTGGTAGGCGTCTTCCCTGCGCTACCCGAAACCAATGTACGTACTTATTTCAGTGGTATGATGCCACTGTCGAACGCCATATTGAACTTTTCAACGGTCTTTGTTACTTATTGGCCCATCTTCAAGAAATCTGGTATGCGGGTTCCCAATGCTAACTGAATCCTACTTACGTACATATATACGTCCATAGCCTGCAGCTCGGTCACCGTGTGAGGCGGCGTTGGGTCCCCCATCCTAACACCTCCCACGTTGTTGGTTGCCTGCCTATATAAGGTCGTCTGTCGCTCCAGTCTCTACATTCCCTTCCTTGCTTCGCCACAGGATTCACGTCTCCCTGCTTATAGCTACAGCCTTTTTATTTAATCCACGGCTTCTCCGCTGTTTTATTGTTCATTTTTTACGATTATAGTTATTGTGTAGGTATTTTAGACTTACTTTACATTGTTCAGGTACCCATTTCCTTTATCATTCCAACCGTACCCCCATTAACATGTCTATCAAGGTGATCACCATCGATCAAAGAACTGTCACTTACCGAGTGGTTTCCATGCCCGGAGATGGCATCTACCTTTTCCATTCTCTTTGTTACATATTGCACGGCTCACTCTTGAGGAACATTGTGTCTTCTGTATTGAATGATTGGGACAGGTTCAAGGTGTGGACTGATGACGGTACAGGAGATAATTATTCTACACAGGAGCACTAGAAAAGTGAAATGCTTAAGCGCTTCACCTATGCATCTGCATGTGAGTTGATGGCTGCCGGTGAATTGTTCGGTTGTCGCTTTCAAGTGTACCGAAATGGCCAAATATTTACACCTTTTGACAACCGCCAATGCCTCTTAAACGTCTTAGATTGACAGGTGACGATTTCAGTAGTGGACACTGGAATGTTTAAACTCTCAAAAGCTGGATGTGAAGTTATCGATGAAGCAGGTTGTATACTTACAACGCATGACAGATGCCGAATGTCTCTTCAACACAAGTCCTACAAATACTGTCGTAATTGAAACAAACCATGAAACTCAAACCGATTATGACAGCAGATTTGAGATTTGAAACAAGATTACTGTTCACGTGACCAACTATATGTTGCATGCTCAAGAGTAAGCTCAGCGCACAGCTTGGTCATATTACAACCGGAGGGCCGAACTCACAATGTGGTATACAAAAAGATCCTTAACAAATAATTATTGGTATATTTTCCTTCAGTTTAAAAAGGTTTAATTTTCTTCCTAATAAAAAGTTTAAGGCAGTACTTCACCGCTGCAAAGCACGGGTATTTTGCTAGTATATATATATATATATATATATATATATATATATATATATATGTGTGTGTGTGTGTATGTATGTATGTGTATATATATGTATGTGTGTATGTATGTATGTATGTATATGTATGTGTGTATATATGTTGATATGTGTATATATATATGTAGATGTGTATATCTATACTAATAAAAGGCAAAGCCCTCACTGACTCACTCACTCACTCACTGACTCACTCATCAGTAATTCTCCAACTTCCCGTGTGGGTGGAAGGCTGAAATTTGGTAGGCTCATTCCTTACAGCTTCCTTACAAAAGTTGGGCAGGTTCATTTCAAAATTCTACGCGTAATGGTCATAACTGAAAGCTATTTTTCTCCATATACTCTAATGGAGTTGAGCTCGAAAGCCGTGGGGGGACGGAGTTTCGTGTGACATCATCACGCCTCCCACGTAATCACGTGAACTGACTGTCAACGCAGTACGTAGAAAACAAGGAAGAGATCCATCTATTATACATGCATTATATAATTGAGAAGGCAGCGAAACAATAAGAAGTGAGAGAGTGACATATACAACCATATTCATGAGTGCTGATACTTTGGAAACAAAGTACGGTGTAAACCTAAAGTTTAAATTAAGTTCATAGACAGGCTGCCACTGGCGTTTGTCATGCCCACGGGTAATGCGGGATACAAGTTTAATGAGAAATAAAATTGCAGGTGAAGGGCTGTGCTTATGCAAATTCCGAGAGACTGTGTTTGTGGGGGATTGACAGTTAAGGCTGGTGGGGAAGTCACGTCATCATCTCCCCTCCCATTCACCTCATTTTGCTCTGAGCTGAGCTCCGCAGCTAACGCAGTCTTACAGAAGCGACTTTGTGACGCTGCCACTAAATACTCACAGAAAAATCCACAAGTTAATACACACGCTGTCTCTAGAGTTTCTCCACACTGAATCCTCCAGGCACTACTTACAAAAGGTTACATTGACAATCGTGTTACGTTATTTTTAAAATGTTTCCTTTTCTTAGCACAAGCACAGCTGAGAAGCTTTCGATGCATGTGCTCCATAACGCGTTAAAAAATAATGCATTTAATCACACTTTGCATTCCAAGCAAAGGGGAACTTCTGTCAATGCATGATTTCCTGGTACACCAATTACATTGATCAGCGGTTCCCGATTCATTTTACCCTCGCACCCCCTTGGTTTGAGAAGAAGTATGAAAAAATATGAGGTTAACACAGAAAAACAGATAACCAATTGAAGCTTTATGTTATAATCGATACTTTATTCACCATCAATAATTGTTTTAGTAAAGCCATATTCAGTGTTATCCTCCTTCCATTTTATAATTTTTCTGCCACTAGCCATGATTAAATGAACGGTATAAAAGTAAGAGCGAAGCGAGGGTGACTTATTCAGGCAGGCAGGCGACAGCTCAATAGCTTGAATTTGAATATAAGTAGGTTCTATTTAGTCGCCAGAAATATCTTTGGTAGGAATGGAAGTTGAATTTAGTCTTTAAATTTCTATGGTGAAGAAAAATGTATGCAATGATGACTAAATTTAACTACAGTATATAAAGTCAAAACTTGTATATACAGTATAAAGTCATTCCCGAATATATAAAGTCAAAACTTGATTATATAAAGTCACTGTCGGAATATATAAAGTCAAAACTTGAATATATAAAGTCATTCCCAAATATATAAAGTCAAAAGCTGAGTATATAAAGACGGCGTTGGAATATACAAAGTCAGCGCTGGAATATCCATCCATTTACCAACCCGGTGACTTTATATATTCAGGTTTTGACTTTATATATTCCAGTGCTGACTTTATATATTCAGGTTTTGACTTTATATATTCCAGCGATGACTTTATATATTCAAGTTTTGACTTTATATATTCCAGCGCTGACTTTATATATTCCGACGCTGACTTTATATATTCAAGTTTTGACTTTATATATTTCGACAGTGACTTTATATATTCAAGTTTTGACTTTATATATTCCAAAAGTGACTTTATATATTCAAGTTTTGACTTTATATATTCTGACGCCGACTTTATATATTCAGAAAATCAATGTATTTGCCTGTTTGGCACCCCATAGTATATGTGTGTGCGTATATATGTACACATGTATGCATGGGGCAGCTGTTCACATTGGTATATTTGGCGGTGACCATTCCCGTGTACACTGCTTCTGTCAAGCGGACAATTTCAGCCCTAAAGCGAGTTAAAACTTATGCCAAAAATACAACAGGGCAGGTTCGACTTTCAGCATTAGCTTTGATGGCGATAGAAAAGGACTTTTTGATGGAACTGAAGCGCACAGATAATCCGTACGACAGAGTAATTGAACTGTTTTTGAGGAAAGAGAGGAGGATGGATTTTGTTTACAAAGAATCCGAATTTCTGGTAAGTAAAATGTTGCGATTTTACTCAGTAATATTGCAAGTTCATGAGTTATTATTGATGTTTTTTATGTGTGTCGAGGCTGTGGCTGCAGTAGAAAGGAACTTGTTCACCCCTGGTTTGTCTATTCAATAAAGGCATTTATTGTGGCTACAGGAGTTATCTTGTCAGATAAACAAACCACATGTCATGGCGCAACGCTGACATCCGAGGTTCAATTCCCGAGAGGGGGTGCAATGAGTGTGTACACCTGATGAGCCCAGAATTAGGGCCAAACACATGCCGCGTACTCTTTGCATTATTTGACAGTAAAACTATTTCAATACATATATATGTACACATATATTATATATACACACACATACGTATATATCAGCGCTTCCCGATTCATTTTACCCTCGCAACCCCTGTGACGGACGATCCCGATTTCGCACCCCTTTGGTTTGAGAAGAAGTATGAAAAAATATGAGGTTAACGCAGGAAAACAGATCACCAATTGAAGCTTTACGAATAATGGATACTTTATTCGCCATCAATAATTGTTTTGGTAAAGCCATACTCAGTGTAATCCTCCTTCCATTTTCTAATTTTTTTGCCACTAGCCATGATTAAATGAATGGTAAAAAAGTAAGAGAGAAGCGACGGTGACTTATTGAGGCAGGCAGACGAGAGCACAATAGCATGCGGGCTCGATTTAGTGCTCGTCAAGTTGATCTAAAATGCACGATCAGATTCGAAAAAATATAAATAGTAGGTTCTATTTAGTCGACAGAAATATGTTTGGTAGGAATGCAAGTTGAATTTAGCCTTTAAATTTCTATGGTGAAGAAAAATGTATGCAATTATGACTAAATTTAACTTACATTCCTACCAAACATATTTCTGTCGACTAAATAAAAATTACTTATATTTAAAATTTAAATAGAACTTGAACAGATACTATAGATCATAATATCCACGCAGCACTAAGTGCACGTAAGAGCGTGAGTCATCCGTTTTAACAAGCAGCGTGTTGTACTGATACAAAATAGCCTGCCCATTTAATTATTTAGGAATGGATAGATAAATTAAGATTTTGTACAAATAATGTTTTTAGTTTTTCTTCCTCGATGGATTCTGTCACCCCCAGCAACAGCTGCTCGCACCCCAAAGGGTGCACACATATATATATGTGTGTATATGTATATGTGTATATAAGTAGATATGTATATATATTGTCAGGGATGCCAGGGGCCATGACCCGGCCGGGACGCCAGGAGGGACCGGAAGAGGGTCAGAGCCCTGCCTGGACCACGTGGGGTTTGCCTTCCGGGTTGCTTTGGGGGCCACGGGTCAAGGGCATGGAACCCCTTCCCTGTAGGGGCCCGTGGTCACCGCCAGGAGGCGCCCAATGCCTTGGGGACTTGTTTCCCCAGCACTCCTGCCACCCCAGGAAGTGCTGGGGAAGATTATGACGGCGCCGGAGAGCAGCCGGGAGGACAGCCGGCACTTCCGCCACGCTGGGGCGGCAACGAAGGTATGCCGGGAACACCAGGTGCTCATCCGGGTCAGCTATAAAAGGGGCCGCCTCCCTTCATTCAGAGCTGGAGTCGGGTGGAAGCAGGACGAAGCTCAGGAGGAGAGTGGAGGCGGCCCGAAGACAAGGCATTGTGGCCAGGACTGTTTGGGGTTTGTTTGTGCACTAAACTGGGTCTGTGTGACCATTGGACTGGGTCTTTGTGACCAATTAGTTGTAAATATTGTAGTAAATAAACGTGTGGTGGTTTGAGAAACAACATGTCCGCCTGTCTGTGCCCGGGTGCCGTTCACAATATATATATATATATGTGGATGTATGTGTGTGTATATATATATACGTATATATAAGTATATGTATATATATATAAATATATATATATATATATGTATGTGTTGTAAAAGGTGCTATATAGCGCCCGACCCAGCACAGACTTACGCAGAGGCATGTGTCAAACAAACAGGCTTTTATTAGTTTTCTTTAGCTTGAGGGCACGTCTTCCCCGTACTCCCCCCAGCCACAACACAGTCTCAAAAGCACAAAACACAACTCAAACAACCTTTCCTGGCATCACCACTTCTCCCAGGCAACCTCGTCCTCTTCCTCTTCCGTTTTATAGCCCACCCGGAAGTGTTCCAGGTGCTTGACCAGCTGGCTCTGATTGCACCTCCGGGTAGGGATGATAACTTGTCCAACCGGGTTGTTGGCTCTCGGCAGCACCCCCTAGCGGCCACCCTATCTCCCAACCAGGCTGTGGAGGACTCCATGTCCCATGGAGCCACGTTCGAGACGGGGAAACGAATAACGGCCGGGGAGGCTGCCACCAAGCGTCCCGGGGGAGGTATTGAGCTGTCCATGGTGGCTCCCCCGGAACATATGCAGCAGGGGCGTCCCAGCCGGGCATGGGACCTGGCTGTCCGTCACAGTGTATATATATATGTATGTATGTATATGTATATGTATATATGTATGTATATATATATATATATATATATATATATATATATATATATATATATATATGTCACAAGAACGAGACATTGACAGATAAAGAGTTGGGGCAGCCACCCGTATATTGTGGTATCCTGGCTGCAAAAGTCGTTTTCTTTTAACAAAATACAGAGCACTGAAGTGCACACAACCGAGTCCAAAACAAGACTAAAGAAACAAAGGAAAAGGGGCAGGTTTTAAAGGGGGAGACAGGAAGTGAGGTCGTATGGATCCGGCACGTAGTCTTCCACCATTGGCTCGTAGCCGGAGGGGACATCAGAGGGACTGGAGCTGGTGTGGCCGACTTCCATTGGCTCAGTCCCGGAAGTGATGTCAGGTGATCCAGGTGAAATCCCCCGGGGATGGTCTACAGGCAAGGGAGAAAAAGAGTCAGTGCACTCTGCCACACCCGGCATGCCTCCGAACTGCCTTCACTCAAGCCCTTTAGCTGCCTCCCATGCGCACGTGTGTGACAATATATATATATATATATGTGTGTGTTTATATGTGTGTGTGTGTGTATATCCTTCTATATAAAAGCAGTCGGGATTGTCCTTCCGTCCCGTGAGTGCTACGCCACCGCGGAGTTTCACACACGCCCCGTCCATTTTGCAATGCACGATGGGATTTGTAGTTTCGTTTTCCAGGTAAAGATGATTTTCTACTCCAGACTGTACGATATCTTCTTCTTCTTTCTTACTATATAAAAGCGGTCGGGATTGTCCTTCTGTCCCATGAGTGGAAAGCGTAGCGTTATTCCGCTTATCACAGACTTACTACTTGCAGCTTGCAGTACGATGCGACATGATGTGAGCAGAGTTCTGGTGCTCCCATCGTACCCTTGCTTTTGTGCGCGATGCGATGGAAGAATAGACAAAATTATGTCTCTGGAAATAATTAATGTTGATGGAGTATAAATGCCTCAACGCGTAGTAAATATCAGGGGGGTTCAAAAGGGCGACCTCAATATAGAAAAAAAGTTTAAATTTCATCACAAAAATAACAGAAACTACGAGTATTAAAGTAATACCGCTCAAATGCAATATAACCAAATTTATGAGTTTGTATAAAATATCAAATTAATCTACATATTGAATTGCCTTAAGAAGTGGTCAACTTAAAAGTCGGTCGCCTTTAAAGGCGGGTCAGCCTAGTATATATATATATATATATATATATATATATATATATATATATATATATATATATATATTGTCACACACGTGCGACTAGGAGTGAGCTGAATGGACCATGTGGAGGTGATTACCCGCCGGGCCAGGGGGTGGCAGGGTGTTTTAAACCTGTTTCTGTTAATTCTGCAGATCAAATATGGGAAAACATGCCTGATTCAATGTCACTTCCAGTTCCGGCTCCCAGAATGACATCACTTCCAGTTCCGGCTCCCAAATGGAATTCACTTCCAAGTTACGGACTATAAATCTGCCATATTGCCAAACCGAGTCAGTTCATGTTGGAACTCAAACCAGCAACATCGATTGTGCAATAAAGATCCTTTTGCAGCTAGGGACAATATACGGGTGGCTGCCCCAAACCTTTTTTTAGTGTGTTGAGACTCATCATTTCACTAGATATATATATATATACAGTATATATAATATATATATATATATATGACAGCAACACTCATAACAATGACAAAACAATTACATTGACAATCATGTTATATTATTTTCAAAATGTTTCCTTTTCTTTTTCATTACTTCTTTAACACACTACTTATCCGCTTCAAAGTGCAGGTATTTTCCTAGTGGTGTATAAGACTGAACTGGAAGGGCCTAAACATTCCAGAACTTACATTTGAGTCTTGGTGGCTTGTCCCTTTTTGGGAGAAAGCAGGGCAATGAGGGAAAGAATTATTTCATTACTATAAAATACAATACACAGAGGAAACTTTATTTTAGTCATTAGTATTACTGTACATGTCTACTTGCATGCAGTCATTCTGCCTCCTGAACAGATGGGTGTACGATTCAAATGACCTACCAGCCCTACTTATGAAATAATACTTCCACCATAAATTGTATTTTACCACTTGTAAAGCACAAAAGATCGGAAATAGATGCAATTTTATTTCATACCTTAATTTAAATTATATAAGGGCAACAATACATTTTCATAATACTTATTAACAGTTTTTAAGAGTAAGATATAAAGCCAATTAAGTAATTATCATTAATTAAATTGGAACATCTTCACTAAAGATATAATTTTACAAACCAACCAATACATTAAACAATCAAAATTTTCCAATTCTATCAACAGCATTTTGAATTATTTCCAAATTCCACACAAAGCACACAGGTAAGAATTCCAGATTAATGAACCCTCAAAAAATTTTAGAAATAAATTTTCATCAGTTTCATCTGCAACCATCAATGCGCCAATCTCCAACTGGCCCCCGACTCCTTCTTCGTGTATTTCAGTTTCAGATCTAGCCATGCCAAACTAAATAAAAGGGGACTGTCTTTTGGATGTCTCTTTTTGGGCACTTGCATCTAACTGCTGAAATTCTTAGGATTAAGGCAGGAACCAACTCTCTATATGGTGCGAGTCCATCAATGGGCACATGCATGCCCACACCCACTATCACCCTGCTTTTCAAATATTCCTCTAGTTGTGCAGGCTTGTATTAGCAGGCACATATTAATGAGTGCTCTTAAAAAACTTACTGCAGATGGCAACTTTTAACTAAGAAAAATAAAAACTCTCTGCCTTTTTATGTCTTTCATGATAAATAAAAAAAACATAAAAATGTATACTCCGAGATCACTACAGGTCAGGTTGCTTGCAAAAATACTGAAATATCTCAATGAATCAATAAATAAAAAGGCTTAGTTCGAAGCATTTGAAATCTACAAAGGTTTATTGGCCTTCATTTAATTGAAGCATTATCTTGCATGAGTGGAGCAGCCAAACTGAACGAGAGCTGTGTTTTCAGGCTTGATCTTTGACCCCAGGCAAAACATGAAACTGACCATACCATTTTAAAAAAAGAGCAGGTCAGATAAGTCAAGAAGCAAATGCCAGGATTTACATACTTAGGTATTCTGTATACAGGCAAAAAAAAAAAAAACTGCACACAACACATCTCCCCTGGGTCTCTGCGTTACTGGCTGCAAAGCAGTTAGACCAAGTGAAAATCAACAGTGGGAGACAATTAAAGGAATTGCTGTTTAGCGCATTAAACATTTAAATGTATTATAACCCTGTAGAGCAAACATTAGACTTGAGAAAATGTCACTTAAATAAAATTCTAATGCATCAAACTGCTCAATTTGATTCCCCTTGAAATATGAGCAGGCCACAACTGCTAATTGTATTAAAATTGACGCGTAAGCATCCTTTGAAAGTGAAATTGTCATTGTGGTGTATAATTAAATCTTCGAGTGATAGCTGAATAAACCCAATGAGAATTAAAACATGCGTTTTAGCATTTCTCGTAAACTGGAGCTTTGGCTTACATTCTTATGCTCAAAGTTTTACATTTACGCTCATTCATAAAATATCCATCCATCTGCCATCAAATGTGTTTAATTCTGCTGTAGCCTTGGACCAACCCATGGATGGGTTGCCAGTACACTGCAGGGCTCAGTCATACACACACACATGCAGGGCCAATGCAGAATTTTCGCTTGTCTTAATCTGCTTGTTTTTGGGACTTGAAGGAAAAATTTGGTAAAAGCCCTGACTAACATGAGGAAAACATGCAACTTGACCCAGACAGTGCCCAAAGTGGCATTTGAACATAGGTCACTGGAGCTGTGAGACAGTAGGAATGGAATAAAAAAAAGATGCTATAAACATTTTACCCATGTTTAAGTATAATAAAGAATTAATAAGCACATGACTGACTTTTTAAGATATTGTTATGCCAAGGCTGATTTGCTATTAAAGATTTTTTTAGGGTAATTAGGTGAAGAAGATGTAATTAAAACCAAACTAAGGTCAAAACTGGGATATTGAAAGAAACTGGCATCGAAGCCAATCCAAGTTGAAAAAAAATCAAGCAAGGGTCTAAGCCTAAAAAGGCATTTGAAATGTAAATATTTTTGAGCAAAAAGGAATTTAAAGGTTGGAGATATCCACAAACTCGGATGAGGACTGTGTTAAAGGGTGACCTTTTAACCCATCACACAGTTACCATAAGAATCGTGACCTGCTGTGAATTCAACACTAGTAACTGCATCGGTTTTGTAACAATGAGTAAATAAAATTAGTGGCGATCATAACATAAACAAAATGTCAACTTAATAGGCTTATATTAAATTTACAAAACTTAAGCTAAAGGTTTTAGCAAGGAGTACACCTAAAAAACTGATTCCTTGACTCAAAAAATTACATAAACTAAAGTCTCTGCTTATCCAAATACATAATAGGCAAAACAATTATGGCATACTCCAATCAAACCAGTTCAGGAATGGAATGACTGAAAATGAATCTTTGATAATATATTAGTCACGCACCTTGACTTAAACTAGAATACATAATCTCCTTACATTCACTAAATCAGAAAAGTCCAGGTACGGCCCACTTTTAACACTAGAATCCCTGAAGCCTATAAAAAACTCATAATTTCGGGCCACCTTAAATTCCTTCGCATCTCCTCATCAACGTCTTTTGTTTTGCAAATGTGGATTAAACACAGCAAGCTCTGCAGTCTGCTGGTGACTTACAGTGTAGAGAGTGTGGCAAACGGCTGGGGGTGGCACCCAGCCGGGATACTCGGAAGGACCGGAGGAGGGCTTACGCCTCCTCCAGACTACGAGAGGGCGACCGCCCTGGTGGCTTTGGGGACCACAGGAACAGAGCTTAGAAGCTCAACCCTATAGGGGCCCATGGTCACCGCCAGTGCTGTCGGGAAGACGACCAGGGACACCCGGAGTGCTTCCGGGTGCATAGTCGGCACTTCCACCACACCAGGGAGTGTCGGCAGTCACTTATTGGGGGGCACCTGGAGCACATCCGGGTGGATATAAAAGGGGCCGACTCCCTTCATTCGATGGCTGGAATCGGGAGGAGAGGAGTGGAGGCGGACCTGAAAAAGAAAGGCAGTGTGAAGGAAAGCCTGGACTTTGGGGAAGTACTGGGGTTATGTGTGTCATCTTTGTAAATAATGTATAATAAAAGTATGTTGGGTGAACTATCGGTGTCTGCCTGTCTGTGTCCAGGCCATGCTCCACAAGAGATAAATAAATAATTCAAGGTAAATAACATTCCATCTGGCATTTATATAAGTAACATATAAATGGTTTTCATATAAAGACCATCACAAAACATAATCACAAGCAGGACTTTGCATGATACCTTGGCGAGCTCTGTAAGCCGTGCTTTATCTTTGAAGGTCAGGTGCGGGGCAGACTGACTGGCAGGATAATGCCGGACCTCTAAGCCATGCTGTTTTGTTGAAGGACATGCGTGTGGCAGATTCACTGACAGGATTATGCCCAGCCTCTTGCCTCATCCAAACCGTGCCATCTTTCGCCTTTATGCCTGGTGCAGTTCTATTGTTTATATGTGTGAGTGGACATTTCTTGCTGGGAGGCTTCAGTTCTCTTTCTTTGACGTAGAACCCTCATCCTCATCTGAGTTCACCTTTGTTATAGCACGTCTTTATTTGAAAACTAACATTGTCAGATTGGGGGGAATGTGAATGTGACTGAGAGAATAAAAGTAAATAATGAAACGAAACACTAACTTTTACAAGTACCATAAATTTACACTGGCTGTTACACTCTCAAATAAATTAAATGTAAGTTTTTAAATACTTGTTTTGTTATATCTGTGTCTTTTATGAAAGTGTTTATTTGATATTTGGACTTAAGTTTTTGCCAATTATTAGTAGAACATGAAAAAGGTTTCTGTTCTAGTTATGTGTTCAACATTTCTTGCCTAGCATTTCGTATCATCCTACATTTACATAGATCGTTGTAGACATGTAACACACATGAAATGTATGTGTTCTAAATAACAATATATTATTTACCCTATACAATTACAGGCACCTCACACCCAGATAAACAGACTTGAGCTGGGAGAACTTGGTAAACGACTAAAGCTGCGTTGGTGGGGAATGGAATAGTAGGCTGCTTTCTATAAGTCCAGTCCTCGGTGAGTCTGATAAGGCTGACTAGTGTTCCTTCTTTGTTTGCCATTTCATAATAACTGGGCTAAGTCCTTTACAGGAGTCAGTATGATGACCACCAGCTTCTCATTGTAGCTCCCTTTGTTTAGACCTCTTTACCCCATCTAATGCATGTTTGTGATTGTCACCTGTGTCCTCTGAAGATTAACACTAGAATTACCAAAGCCTATGAAAAAACTCGTAAACCCAGCCACCTTAAAAACGTTCTCACCTCTCCGTCAGCATCTTTTGTTTTGTAAATGTGTCGATAAGCATAAGCAGCAACCAGCCTACTATCACATCCCTCCCACTGCCGCAGAAACGGCAAAAAGCTCTCTCAGCTCAAGCCTTGTTTATCTGGGAGTGATGTACCAGGAGAGGTATAGGGTAAATAATGTATAGTTATTTGGAACACATGTCTACAAAGATATATGTAAATGTAGGATAACAGAAACAGGCTGCTTGTTTCTTTGCTGATCAACACATTTGCTAAACAAAAGACACTGATGGAGAGGTATGAATGGATTTAAGGTGGCCCAGGTTTACATGTTTTTGTAGGATTTGGTAATTCTAGTCTAAACTAGTGTGGAGTGTCAAGAAGGGTTTATCATCATATTTGTTGTTTCAGAGTGGTGCAGGTTTAAAATTATATGTGTTTCACGTTTCTACCCTTTGTGTTTGAGTAAAGGGTTTATTCATATTTGCAAGAGAAAGAACATTTAACAAACACTGAGATGATATTGATCTTGTTCAGTATGCTGGAAATGAAATCAGCATAGTTTTGTTAAAAAGTTCTCTGTCTGATTTGTTAGTTTGATGAAGACTGATAATACTTGACCAGTTAAAACCATGTCACAGTGTGTGACATTTCTGGGCAATTTTCAGGTTTCATTTGCATAATCTTAGGAAGTTGGAGGCAGTCATGTAATGGGACATGCCTAGCGACTCACTCCAACTAGTCCGCAGCTCACTCTGATTTTGTCTGCAAGAGAGCTGGCAACCAATGGCTGCTCATCCAGAAGTCCACTGCATGGAGTGAAGCTATGAGGAACAAGGAACACGGGTGTTTTGGACATCACAAACTGAAGAGAAGCTTGTCCATCTTGTGTTGTATGTGTTATGGCAGAATGAACAAAAGAAAAAAAGGACTGAGATTGCAGCTGAACTTGCTGTACCTGTTAACCTTTTGTGTAGCACCTCCTCCTTCAGGTAGCACATTATTGGCTGTCAGAAAATGGGCAAGCATAGACATACAGTCGGTATGCTAGACATGGCCAGTGAACATCAGTTAATGAATAGAAAGTTTATATTGATGGCATAAGCATAATCTAAGTCACTTCTTGTCGAAGCAAGATGTTTAGGTGTTCATATTAAATGTATTCTTAGATGAACGAAACTGCAGTTTCATACAGGAGTCATTTCTTTCAGTTCAACAGCAGGGGGAAGAATCTGTAACACTGCTTTAAAGTTCTTCCACTACAGACATGCATGAGTGAGAATACTGTATTAACAGAGCAGCCACCTGCTGGGTAAGCCACTGATGGTAAAGTATATTTCCTGTGCCACATTACACTGTCACCATTAATATTTGCCAGGCTTTCCTGTGTTCATTTATATAATCCTGCTGTCACATAGCTATAGCATATGTCCTTGAAAAGTGTAACACATTCACAATTGAATGTTACTGTAGATAAACATGCAGTAGCACATTGGGTATCCACTCTGGCCTTCTGCATTGCTTATAGCTCTTATACAGCACTAGTGCATCAGTACACTACACAATGAGAAAAGCCCACCTTCCAACGTCAGACTGTATCACAGTAAGATTCTGTGTGGACAGGGGTTTATAAATGACCACATTACACATGTTTAGTCGCTATGGTATAGCAGTTAGCAAGTGCACATTTTATGAACACAGAAAATATCAGAGCATGGTCAATAAAGAGCTCTGTTTATATCACAGTGGTATCAAGGTTGGCAGTTGAATTCCCACATTTATCTAAATCTGTGGCCCTAAATGGTGTAACAATGAAAAATACCAGTTAACACTTGTACCATATCCTGGTAAGTTGACTTCAGAAATGGCAACATCCAACTGTGCAGTAATAATAATAATAATAATAGTAATAATAATAATAATAGTAATAATACAATCCTGTGGAGCTTGCATACTTTTCCTGTGTCTGTGTGGGGTTATTTCAGGTGCTCCAGGTTTCCACCCATAGTCCAAACACAGACAGGTTACATGGATTGCAGATGCTTAATTGGCCCTAATGAGTGAGTTTGTGTCTGTGTGTGTAGGGGTGTGTGTCTGTGTGTGTTTTCACCCTAAGATGGACAGGTGCCCTGTGCCTTGTGCCCTATGCTTTCTGGAATAGGCTGCTGCTTCCCCACAACTCTACTCAAGATAAAGCACATTTGATGATAGACTGGATGGATGACTAAATGTCATTATTAGCAGAAAGTGTGAAAAATGAGATACTAGTATCTTTTCTTGAGCTTAACGCATGTACTGACCAGTTCTATACAAGGAGGCTTTGTTCACAGGTAACAAATGCATATTCACTACCAATACACAAATGTTCACTTGTTTCCCTTCCTCTCATGCCCACCCTGATATTAATAGTAGACCATCTATTGCTCCATGACATGCCCATTGAGTTTTGGCCATGAACTAGTATGCTGAATATCACTTCATATTTTTTTTTTGCTATTTTATATTTTTATTTTCTATCTCCATTGAGCAGTTAAGCTATCCTATCAATCAAAATGTATTTCATATGGCATCTTTCATAATAAATGTAACTATACACACGTGCACATGGGAGACAGCTTAAAGGTTCTGGTGGTTTTAATTACTTCGTCTAATGCCTTCTTTACTCCTTCGTCTGCAGAATGAAAGACTGTCACTCAGTTGCTGACGTCAGTTCCGTCATCCGCCCCTTCCTGCTGAGTGGCTATATAACTCGGGAACCAGCCGTCTTATTCTTAGTTCTTTTCTGAATTTGCACCTGGAAAGACATCTCCACAAATTACTGTGTGTCTAATTTTTGTGCATTCTTTTAAATTATACGGGGTCACCAAAGTGGTACCTCAGCTCTTTCACTTTGTTGTGTCTCCTTTTTACGTTCTTTACAAAGTCTGCCCGCCTGCTGTCAAAACCTATTTAATTCAGCTTTTAAGTTGTAGAAAAGTCTGTTTGTTTCAATTCGGATTGTTTAAATAACATTTACACATATTGTACTTAACGGGAAAACTTGGGTGTTGGTAGCAAGATTGGCACTCTAGCCACAGTAAAAAAGCCTCTCACTGTTCCAGTGTGGTGCTGAGGTGTCACCCGCTGCACTCAGGTCCCAGATCAGGTGGTCTGTTAAGTGGTGGACACAGCAAATGCTCCCAATCTCTTCTCTGTTACTTGCAGTATTAAGCAAGGTTCGTTATCAGTGATTTGTAATGGTTTTTTTTAATTTAATTTTGCTTTATTGTTAATAAAACAACAAACACACATTGCTATATGAATAAATAAAGCAGTCCATTAATGAGACATATCAAAGACAGGCTGAAGATGCATTACTCACAATACATATGTGAAAACCCACCATTATACAGTGTAAAGAGAATTTTGATACTAAAAATCCCATCATATTGTAATCCTTCACATTAATTAAAATGTTAGAAGTTAAACAGAAATGTAAGCAGGAGCATGACAGACCTCTTTGGTTACTCTTATGGAGTGTATTTCATTATGGTGATGGTATATGGCAGCAGAGGGGCACAGCAGTTAGTCCTACTGCCTCCAAACTGATGGCCCAGTTGTTTTTAGTGTATATATCATGTTCTCCTGACTTCTTAAATTATCTGTAGTTTTTCTGGTTTGCACCCCCTTTGAAAAGACAAGTTTGGATAGTTTGTGAGAGAGCTCATGCTTTGTGATAGAGTTGGCTCCCTGATTCATTGCACTCAATGCTGTTGGATAGGATCCAGCTTTCTACAATCTTCTGATGCAGACATTTCTTATAGTGTACTGTATGAGAAAAAAAGGGGATTGCATGTGTTACAGTGTGTAGACAGGCTCGAGCAACACATTCTGGCTAAATGCTGCAGACTTCTGTAGTCAAGTTCTGACAACTAGCAGGCCACCAGATAGCTGGCTGCAAACAATGCAGTTTTTTTCGTTTTTGCATCCCTGTTGTATGCAGGTGCATGTGGAAGGTCAAAGGTGGCATTATGCTAGGGAAAGTGTATAACTCAGAGAAGAAACTCCTCTATCACACAAATGTCTCCTTGCCCATGCTTTGTAAATCACTGCCGCTAAGCCACTCTGTTAATGGTTATCTGTCCTCAAGTCCTTGACCTCCCACTTGGTAAACACGTTTTTTTTACACCACTCTGCTGAGCTGGACTTGTGCCTTTTTGTCAACAACAAGCATGAGAGATAAACTGACCATTGTAACCTGCTCTGGCCTACAGTGCCCTCTGCAGCCTTTGGCCTGCTCCTTTGCTAATCTTTCAGATCCTGTGCTGATCACATCCTTTCCTCAGAGGACATGGCTCGTTTTTTTTCTTTTCTTCACATTTTTTTTTGCAATGCAGGGATTGCTAAACAATGACTTAAGATCTGCTGTATTCCCTAAACAGCCTTCAGCTCAACAGAGAAGAAAAGAGATAAAAACAAAGAATGCAAGGAAGTGTGACACAGCAAGCGCCTGGCAAACAAACATTTGCAGACGTCTGCCCACTTCCCTCCCTTTGGTGACCGATTCCTTTTCTTTCAAAGTGGCCACATCCTCGCTTCCTGCTCATAAATACATCCAGAAAGTGACACAGAAGCCAAACAGGTAATGAGTTTGAACTGTGGGCATTATATCTGATAAAGCTGTTAAAACAATCAGACTGCTGGAGTGTCCGATGACACAGAGAAGTGCGGCTCTAGAAAACTTAGCCCAACACCATTTGTTGTTGCTTTTCATCCTGAGACAGGACTCATTTATTTGTTTATGGAATGTGTGTATTTATTTATTTTTCTGCCAATTTATCATTTGTAAAATTCACTGTTCTTGCAAATGGGGAAAGAAGACAGAATGTAAACATTCACTCAGTTAAAAGTATGAAAGAGTATTTTGTCTGTACATCCATCCATTTCCCTACTTTTTCTTTTATCAGTTTGCAGAGAGCAAAGTTCTATCCTGGCAGCACTGCAAGGCATGAAGCCACCCTGGACGGGACACCAGTTTATCACAGGGCATTGTCATAAACACACCTACAACCTATTCATCTAATTTAGGTCTTTGAAATATCAGACAAAATTGTTAACTGAGCTAAGTTTAGTGTCACCAAATGACCAAATCTGTACCTAACTGGAAGGGAAACTTTCAACACCTGGAAAACAGTCCATGCAGAAACAGGGAGAATCAGCAAAATCCACACAAATCATGACCTAGTACTAGAATTCAAACTGGGCCCTTGAGTTTGTGTTTGCTCTTTTTATTGTGTGAAGTTTGTGTTTCCAAAAGCTAAGCTACATCAACACTATGTTTTCATTTAAAAACAGAGTTTTAAGCGGAAATAATCTCTGTCCGCATTGAAGTTTTTATATCATTTTTGAAAGTACTCCAGTCTATGTTGAAGCATGTATAACATAGAACTTCACCTACAATGGGCATGAGAACATCAACAGCAAAATCTGTTAAGGGACTTTGCAGTGAAAAACTCTGAGCCCTGTGAAAATCAGATCTCCCCTGTGCTTTATACGCTTTCAAAAGGACCAAAATGCGCAGGACTCTGAAAGCACTTTCACAGCATAGAAAAGGAAAGAAATTCTTTAATGATATGCATCAAATTGCCCCATGTCATTTTAATGTGCTGATCACACTTGTAAAGCAAACTCTTTCAAGAAAATAAATAAATAAATGTGTACCCTTGTGTTTTTATCTCTTCAATTTCCTGCGTTGTGTTTTCTTGTCTCTGTCTGGCATTCTTGTGAGCTTGGCTAAAATTCTACACCCTTCCACTTTGTTATTAATTTTTCAGGAGAAAGTGACTTCCAAGGTTCGATCCTCATAAGAGGAAGGAAAGATGCATACACCTGATGAGCCCCAATTATACTGTATCATATATATATATATATATATATATATATATATATATATATATACTGTATATATATATATATATATATATATATATATGTACAGTGCATCCAGAAAGTATTCAGAGCGCATCACTTTTTCCACATTTTTTTATGTTACAGCCTTATTCCAAAATGGATTAAATTCATTTTTTTCATCAGAATTCTACACATAACACCCCATAATGACAATGTGAAAAAAGTTTACTTGAGGTTTTTGCAAATTTATTAAAAATAAAAAAATTGAGAAATCACATGTGCATAAGTATTCACAGCCTTTGCTCAATACTTTGTCGATGCACCTTTGGCAGCAATCACAGCCTCAAGTCTTTTTGAATATGATGCCACAAGCTTGGCACACCTATCCTTGGCCAGTTTCACCCATTCCTCTTTGCAGCACCTCTCAAGCTCCATCAGGTTGGATGGGAAGCGTCGGTGCACAGCCATTTTAAGATCTCTACAGAGAAGTTCAATCGGATTGAAGTCTGGGCTCTGGCTGGGCCACTCAAGGACATTCACAGAGTTGTCCTGAAGCCACTCCTTTGATATCTTGGCTGTGTGCTTAGGGTCGTTCTCCTGCTGAAAGATGAACTGTCACCCCAGTCTGAGGTCAAGAGCGCTCTGGCGCAGGTTTTCATCCAGGATGTCTCTGTACATTGCTGCAGTCATCTTTCCCTTTATCCTGACTACTCTCCCAGTTCCTGACGCTGAAAAACATCCCCACAGCATGATGCTGCCACCACCATGCTTCACTGTAGGGATGGTATTGGCCTGGTGATGAGCAGTGCCTGGTTTCCTCCAAACGTGACGCCTGGCATTTACACCAAAGAGTTCAATCTTTGTCTCATCAGACCAGAGAATTTTGTTTCTCATGGTCTGAGAGTCCTTCAGCTGCCTTTTGGCAAACTCCAGGTGGGCTGCCATGTGCCTTTTACTAAGGAGTGGCTTCCGTCTGGCCACTCTACCATACAGGCCTGATTGGTGGATTGCTGCAGAGATGGTTGTCCTTCTGGAAGGTTCTCCTCTCTCCACAGAGGACCTCTGGAGTTCTGACAGAGTGACCATCGGGTTCTTGGTCACCTACCTGACTAAGGCCCTTTTCCGCCAATCGCTCAGTTTAGATGGCCGGCCAGCTCTAGGAAGAGTCCTGGTGGTTTTGAACTTCTTCCACTTACGGATGATGGAGGCCACTGTGCTCATTGGGACCTTCAAAGCAGCAGAAATTTTTCTGTAACCCCCAGATTTGTGCCTAGAGACAATCCTGTCTCAGAGGTCTACAGACAATTCCTTTGACTTCATGCTTGGTTTGTGCTCTGACATGAACTGTCAACTGTAGGACCTTATATAGACAGGTGTGTGCCTTTCCAAATCATGTCCTATCAACTGAATTTACCACAGGTGGACTCCAATTAAGCTGCAGAAACATCTCAAGGATGATCAGGGGAAACAGGATGCACCTGAGCTCAATTTAGAGCTCCATGGCAAAGGCTGTGAATACTTATGTACATGTGATTTCTCAGATTTTTTATTTTTAATAAATTTGCAAAAACCTCAAGTAAACTTTTTTCACGTTGTCATTATGGGGTGTTGTGTGTAGAATTCTGATGAAAAAAATTAATTTAATCCATTTTGGAATAAGGCTGTAACATAACAAAATGTGGAAAAAGTGATGCTCTGTGAATACTTTCCGGATGCACTGTATATATATATATATATATATTTATATATATATAAACAAAGTTAATGAATTGGGTATTTTGGCATTTTTTGAAGCAGCATTCAAACTGTAGAAAATGCAATTTACGAGATGCGTATGGGTAAGCAGCTCCATAAGTGCAATGGAAAATAACTATTCTATTCCTGTTATGTTGGAGCATGTTTTTCAACTATTAAGGGTGACCAATCAGGGAATGATATTTCCTAATGCGCAGAATCTAATCAGGTAAGCACTTCTCTTTATCCATAATACTGAACACTGGGGTACTGCAGGGCTGTCCTCTACTTTAATCCCACTTCACAAACGACTGCAAATCTATCAATGTCACTAACATCATAATAAAGTTTGCAGACAATGCTACTGTGATGAGCCTGATCTCTAATAATGAGGAAACAGCCTGTGGAGAGGAGGTTGAAAATCTGGTGAGCTGGAGCCAGAACAACAACCTTGAATTAAATTCCAAGAAAACAAAGGAGCTGATTCTGGACTTAAGGAGACTGAACTACAGTGGTCACCATCCCAACAGCATTAACGGCAAGAGGGTGAACACAGTTCACAGTTTCAGGACCTTATAGGATAGAACCACCACTGATTGAACTGAACTGAACTTCTCCATCACCCACACATAGTCACGCACTTATGCATAAACCATGTGGAAATCATGACCATTACATTGACTGTAATCCTCACCACGAAAACATATATTTGTGACTTCATTTATTATTTAGTTTTGCTTACATATTTACCTTTATTTTTACTTCATACTTTTTCATTTACTCTGTGTATATATGGAACTTTTAAATAGTAATTATGCTTCTCCTATTTTAAAGACTACTTTTAAATTTGTGCTTTTTGTAGTTTAATGCCTACTTTTGTATACCTTTATCTAAGGCATCTATAGGCTCAAACACTAAAACTCCTTTTTGAGAAGTCTGTAGCTCTGAAGAATGCTTTTAGAAGCATTCATTTTTGGGGGTTGCTTTAGGGTGTTGTACCTTGTTAGCTATTATGGATTTAATGAGAACTGAAGCAAAATGACCCATTTTATGGGATAACTGAACAGATTACAATATGCAGGTTTTCAAGGCAACTTGGGCTCCTACTTCAGACAAGTTTGTGTGGATAATTTGTCTTCATTTTTAAATGAAAATGTATTAGAGTGGCAGGGGCCTATGTTAGTACACTTTAGTGATTGATATACAGTGGTTTGGCGTTTAGTGCACCCACCCCACAGTAGCTAGTGTCTTGTTTGATTCATAGCCCAGCCATTGTACAGGTGTCCATTTAGGTTTTGTCTAAGGTCCCATCTACTCTAGTAAGTTTTTGTTTAAAAACACAGACATTTGTCTCCAATTTTTGCTTTTAACTTACACCACTGCTGCTCCCCTGCCCCAGAGAGTTTTGAAATTAACTGGTTTTTTTTTTGTAAATATTAATTGTTGGATACATGCAGTAGATATTTATAGGGCATCTAAATGTCTGCATCTTCTTAAGATCAATGCTATGGTATGGTAGAGTTATGTCCTTGTATGGAAAAGAGTAATAAATGAGAGACAACATACATTAATTGGTTTCAAATCTAACTTTATTGCAGCTATAGAGGCCTGTCCCAGTGTCCACCACTAAGTAGTGTTATGTGTCTAAAGCTTTAATCCATTTTTTTACGTGAATGGGGTTGTCCACTGGAAACACAGATTAGGAAGGAATCTGGCTCAGATAGTATGAGATAAAATAAAAAAGAAGCCCCACTGCTGATTAGTACATATGTTGACAATATCTCAAAGTAAAAGTGTATGGATTAAAAAATGCATATTCCTGTTGATGTGGGTCCTTTTGGGTTAAGCTTGTATTTGTACACAGATATTGAAAGTAGATGGAATCAAGATTTTGTACGTGGGAGTGAGTGAGAGGGCAACTCAATCAATTTCTGACAACCAAATTCTTTCAACTGCCTGGTACAGAGCTTATTGTGTAAGAAACTGCAAAACATTTTCTTATGTCTGTTTTTAGCAAAATCCGATTCCAACTGCTATATTCCTTAATGAATTCCTTTAATTAAGTAATGAAATTCTTGCAGTGAAGTGACTGCATTTCCCTTTAGGATTAAGGAAGTGTTCATTAAAAATAGATTTCTATGGACTAATTTTCAAGTGTGTTTCTTCAGGTTTTGTAGGAGCCATTTTCAGATCTATAAGATAAATGTAGTCGCAGATTTGTAAGCTTTTTTGGTCAATGGCTTTGGGTCAGTCCCTTGACTTGTATAAATACTAAGGCAAGCAGGAAGTGCACTGCATATTTTTGAGTTACCAAGACAAAAATCCAATTATTCAGCCACTGCATGTTCATCACTGGTTTTACAGTAATTACAGCATACTTCATTTTCATCCCTTTATACTATTTATTTGACCACAGGGCTATGCTGAAGTATTAAGGTAATTACAGGAGGGCTGAAATTCACAGCGGGATGGCTTATCAGATTTTAGTAGTTAAGGAGATGGGCTTGAAACCACAAAGTTGAAAGTTCTAACCCCCTCAGCAGCTCACATATACTTGCTCACGTAAAAAGCTTGCAAAAGGAGCTAAACAAAATGAATATTTCTACCCTGTTGAACTACTACCGTATATGCTCACGTATAAGTCGGGTCTTGAAATCAGACCCCGACTCATATGCCTGTTCAAAAATGTGACACATTTTTTTTTTTACATCTTCTTGCCTCCTCCAATCTCGCATCAATTTCTCAGAAGCATCGAATTTTGTTGCAGCAGCGCAGTTACCAATTTCTTTCGCAACTTCATCAACATTTAATTAAAAAACCACCTTTATATTTTCTTCTGATCGAACGCTTCATCGTAGCTAAGGGATGCTCTTATGATAAAGGTGTATGAGGGTGTGAGATACAAAAAACACGAAACAGTGTAAATGTTGCTTCAGAATAGTTAGAGAGGGAGAGAGAGAGAGGTTATTAGCACAAGCTGATACAGAGGCATTGCCGCACCCACATAGAAAAAAAAAGGCAGTGTGCTCTGTGGTTACTCTCTCAGGTGGGTGTTAGCATTATAATAGTCCCTTGTACCAATAGCGTGAGTTTTCCGCATTCAACTTATACGGTCGACATTATAAAATACCAGAAATTATACTGTAAAATCAAGTCACAACTTATCCGCAGGAGAACTTATCCGCGAGTATATACGGTAGTTTGAATGCTGAAGTACTGATTTTACAATGTGTGGCAAAAGTCTGCTGCATGATAAAATGATTTAAAGGACAGTCACTACAACACAGAATTGTAGCTGCCTACTCAAGTCAGTTAAAGTTCTGTAATTACCCTTTTTTTTTATTATCATGATCTACTTGCCTCTTTCACATATTCATTCCATTGAATTTGTATGTGCCTTACATATATTGTGGATTTATCTATTTCTTTCTAAGAAGAAGAGTCATCATTACAAAATTAAAAATGCGCATGCTCCACCAGTCCTCCAATCCACTTACCAACTCCCCCCATGCAGACACTCACCACAAAAGTTCCAAGTCACTAAATCCACTTATCCAGCCTGAATGTCAAATTAGATTTAGCTTTATGTTTATGGCCGGAGTTACTTATTTTGCTGAAGGCTTCTATTACAAGAGGGTTCTTTAGCAGGCGGTAAACTGATGTAAAGCCACGGATTTTGTTCCATCCTCAAAACTGATTCATATTGTCACTAGGGCTACTCAAGCAAAATGCAGTGTGTAACTTATTGAAAGGCCCAGACTTTGAACAGTGCTCTTGTAATGGCTTTAAAACTGACAGACCCAAGGCTTGAATCCCATTTCTTTTATTGGAAGAGGTTTCCTGGCCTATGAGAAGCACCAAAGAGTGTGTATTGTATTTAATTATCAGGAATCAGCTAGAGCAAGATTGAAGGGAGCTGTTAGAGGGAGTTGGTGGGGGTGACCTCCTTTGATCTTTAGAACAGGCAGTGCTTTAAGGAAAGCTGATAACCATCTTTTTGACTTTAGGAAAAGAGCGAGTGAGCTCTGACCAGCATACCCCTTTCAGTAAAAGATTCTCTGGTTCAGATGATGGATACAACTGCAACTTTCTGTGATTAACCAGGAGCAGGCATTGGTCCACCAAACAAACAAAAAAAAAATGCGTGATTGAGTGAGCAGGACAACCTTTTTAATGTATGCCTTTCCAGATGGTAGTTTACAGCACTGCTGCTTCCCTTTAAAAGAATATTATGTGGTTAGATTCAGGGAGGAGTAAATAAAAATTGGAGGGGTGGGTCACATGAAAATATTGTACAATGTCGTCATTAGCACTAGTCCAAGCAAACAGCTGAGGGTATCCTGCTGAGATATGGCTTGCTTCTGTCTTTTTATGCTGCCATTGCTGATCTAGTGCCCAAATTTGATTCCTACTTTATAATTCTCTGTATGAAGTTTGCAGATTTTATCTAGATATTGTGGCTTCCTGGCACATGCTAAAGACATGTATTTTTGGTTTATTTGGGGTTTCTAAATTGGCTAAACATACAGTCAGTGAGTATGGACAAGTCGTACAACAGACTAGTGTCCCATTCAGTGCTGGCTGATGTCTTACTCATAGTTTTTCCAGCAACTCCCAGAAAAGCTATAGTTGAATATAGAAACAGAATAGAGTAGAACAGAAATTAATGGAATGAATAATATATACAATTAAAATCTTATTACCCTCTGTCTCTCTTTTGAATTTTTCAGCTTTGTTTGATGTTATTTATCAATCTTGCACACTTAGGACATCATTTCAACCCACAGATTGCATGTTGTTTGTTTGTTCAACAACAATGCAAAAATGGTGGAACTGATTTTGCCAGTGGTCCAGCTTAAGATATCGGCGATGAGAAGTTTAAAACATTTCGTTGGTGAAGGGGATTTAATTCGAGGACAACCCAAATTATTCCAAATAGAGTTGACTTTAATGAAAGATTGCACGTAAAATAACACTGAATTAATTTAAAATCCAAGATACATGGCATTTCTAAACTTTGTTTGGGAAGGGGGTTGTAATCAGGGGGTGAAAAAAATGCATCACTCCAAAATGGCTAAGCTGAAGTTCTTTAAATTTTGCATGCTTATTATTATTGATTCAACTTAAAATATATGGCCAAAACTGCATGATAATGCCAAAATGGTTCAGCCAATGGAAATTAATTTTTCATATTATTTAGGTTTGACCCAGCTTACATAGACGGCTAATGTGCCTGGGTGCAGGAACGACAGGTCACAGAAGGATAAAAGTTGGGATGCCAACCGGATTGAACCATTTAATCAACTAAAAAACGTCCAACAAAAGAAACGCCTTTTGATGTTATTTTGCCAGCCCTCAGGTGAAGTACAAACAAATATATTCATCTATTAGCTGCAGAAATAAGGGTCCATGAACCAGAAGAAGCAGGGCTAAGTGTCCTCACTGTGTGGTTTCTCAGATCTGTGAGAAGTGGAGATGGAAAAAATGTTAGCAACAGCACCCTCTTTTGCCCTGATGGGTTACTACATACCTTGGTGAAGCCTATGAGGAGTTCCTCTGGCACACATGCATGACACTACATTCTACAGCAGTGATTTATCAGAAACGACGGTGTGCAGGACATTGTGGTAGGATGGGGGCAAACACAAAAATCATACATCACTCAAAAACGACTATGTCTACTTTAATTAATTTTTGTATTTACATTATTGTTCATGCAATTTAAAAGATAGGCTTCATGGACTTCCAAGGATTTTATTGGGTAATTGGAGGACCAAGACCACAACAACCAGCTGAGTAGATATTCATGAATGTTTGCACATATAATGCCAGTCAAAAGTTTTAGAACGCCCCATTTTTCCTTTTTTTTAATTTAATACGTTCAAGTCCAGTGAATAACCTGAAATGGTACAAATGCAAGCAGTAAACTGCTTACCAAAACCTGAAAAATAATGGAATTTCAGAGTTAAACAAAAAGGTCTTGTGACACCTCAGACTTGCAGCCAAGGTTACCTTTCTTTATCTAAGACATTGGTAGTAATGACCAGGATACACCGGGACGAGTGAGGCAGGCAGGCAAGACTTACTTGTCAAAAACAAAGCAGAGTTTATTAAAACCATGAGAATTTAAAGTTCTTTCAGACATGTGCATACATTGCATAAATCCAATAAATAATTTAATAAATAATTTCCTAAATTAAAATCTGTGCCTTCAAACAAAACCAGTGTCTCAGAGTGATTACCAAAACCAAGTCCTAATAAATAAGCATGTTTAAAACCATCTGCGTCCATTGAAGGATGGTATTCTCCTTTAGGGTGTCTGATAAGATTCACATTACACAGCCTGCTGCATCCCAGTCCACCTTGCAGACCAGAAACAGTCACCTCATCCGGCTTTTTTGCACTCAAAAAGAACATATTTTGGACTCATGAGAGCAGACAAATTGCTAGATATTACAGTTATCTTAGATGACAGATGAGACACTTGTATTTCAGCCAATGATCAAAAGAGTCCACATTTTAAAAACACATAAATATTTCCTTTATATTAATATACCTGGGCAACCCCTGGGTACTATGACTAGTACTTAATAATAAGAAGAATAAGATCCACCTAATAACAAAGCGAACATCAAAATGTCCAGAACAGCCTAGGCATAAAAGAACAAAAGTAACACAGTAAAGCTTTTTAGTAATAGTAGCAAAGCAAAACATGCAACACTGAAGTAATAGCAACAATGCAATTAGTAAAATATAGCATCTGCAAATTCAAAAGTCAAGAAACCAAATGCAACTAAAACAACAAAAAGGCTAAAATAATTTTAAAGAGTCCAGATATGAGCTATCTCAAGCAGACAAATAATTATTTGAACCCCTTTCTAGAACTGTGTCTTTCCCACTGGTAAGAGGGCTTAGTATTCCAATAGATCCTTAAAGCCTTCAACCATTGCTAAACAAATTGGTGCAATGGTGGCAGTCAAACATAGAAAAGTCTAAACAAATTGATCTCCTGATGTTTAAAATGACCCTCAGTTGGAAAAGGAGTTTAAAGATCTAGTTCTAGATCCAGATCAGGGTGGCATGGTCAGGTTCACATTGAAGAAGTTGTAAAGTGTTGCTGTTTGTGTTTGTTCTCCTCTCTTGCTAAATGAATCTTTGCCTGGAGAGGTCTATTAATTTTTTACATCTAAGATATCTCCCTTAAATGTTTTCCATTACTGTATCTGTCCTAATGTTTATATAAACACAGGGAATTCCAGTCTCTGTATTACATCTTGCCTGAAGAAGGGGCCTGAGTTGCACAAAAGCTTGTACTGTAATCTTTTTAGTTAGCCAATAAAAGATGTCATTTTACTTGACTTCTCATTACATGTTTAATATCTGTTAAACGAAAATTAGAAGTTAGGTGAAATTGCTCTCACATAATATGCATGAACAGGACCAAACTGGCCAGATTAGACTTAAAAAGTACTTGCTTGATAAATTCAGCATTAAGTTTATACACAGAATTAGCTCTGAATTCAGGCTTCTTATTAAGAGGCTTTTTCAGTTCTTGACATGCCTAACAGGAGGGGCTCCGTGGTGCTTGAAGTACCCAGCATAGGCACTGTACAGCTAGAGTTTGCACCAGTGATTAACTATGGTGCATCAGTGTGACTCTGATTGTAGTTTGTGCAAAGCCTGAGTGTTCGGGCTTCCTTAAGGAATGCATAATCTGAACTGGTATTGGATTTCAATGTAGTAAAGGATTGTTGAGAGACTAAAGTCCATCCATCCATTATCCAACTCACTATATCCCAACTACAGGGTCACTGGAGCCAATCGCAGCCAACACAGGGCGCAAGGCAGGAAACAAACCCCAGGCAGGACGACGGCCCACCGCAGGGCGTGCACACACACACCAGGGACAATTTATGATCGCCAATGCACCTAACCTGCATGTCTTTGGACTGTGGGAGGAAACCAGAGTACCCGGAGGAAACCCACGCAGACACAGGGAGAACATGCAAACTCCATGCAGGGAGGACCCGGGTCTCCTAATTGCGAGGCAGCAGTGCTACCCACTGCGCCACTGTGCCGCCCTGAGACTAAAATGTTATCTATAATTGTACCTGGAGTACAATGTAGTAACTTGCTCCAAAAATCAGTTACTTGTTTTGAATTTAGAGAACTGGTATTGTTAACATTTGGATAAATACAAGTGTTGAACCATCCACTGATCAAGACCTGGTGGTGCTTTGACTCGGTAGAATTATTTTGATAGACCCAGAATCCAAAACCATTTGCTTTTTATTTGGTTGCTGTCTCATACGTTTTTGAAACTTTAAAACTCTTTTTTGAGTCACAGAATCTATTTGTTGTGATTAGTCTCAAAAAAGGCAAGACCACAAAATAAACAGCATGCCCAAGGAGACTCACCCCAAATCCAGTTAGGATCAAAACTGCTAGCTGCAGGCTTTTGTCCTAGAAGACCTTGAAAATGGAAGCTGGATTAAATTCCCAAAATATAATAAAAAACATGACAGAAGAAGGATAACCATAAACCTTAATAAATAGAAAAATGCTTACTACGTTAAAATGAGATGCTTAAAGGCAATCCCAAAAAACTAGTCCAAATCCACTGTCCAGAAGAGAAAACAAGGCACAGAAGCAAAATATCTCAAATGTCACACACGTGCGCTTAGGAGACAGTCAACCAGCCCTGAGGTGAGTGAATTATCATCAGATGGGGGGTTGTTTTGTGGTAATAATGCCTCTCTCTGATTTTGTAGAACAAATGAAGATAAATAAGCCAGTACCATCATCAACAAACCATTTCCTGGAAAACCAATGGCACAAAAAATCCAACTTCCAGTCCATCCATGATGACGTCACTTCCGTCCAGCCCGAATGACGTAACTTTTCCGGGCTCGTAATGATGACGTCACTTCCGTCCAACCTGAATGACGTCACTTTCGGCCCCACGATGATGACGTCACTTCCGCCCAGCCAGAATGATGTCACTTCCGGTCACACGATGATGACGTCACTTCCTGCCACATCACCTCCGAAGGCCATTTTACCTACTGTATAAAATCCCAGCCATACTGAACCTGTCTGTCAAATGTTTTGATCTTTATTCAACTCATTTTGGATCAACAAATCGCTGTAAAACAATATAAGGGGCTAATCCCCAAATTTGTATGTTCATTTGTGATCTTAATTTCATCACACAAGTAAAACAGAAAATACAACAAATCAGCAATAATCGCTAAATTCCTTCTAAAAAACGATATTCTCCTGATTAGCACACACTCAGCTGTGGCCTTAAATAGCGAGAGTGAGGGATTTCACGGAGTGATGTCAGGGTGGGCCTGCCTCTTCTGGCTCCAACCACAGTGCACAAGAACAGTTAAAACAACAATGCAAAATTATGAATGTAACAAGAAAACATAAAAATACAAAAAATAATCATTCAGAAACTACAAGAAAACCTAAAATACACATTAATACAGACCCTTACCCTTGACACCATTTTTCTGATCAGTTTCTTGCTACAATGAATAGTTTTTGATTTTATAATTTTATTTTGAACCTTTTGAACCAACTTGTTTGTTGTGGACATTGGCATTTTGTATACTTGTTGTTTTGAACACGGTTGTACTTGCTGGGGGTGGAGTTACCAAGGTCGTGACTCTAATAATAAATTGCGGAGGGTTTAAAGGTCACCTTTGCCATACTTCCACATCTGTATTTGCAGATAAATCCTACCTGTTGTGTACATTTCTGCTTTTTTATAATTTCTTTTAACTCTGGTTTCAGTCTTACCTTTTATACTTTTGACATTGATTTTTGCTTAACATTTTAGTTCAGTTTGGTTTCTGATCTAATGTTACATCCTGTCTTATCTTCTGATATTACTGTAAACCTCCCACTGCTGTTCAGAATATTTCCAGAATTTCATAGGAACCCAGTATTTGCTGGGATGTTTAGCAAGAGTAGGGAATTCCAGGTCCACTGGTGTATGCTTGTTATTTGTTGTTGGAAATGCTGAACAATTATTTTTGCCTAACCAGCATACAGTATACAGCTTTTAGGTTTTATTATTGTTATAAAGTGTCATGTTATACTGGTAATGTGATCACAAAAGCATTTTGTTTACTAATCTTCTTGCAATCACCATAATGTTTTTCATGGTGGTAGTCAGTAGTTTATAGTTATGTCACCCATTGCCATTCACATGGGCATAGTGTGTGTCATCATGTGGGCATGACCAGTGATGCCACAGTGCCACATTTATAAAAGTCGTTGCTGTGCAGTGTTTAGCTTTCAAAATTTTTGATTTATAATCTACTTTACTAAACTCAGATTTTGTTAGAGAAAGGCTGATTTAGTTTTGACCTGTTACTTTTGTTTTCTTGACTTCAGTTTTTGCCAATGATTGTTTCAAGTTTCTGCCCTTTCTGATCTTTTAGATTTGGCTATGAACACTACTTCTTAAAATAACTATTCTTTGAATTTTTATTTTTTATCTGTTAAGTTTTTCCTTTAATCCATTTGTACTAGCTATTTTTTTATCCAATTTGGCCATAACAATGCTATCCACTATTTTGATTTGTAAAAGCATTCCTTCAACTAACAAAAAAATCCTATGAGTTAAAGATGGCTCTGAATGTGTACTGTGTGAATCAGTGCATGATGGACCTCGAAATAGAATGGCTCCTCACTCTAAGCGAATTCCTTTGATCACACACAATTCTTGGCTGTCATATTAACGTATGTTTAGATGTTTTATTGTTGTTCTTGTTGTCTTTGTTATGTAATTTCTGTTGGTTTTTTTTGTTTATTATTGGATAATTATATACGATGTCTGCAAATTTATTTATATTCTATTTTCCTTGTGGCTGGAACCCCAAGAGGCGAGGCCACTCTGATGCCACCACACTTGAGCCCTCCCTCTGACTATTTAGGTCAAAGCACACAGAGAGCTCAGACAAGGCACATTGAAGTTGTTTGGATTTACAGCTCATGTTTTTCTTTAATACTGGATCTACAGGCTTTTTGTTATTTTTTCTTCTCAGTTTCTTGGATTATTTTTTGTATTAAGTGTATTGAGATGTTTGCTGTGAATTACCTTTTACACAACTCCTTTTTGCTCTTTTATGTGTTTTTGTTAATTTGCCTTTGTTAAATATTTTTGATTTACAAAGGCTATTTTTCAGTTGGTCTCCTCAACCAAAGGTCTACCAGTTACCTTCCTTTGAGAGGCACTTTTGATATTTTGGGATGTTTAGGTTTATTTTGAGGGTTAATTCCCTCTTGGGCTTGCAAAGCTTGAGGCAGGTTAGTGGAGCTGGGATTGAGCTCACAGGGTTGTGGCCTTTTCCAGGCAGGTAAATAGACATTGAGTGACCGGTGAAACTTTTCAGAGACCTAACACTTGTTATGGTTCTAGCTCCAAATCATGACAAGTGCAAAGTGGTAAAGGACGAGAATAAACACTTTCAAATCTGAGATCACAGTCCTCTCATGGAAAAGAGTGCTTTGCTTCAGTTAGGGAAGAAGAGCAACCCCAGGGGCCTCATGTATAACGCTATACATAGAATTCACACTAAAACATGGCGTGTGGACAAAAGTGGAAATGTGAGTATGCACAAAAAAATCCAGATGCATAAATCTGTGCGTACACTAACTTCCACATGCTTCTGCTCCATAAATCTCGGTCAGCGTGAAAAGTAACATTTGTGCCTGTTGCTACTGCCTGACTCCTCCCAGAATTACGCCTCTTTGAATATGCAAATTAATATAAATAGCCCATTATGATTTTCGTTCTGTGAAAAGACAATGGCAAAAGCACGGGGAAAAAGAAGAATTTCAGCGTATACCAAGTAGAGACAAGGAAAAAAGTAGTATTTGTTGGTTTAAGCAGTGGTATAAATAACAAAAGGAAGTTGATTGAGTGACAGAGTGGCGGAGAAACTAAAAGTTCAACTTCAGAAAGTCGCACAGTGCCCGAAATAAATAAGTGGTCAGATATCAAAGTGGCAGTGAAAAGGCAAGGTGTAGCCCACTGTCTGAGTGTCATATGGAAGCGTATTAGGGTACAGAGAAAAGAAAAAAAAACTGAGACACAGTGTGAAAAAAAGGTAGAAATTTCCACTTTAATCACATAGATTATTTTGTCATTAAAGTAGAATGTCATAAACTTCATCTTAAAATCGTTTAATTTAATAGTTTCTCTAATCCCATCATAACTAAAGTAGCACGTTAAATGTTTTGTATTCTAAGTACTCTTATGTGTGTGAATCAGTACGTGCCTGTTAAACAGGCTTTCTATTACATTGACAATACACAGAATACATTACATTCATGATGTTACAGCTCTCTGAACAATTTAAATACTAAGAGGCATTATTAATATCACTTTCATGATGATAGAAATTAAAGCATGTATTAAACATTGAGGCACGCTGGCACAGTGGTAGCGATGAGCTGGTGCCCCTTCCAGAGATTGTTCCTGCCTCCTGCAAGATGCTCTCTGCCCCGTGCACGAACCTCAATAAAATAATTTATTGCAGCAGTACTTTCTCTTTGAAATGTACTAACCCCCGATTCCTGCCCTTTTTTTCTTTCTTTAAAAAACCAATCACCAAATAATCAGCTCTTTAATAAATGTTAATCCATGTGTAAGCTTAGAACACAGATTCTTCAAAACTTTTAAGGAACATTAAAATATTTTCGTAGTACATTTTTAATTATTCCTTCCATCTATCCATCCAGGGTCGCAACAGCCCCAGCAAGCATACAGCGCAAGACAGGAACAATCCCTGAACGGGGCACCAGCTCATCACTAATGCTGCGCCACCAAGTCCTCACATATTTTATTATTAACTATATACATTATTTAAATGAATTTTAAAATGTATCTGTATAATGTAATATACATACTTTAATGTATTTCATCTTTAAAATGATATCAAGAGCTCCACGATGGTAGCGCCTGGAAATCTAAATCGACTTAGAAGCCATTTGTCATCATCTGTAAATAAGCGCTGTCAATTGAATTGAATTTCTTTAATGTTATTGTATGGTACAATGAGATTCAATATGAAAATCCTCCATAATGTATTTTTCTATAAAATGGTAAAATAACAACAATAATAATTATAATAGGATAAAACACAGTGAAAAATATACAATATGAAAGTATAAGTGGCTCAGGTTGTGCAATATTACAACTGTAATGCAAGTTTACAGTTTGGTGATTGTATTTATAAGTACAAACAGTTCTACCAGGAGCAGTTGATGGACTGATTGAGTGCATTTTTATGTCTTGGGATGAAACTGTTTCTGAACCGCAAGGTATGTACAGGAAAGGCTCTGAAGTGTTTGCCGAATGGGAGAAGTTCAAATTGACTGTGCGCATGGCTGAGGCAGCGTGTGCTAGAAGCTCTATCCTGATATTTCACCCCACTTTTGACACAATCTGCGGTAGAGCTTTCCTATTAGCTGCTGTAGAGCTGTGATTCCACACTCAGATACAGTGGGTTAAAATACTCAGAGTGGAGCACTGATAGTAACAACACTAAAGCGGCTATGGTATTTCGAATAGTTTGGCTATTCTGTGCACCATTATATGGTTATAGGTTGATTACAATCAGATGCCTTAAACTAATAAATGATATGCGGTTAATTTCAGTGTATTTCATAAAGCCATGTCAGGGATGGAAATCTAAAAAATAAAGGGAATAACACAGGAACAATAGCACTGCTTTGATGCTTGGTGCTGACAGTTTACAAAACAGAGCAGAGAATTTGCATACACAAGGGACTGAGCTGGCATGAAAATGAGCGTGGCTTTATGCCAAGTTTAGTTTTTATACATCGCAATGTGAGCATGGAAATGGGCGTACACAACATTTTTGTGTGTACACACAATTTACACATGAGGCCCCCGGTGAAACATTTTAGCACCTTGGAGTTCTGAGAAGTTTGAATAAGTAATCAGCACTGTTACAGCAGTATTGTTTGAATTAGACAATTGTGATGCAGTCCTGAAATTGTGATCTTGAATTACCTGTTCATCTGCATAATAAACTTTGAAAATTGAATACAAGTTTTAGGTTGTGAAAAAAAGAATGAGTTTGTAATAAAATCAGCAGACATAAAGCTCCTGAGATTCCGATTTTCCCACCTGATGTAATCTAAAGAGCATGGCAATCCAGAATGGCATCAGAGCAAGCTACTGCTTCTCTTAAAACGTCAAAAGCCAATAGAGGTGGCATGAGTGTGTACTGAGTATTCTTCAAGTGCATCTCCCACAAAAGGTGGCCCAAGCAAGGCTTAATTTGAATGAGACTCATGCGTAGACACATTTGACTCTGGAAGGATTACCTTTGTCAGCCTGAAAGAACCTGAGTGAATAGCTGGAGACGTTCTCTTCTGCTCTAATAAATCCTTCTATTGGAAAATAAGCAAGAGATTAATTATAATAATTGAAATTTTAAATTTGTAAATACATTGTTAAAAATGTAATAGCCATTACAAGCAATTGCAATGGATTATGCAAAGGAATATGCAAAAAAGATAACACTCTGAAGATTAATTGACACAGTTTAAAAGCAGAAATTAATAACCAGATTATTTGATTTATGTTATTTTTCTGGAGTGATTCTATGTGCAAAAAAATAGAAGTAAAGGAGTAGACCTTAGAAGGAAATTGCACACGGAAGCAGTCTAAATCAAAAGAAATACAGTGAAAAGTAAAACTGCTACCAATACCAAATGATATTTGTAGATGCCTGTTAATTAAATCTGCATAAAGAGATGTATAATTTTATAATCACATATAAAGCCACATCTGCAGCAAACATACTGTAATCACAGATATTCATAGAATGACTTGGATAGGTAAACAGCAGCCCATACAATTATGCACACCCACTCAGTAACACATCACAAACGCATCGTTCGGCACCTACATTCATGTTAAGTTTGAGTGTGTTCACAATTGAATTAACAAACTTAGATTTCCTACATTTAGAAAAAGGATAATAAAACACTTTTAGCAAAATTTCTGGTATTGGTAAATGGGTGGATGAATTCTCTTTGTTTATGGATTAACAGTAGCTGTAATATCAGTCACCCCTGTCTCTGTGCTAATAAAGCAATGCAAGTGGCAAACCTTTCTGTTCTTTTCTCCAATAAACCTTTACAAGTTTCTAAATATGGCATTGTTTTGCATTTATGCAATGATGCATACTAGGATCAAGCACTTTAAAATTAAGCTGCTTAACTCATATTTGACTCGGAGCCAGACTGAGGCAGATCAGGATTCAATTTGATTAAATTACAAACCACACAATAACAGGGGGTTTGTGGAATCTGATATAAATGTGACCTGCAATATCTTGCTTTACATCTGATAACATTAGCCTTGGTCATTACTTTGATCTGGTTGGTATTTGATATATAATAATTTATTATTGAATTTCAGCCCGACACACAAAGTACAGATGGTTTGTCCAAGAATTTTCTTAAACTTAAATTTAATTCACAGATGAAAATAAAACAAAACTATTATTTACATAATTAGATGACATTAAGGATAACACTAAATTATATGATGTCCATTATTATTACAGTGAAGAAAACAAAGTTGAATTAAACTAGTAATAGGTACTGTACACACCTTGTGAGCAGAATAGTTATTGTAACTTTTAAGAGGGAATGTCTGAAGGCAGCGGCACGGTGGCACAGTGGTAGCGCTGCTGCCTCGCAGTTAGGAGACCTGGGTTTGCTTCCCGGGTCCTCCCTGCGTGGAGCTTGCATGTTCTCCCCGTGTCTGCGTGGGTTTCCTTACGGGCGCTCTGGTTTCCTCCCACAGTCCAAAGACATGCAGGTTAGGTGGATTGGCGATTCTAAATTGGCTCTAGTGTGTGCTTGGTGTGTGGGAGTGTTTGTGTGTGTCCTGCGGTGGGTTGGCACCCTGCCCAGGATTGGTTCCTGCCTTGTGCCCTGTGTTGGCTGCGATTGGCTCCAGCAGACCCCCGTGACCCTGTGTTCGGATTCAGCGGGTTGGGACATGGATGGATGGATGTCTGAAGGCAGATATGTTTCCATTAACAATCTTATCACATTGACATTTCACAAAAAGATTATCAAAGAGTGAAGTTTAAATAATTAAGTTTAACATCTGTATATCTAGAAGCACTTTGAATACAGGAAAGGCATTATATAGATAAAATCTATCTATCTATCTATCTATCTATCTATCTATCTATCTATCTATCTATCTATCTATCTATCTATCTATCTATCTATCTATCTATCTAATATAATGTCTTTCATATTTCTTTATGCTAAACAGAGCTTTTATATGCCACTGGAAGTACAGGATGCTTAGTGCTCTCTTCTGGTTTTTTTTTACATGTAAGCTCCAATTATTCTATATATTCCACTATATTTTGTTAGCTTCATTTATCCAGGTTCAAGCCAAACACTGCCTGTGTGCACATACTTTTCACATCTGTATTGTTTTTCTACACATTCTTAGTCTTCCTTGTGCATCCTAAAGATGTGCAGATAAGGTTTATTGGTGACTCTAAATCAGGACCGTATCAGTGAATGTAGGTGGTTGTGTGTAGTGATTGCTGGCATTTGCTGAAAAAGAGAAAGTTTTGAAAATGTGTGGTGTAATAGTTGACATTGCTATCTCAATGTTCTAGGAGGCGGCATTTGAATTTCAAGCTCAGTCATTATTTCTGTGAAGTTTGCAAGTTCTTCCTGTGTCAGTGTACTTTCAGATATTACAGCTGTGTTTGGTGACTCTAAATTGCCCCAGTGATTTGTAAAGGATAGGCATCCTGTTCAGTTTTGCCAGGAGTGACCCTCAAGCAGGTTAAGCATGGATGGATGAAATGAATATATTATAATTTGATATACAACATCAATTTCCTTTGTAGTAATTTGCACTAAAAGATTTGAACCCCCGTAACACTGTACATTTTAGTATGGGAACTTCTAAAGCCACCGTCATCAGCATTAGTAATTAGTGTCATATAACCGATGTGATCTTTCTCCCTCTTTATTTTTATACAAGGAGCCAAATATTGTGAGATTAAAACATCTCTTCTCCTATCAAGGCAGCAGACAGCCATGTTAGGTGATGCGAGGCATAACAATCCTTTACTGTAAAACCAATTGACCTCTTCACTATGGAGGGCAGAAACTTTTCACAGCCCTACAGTCCCATCTGTACAGCTCCTGCATGCATATTCATGGAATCAGATATGACATTGCCTGCACCATTAATAATCTTGTCATCTGACTTGAGCATTTAAAGTAATTTGCACACCACACCCCCCACCTTTAAATTTAAATTGTCTCAGCCTCTAGCAGCCACCCCCACTCCCGCTTTAATTTCTACCATTTCCTGTCAAGAACAACAGGAGATAAAACAAAGTGGATAAAAGCGTCCTTTTTTTAATATAGAAATCAGCTGTTTGAAAGCTGGTCTGAGACTATAGGGATACTTAGTTAAAAAAGGCTATTCTTTGCTTTTAGGCCTCCAGTGCATTGGGTGTAATGGTATGTGAGCTGACCTTGAATAGCTAATGGAAGGGTGGACGCATTTTGCAAGGTAACTTTGGCAGTTGAGGTTTGGGTTTCATATTCTCCAGTCATCAATCATCCCAGCCTTTTTTGCTCTTTGACAATTCACTACAAGGTCTGACATTTGACACCCAGGACCCTTGAAGCAGGTATGACAGAAGCTCAGAGGCTTTACAAAAATGAAATTGAAAAGAATATGTTTTCTTTTTTTTGTACCAACTGGGTTAATTGGAGAAAAGTGGATACAAATTAATAATTTGCCATTGTAATGTAATCTCCTTCAGTGAAACGTTTTGACACAAAGCCAACTCAAACTATTGTTAGGTAATGGATTTGCTAAAAAGGCCAACATAGTCTCTCAAAAAAGTCTAAATATCTATATTTATATATTATTATATATTTAAGTGTCCACGGCATTTGAGCGTGGGCAGAAGCAGTTAAAGACCCAAGCCTTCCCCTGGGGTGCAGATTGTTAATAAAACTGTAGGGTACTTCCTGGAGCACAAAAATAATCAACTTGGCTCAATCATGTGTATGGAAAGAATGCAAAATAATTTGTAAGCCTTGTTTTACCAGAGGACCTTGTCTCCGTGGCCTCAAGTAACCCATGGTGATAATAAGCATGGCAGATAAATCTATCATTTTCAAAGGGCCTTTCCTACATCCCTGTTAGAGGTCAGCCTCTGCCATCAAATTAATATCGGCTGACAAATGTGAAATTTCAGGAGGTGGTAACTTCGCTATGAAGTGGCTGAATTTTAATTTTCACTTGAACAACAGTAAGCCACAGCTTGGCTACTGAGTGGGAGCAAGACAACTCCTTTTTATTGTACAGTACAGCTAGTCATGTCTGGAAAAGATGAACACTTACATGGCTAAAGCTGCATCAGCAATAACAATAAGGGGCATATAATGCATTGGCAAAACACGCACAAAATAAAGTCTATGCCCATATATTGTCTTTCCCCAAAAAATGAAACTATTTCAGAATAAATGCATATATGTAGTTAGAAGCATTACAGTAATAAAGCCTGAAAATGTTAGCATGGAGGTAGTCGTGCTTTGCTCTACTAGTACCACATAGCTCAAGCTGACCACTCTTCACTTCCTGGAGACTTGGCTTTGAATCCCAAGTTGGCTGTATGCTATTCACTGCCATATTCACTGCATATCTATGTCAGGATTTCTCTGATGATTTGTGTGTTCTTCTTCTGATATCCTAAAGGTGTGGCACAAGTGTGAGTCTTTTTAATGGGCTGTAACCTTATGCAGGGCTGATTTCCACCTTGCACCCAGTTTTACCAGCTTCTCTTAACTCTGTATTGGTCTAAGATAGAAAACAAATGTGTGAATGGATACTTTTTGTAAATAAGCATTTTTATTTGGTTAAATTCATTAATTTTATAATACTTTATAGTTCAGTTACTTAAATAAATAGAAATTTTAAACAAATTTTCACTTATATTTTCCAGTACATACTGCTACATAAATGTAAATCATGCAAAATATACACAAATTCTTTAACTCTAGGCTAATAGTTTTGTGAGATGTGCATTAGATCAGATTCCAAAGATAACAATATTAAATTACTTAGCAATTGTAGAATGGTACAGTATGTTTAGGTAAAGATACTCTGGAGCGTGCCTTGAAATTCAGTGGTGTCTCATTCACAGTTAATCCATTCTTTGTTCCTGATACTAACCTGTTATGTTCTCTTCTATAATGCAGAGAACTAGCATGATAAAATCTTTGTAGTTGACAGCAGGTCACTGTTTGTTTAGTGCAGTGTCTGGATAGGTGTGACTTTCCTGGATTATCTGATCTAACTTAAATAAATATGGATAGTATAAAACTTCTAATGTGCAGAGTATAATATCATACATAACATTCTCTAACCCTCTTAATCTAATTAAGGGCCATGGAGGCAGCACCATCAGATATATGATAAGAAACAGCCTTGGATAGAAAGCCAGTCCAACATAAGAAGCAACTCGTGCATACACCTACAGTCACTTTAAAATCACCAAGTAACCTACAGTAACAGTTGCAGCTTTGAAATTGTGGGAGGAACAGCAGAGAACTCATAGAAAATCACACAGAATAGAATAGTATAGAATACAATGCTGTCCATATGGGTTTTTCTCTGGGTTCCTTTCATATTACCAAAGACAATGTCATACATATGCACCTGGGGACCACCTTCCTGGCCCTGGTAAGGCAAGCATTTCCACCACATGGCAAGAGGGAGCTCTAACACTAACATTGTCTTCTCCTTCTTCTTCTGCAGCCAAGAAAAGATGCTAAATGAGAATGCCTAACTCCACCTTGATGCCCAGAGATGGCCCCGTTCCTGCCAGTACTTGCCCTATAAAGCTGGCCTGCTCTCGGATGGTGGCCTGAGTTGTTCAACGGACAGTTGACAAAGATAGTCCTCCTAGTACTTTCTTTCTTCCACAAAAGGAGACGGGAACATTACTTTTTTTTTGTTTGTTTTGAGTCATTTTGATGGCTGTCTTTTTGGTTCCTTTTATTAAAAGGAGTTACCAGCAACAACACCATTCCAAGGGACCTTCTAATTACAACTTACATTAGAATCAGAATTCACTTTATTGGCCAGGTACACTAATGTGTACTAGGAATTTGTCACAATAGTATTAGTGCAACATACAAGGACAACACAGAAGACAAAAGATAAATATAAATAGATAAAATAAAAAGTGATAAACTTTGATCCAAAAAATAAAGAGATTAGGTAGGATTAAAATGTGCAGGTAGTCTAATGTGAAGGTTTACATGATGAGTAAATCTGAGATCTGATTAGTAAGAATAACTACACGCAGTACAGAAATGCTTAAGTGATATGTTGTTTTAGCTTTCACTGCTCAAAGGCATTCTAGTGATCCTATATGGGTTTATGGTTTATGGTAAAACCCTACAACGATTAAGTGCTAGATAGCGTTTTGATTTCTGGCTCCTTCTGACCAAAAACTGGATTAATCAGATTTTAGAAGGTTAAGTTATGCTATTTAAAAGCAACTACAGCTACCTCAGTTAGTATGATTACACAACTACATGATACAGTACTGCATTATCTTCAAAATTCTGTAACTAACATACTGTACATATAAAGCGGTTAGTCCCAACACCCCAGACCTCCTAGCACCTTTTTGTGCCTGATATCTTACACAAACAAATAAGATCCAATGATGTCAGTCTTCTCACTATTCCAAAGTCTTGATATGCAACTACAGTAATTTGCTTTACAGTTTCCAGTCTCTGGGATCTCTCCCTAGGTGTATCTGTGATGCTCCATCTGTGATGACATTTTGGTAATGCATAAAATCTCATGTCCTCCCACTTTTAATTGGTGTTATATTATTGACTCTTCCAGCACTGATTTTGATTCTACAGGATCATAATTCAATTTACTTTTGTTTCCCTATACTTGATCTTGTATTGAATGATCTTCTTTATCTTCTCACTTTAAATTCTTGTTTGCTTCCTTACATTGCTCTTGGTGAATAGCAATAGCATATAAGATATATAATACTGATTGAAACTGATTAGAAAGGTCAGCTGTACTACATGTACTTCATAACAGGCATCCACCTGAAGCTAAGCATGTTTGGGCCTGGTCAGTAGTTGGATTGGAATCCATCTAGGAAAGGTTTGGGTTACTGCTGTTAAAGGTAATGGAGAGATCAACAGGGGGTGATTATCCTGTGGTTTGTTTTTGGGCCCCAACACCCCAAGTACATTTTGCTGTAAAAACTGGTGCCGTCCTTTTGGATGAGAAGTAAAAGTAAGGTCCTGACTCTGCATGGTCATAAAAGATCTGTAAGCATCCTTTGTAAAAAGTAGGGTTTATCTCAATGTCCTTGTCCACCTTGGCATTTTCATTGTGACCCTCTAGTGATCCTCTCTCTCATGTCTCTAAATGGTTACTCTCTCTCTCTCTTACCAAGTAATAACTAATGTGTAGTGAGCGTACTGGTACAAAAATGGCTGCCTGCACATCATCCAGGTGGATGCTGCACATTGGTGGCGGCTGTAGTGCCTTCCCACTTAATTTTTTAAGGAGCTTTAAGTAGTGAGAAAAATGCTATATAAATATGAAGAATTATTATTATTATTATTAATAAAGTACACTTTTTTATTATTACCAAATAAAAACACTACCACCAAAGCAAAAAAATTGCTTCTCAGTTAAATTTCAAAGGTTGCATTTGTGATACTCAGTGTCACTTCACTGCACCTCCTGTCCTTCCTGTAGTAGCACCACAACACTGTCGTACATTATAGTGCTTCTCCATGGGCAGTGCCAATCCTGTTTAGTGTTACCTTGGGCCCGCCATACTCAGCAGTAATGCACCAGTGTTGTGCATCACAGTGTATCATCTACTGTACGAGTAAGCTGTTTGTTGTTACTCTTTTGTACATGACAATAACACACTTGCATTTCCTATACTGCACTGTGATATACTAGAAATCAGCTATTTGCTTAGTTTTGAGAGGAATTAAAGTAGAATATCACTAATGACTCAATTAATTAAAGGAAACAAGAGAGAAAAGAATGTTCTCCATAAATGATTTTTTTCAGTGACAGATGCTGTAAGAAGTAGAATATACTTGGCTTGATTGTTAGCCAACAATTGCTGTCTGTATCATTGATTTCAAACTCAATGATGATGCCATGTGAATAGTCTGTATTATTCCCATACACCATTGTCTGATGTGTCTGTTCCATTGTTGGTTCCCATTTACACTCTTGGCTATAGGTAAAGTGGGAGGGGATTTATATTCAATATTATTCATTCAGTTTGTAAATACAGTAAAAGATACTTCACCCATTAAGAAAAACCTCTAAACAACAATAAAGGTAGATTTCATTTCATAAAGACTTGTTTAAAGAGCCTAATGTACTTTCTGTTATCAATGACATAAATACAGCATCACTTAGTTGGTTCACTAGGTATTATTTCTTATAGATTTTTGTTTCACTGTTATCAACAACCTCAGATAGGCAGAGTTTCATAATTTACTATTATAATTCTAAAATAAAATAACTTTACCAAATTTGATCACAACCCTGAGTTCATCAGTGTTTTAAAAAAGAAATTCTGCATTATACTTGTGAGATGATGGTGGTTACTAATTAGAGATACAATTTATGATCTCAGTAAACAACTAATAAAGAAATAATTAGTGCTTTCATGTGGTCCACCTGATGTTCCCTGAATTTGCATTCCAGCAATTGATTTTTAGGCAAGACTGAGGTCGGAAGAGGAGAGATGAAGGGGAAACAAAGAATAATAAAAAAAGAATGGCCCACTAGTCTTTGTAGAGTGCCAGATTCATTTTACAAGAGATTTATTTTTCCTCAATACCTTGCTGGGCTGACATCAGTAAAGAATTCACATGTCGAGGCAGATAACATCTCACGGCTGCCAAAGGAGTCCATTCAGACTTGTATGTTAGCTGCTTGATAGCTTATTCTGGATTGCCTGGGCCTCAGAGATAGACATTTCTCTCTTTATCTTCATACAGTCTGCTCTCCGAATACTAAACATGCCGGGAGACAGCTAGATACATCTTAACTACAAACCGGCCACTGTTCCGTACGTCATCGTACACACTTCTCAGAACTCGCAGGGCTTTTATCTCAGCTCTCAGGGGGCTGCGCTCTGAACATTAGTTATCCAGGCCTAACTTTCACTCAGCTTTCTCCAGTCGGAGCTGCTCTGCCATCCGTGGCTGCATGTGAAGCACTCAGATTTGTGATTTAGTGCTTTTTTTGAGTCATACTGATGACACTTGAGAAACCAAGCAAAAGACAGCAGCTTTTGCTTTCCACAAGCAAAACAAAATTTCACTAGGTAACAAGGTTCGATCTAGGGTGAAGAGAATTCACAAAAATTCATTCTAGAGGTTAGGCACCCATGAGAGATCCATTGTTTGTCCACTGATGTGTAATTTGCAGAAACAGGGCTGCGATGAATAAAAAGAAAACATACACTGAGTATAGCATTTGTAGCAAACCACTGACTCCTCACATTGGGACACTTAGACGATGGCATGCCTTGTGACGGTTAATGAAGCGGAGGGCTGTGAAGTGTCTCACTCACACAATCGATGTACATGTTTTTCTCTTTTAATGGACAAGAAGGCAGTCCATAAAACCAGCAGGAAGTTCCTTGGGAAGAGTGACCCTAGGCAGCCTACTACCTTAGAAGCAATGGGGAAGGTTGAATCAGTTCCTCTAAGAGTACAATTGGGCTTAAGGGCCTCCAGTAATCAGCAAAAGGCAATGTGTAATTGAAATCTGTGACCCTAAATCCACTTCTAAGGTCACATGAGCTGGTTGGAGGTTAAAAGTGTCATTCTCAGCACAGTCCAGCTGAGCCTGGAATCAAAAGGTCCCTTGGAATGGTGTTGTTAATGGGACAGAAGGAGAGGGAAACCAGGAGGTCTGTTTAGATAAAATCACTGGAGTTGCAAAGATTTATGTTTCATTTATGTACATTACCCGTTTTGTCTTTTTGTTACTGGGTGGTACTCTAAATCATTCTCCTCACAGAATTTTCTCTGGTTCAGTGCTGGAACAGGAGCAAATATTGAGAGGAAGCAAACCTAAGCTAGTTAACAAAGCCATTAAACATCTCAACTCATAAATACCTAACATACTGTACATGTACTTAATCAACAGTGATGCACAAATTTAATGGCACCACTGCAAAATTTTGCCACAGACGTTTAGCCAGCCGTAATGCCTGCTGTACCACGTCAAGCTAAGTAACCTCTGTTGGCATGTCTCTTTCTCTTCTGGCAGAGTTCACCCAATTTGTTGCCATCAAAGAGCTTCCAAATTTCTAGGCACAGATGGCATTTGAATCCCTTGTAGACATTTTATTTTAGTCCACACTGTAGTTCAGCTTGTGAGTAAAGAAAATAAGATCACACTATGGTCAGACGTTCCAAATAGTTGGCAAAAATTATTAACTCCATAACTGCTTGGCTCTTCTGGCTGGGGTCTAGTGAGGAATTAGAATTGCTTAAATTAAGGGGAAATTGCTAAGTTATGTGAATAATTAACTCTGCTATTATTAGCTGGGCGGAACTGCCCAAGAAGTAATGCAAGAGGCAGCAGTAGGCAAGAGAGGAGCATAGCCTAAAAAACTCCATTATACAGAAGTGCTTTTTGTCAGGTGTTCAAGGGTTGCTACCCCCTAGTGAAGAAGGCCCCCTAAAAACTCCTAAAGATTTACAAAGTTAAAAAAATTAGACAAGGGAAAGGAACTAATGAAAAAGAAAAAGCAATATTTTGAATGGAGCTAGTGTGCCAGCCACGATTGCAAATATCCGAAGACTCTGTTCTCTCCCTGTTCTCCAGAGAACAGAATGTTTAGCCTCACCCCAATGTACCCTTTTCTTTTTAGACTTTAACTAAAGGAGATTTTGTTCTATCTGTTCTCTGACTTGGACTCAATAAGCTGTGCCATGGTTTCCATGAGGCACCCTGCTGTTGTGTTACTGTAAATATGCAACCAACACTGAGGCGCACTGCCATGTTAGTTAAAATTGATTTGCACTCACATTAAATAATAATGAAGAGTTTATTGTTTTATTTTTATATACGTCAATCCTACAAAAAGAAATATAAAAGCCCATATTTTCCAGGGTGCCAAATCTGCACAAAGATTTAATAATTTAAACAATGAATTTGCAGTAGGGTGGAGACACCTAAGGATAGATATTTTACAGTCACTTTGTTTATAATTAAATGTCACAAATGCCTTTTGTTATTTTCTTATTATGCAGGACCTAAAGAATATTAACATTCTTAAGTACTTCAAAATAAAATGCTATTAACATTATTTAGATAATTAGACCAGTTATTGCTTGCTATATCTCCTTTTCAGATTAGCATAAGTATTACAAAGCAAAACAATCAAACTGGTGAACTATATCCATTTTCCAATTTTTCAACATTCTGGGCTGAATGCGTTCTTTTTACTCCTTCTCTGGTGTTTCCATTAAGCTTTATTTCCTGTCGTCACTATTGCTTTGTTGCTTTCATATTGCAGTAAAGCTTAAAAGTATTTTTAATTGTATAAAATAACAGGGTGATTAGATAATTTGCCCAACTAATTCTTTTTCCAACTGCGAGTGCCATTCCATTTGGGCCACTTTATGGGTATCTGGCATGCCCAGCCACCTTTTATTTTTATCTTTAATAGTGTTACCAACATTAAGGTGGGCACTCTCTTTGGCTTCAGTGAAACTGGCCAAGCCAGCTGGCAGGTTATGATGTCACTTCTTTAAGCGCTTGTTCAAGACAGATTCATTAGACCGTAGCCTGCCTGAGCACCCTCCCCATCCACAGCCTACAAGCAATGCCATATGGTTCCCTTTTAAGCCAACTGATCAAGTGTTTAATAAAGAGGCGGATGTATGTGCTGAAGAGAGCAAGGAATGAAGATCACTCATTGAGCATTAACCCTGACGATCCTGCAGTGCACAGAGTTTAATGGCCATGAGGAATGTGGCTGAAAACACATGTGCTGAATGCACATGTAAGGTAAGTAAACATTTGTAATTAGTGGGGCTAGTTTGAAAATAATTCTTTCTTTCTTTCTTTCTTTCTTTCTTTCTTTCTTTCTTTCTTATAAGAAAAGCTTTTTTGTTGGTCCTAGAGCTCAACATGGGAAGTGCAGCCTTAAAGGAAACCTGGCAGCAATCTGAATCTCCTCAGAGTGGGATTTACGAGTCATTTGCGGCCGCTGAGCTCTCCCTCTTGCCCTGAAATTTGCTTGTGTGGGAAAAAATGCTACTTGGAAAAAAAATGCAGTTGATTAATTAGTAGTGTGTTTTTTTCCATGGGCCTCTTTGCAAATCTTAAGTCATCTGCAGAAGGTCTACAAACCTTTATATAGTCAGGGACAGCAAATTAGATGAAGAATTGAACATATTCAGCATGTCAGAAATACAGTAATGTTTAACCAATGAAAACATATAAATTCATTTGTTAAGACCAAGAATAACAGAAATCAATGAAAAAATATGCATTATTTTAGATGGTATTCACTTATAGAGCTGCATAGAGCATGGTCATGAGAAAGCTTCTTACCTGAATATAGAATGCATAGCCTTGACATATTATTAGGCTTTCTTCCAGAAATATTGCAATGGACCTTGACCATGACAACACAGGTAAATGATCATGTTTGACAAGTGTTTCTTTTTATTTCATTTTCTGTGTGATCTACTGTACATCAGCATGGATAGATTTCAAGCACTGCTAAAGAGCTGAACAGTGATATCTTTGGAATAAGATTTAACGTTAATGTGATTTGTTAGAACCCTTTCTCCCCTGCACTGATTCTCATTTTGAACACAAATTACATTGTATAAATAACACTGTTCAACACCATAGACAGAACAGGCTAAAACCCATAATAATAAATGACATTTCTAAAACAGCTCAATCCAATTAAAAATCATGGGGGCAGGATTATATCCCAGCAGTTTTCAGCACAAGGTAGGAACCAGCCCTGGACTGGGCACGATTCCATTACAGAGCCCACTCAAACATACACCCACTCTAATATTCACACTGATGCAGGATTTCATAATTAAACACAACATATGATCTCAAAAGCGTGTACCATGGACAGGCACAGCCTCAGTCCCATCATAAGAGAACAGCCTTTCAGTCCTTCTTCTTCATTACAGTCTAACACGGGCAAACATTTCACGTTATGCTCTACTCCCGAGGGGCACATGCTGTGCAGTATGAGCACTTAAATTCATTGAGAAACAGGTAATTGTGCTAGTAATTGTGTGTTTCATGCTGAAGGTATTGTTTTTTTATTTCTATTAGTGAATTAAATATTGTGAGTGTTAAGGAATGGTCTTATAGTGCTCCTGAAAGTTGAACAACATTAAGGATGCACTAATATGGGAGAACAAACAAAGAGTTAAAAACAGAACATCACAATGGAGTGAATGCAACAAATACCTAGTGTCATTCCAGTCCTTCTAATGCTATTGGGTTCATGTCTTTGATTACTAAGTAGAATGGATGGTCTACTTACCCACATCTGTAGGCTTTGTCCCTAAGGCTGTGTGACCTGCTCTATATGGAAGAAGTGCAAGGTTAGCTTGCAAAGTTGAAAAAAAATGCTTTTTAAAGTTGTTTCATCATTTTAATAAAATTTGGATAGGAAAATATGTTTTGGGTTAGAAGGGGAACAAACTATAGCTTGTGTGACACAAATCTGTCATACAATGTATGGTACAAGATAGCTGCTTTTTGCAGTTTCACACTGAAATGTAGTATTCTTTTTCTCAATATTGGTCTCTCAGCATGCAGAATGGTGGCTTCATCAACACTTAGACATTAGAAATGGCAAACAAGTTTAATTGGGGTTCACTTTTCCTTGGTGACAGTCTTGTTATGAGTCATCTCCATTAGATCCTGGAATAAGAACTTGGGCTTCTGACTCTGAGCGTGTTTTCTCTGTTGCAGGTTACTACTTGGGCTCTACTTGGGCTTTACTACATTTTCCCCTTGCAACACATTACCTCTCCAATGTCGGGATTCTCACACTGCCTCTGTTTGGCAAATCTATTTGGCACAAATGTAACCACCTTTTCTTTGCATGATCTGTACTCTGGACATAAGCCATGCCACTGTACTCCCAGAGAATGAAATCAGGTCCTCACCCTATGTGGAGAACACAAAGAAACCATCTTAGTCTGCCGAGTCATATGAGACCTGTTTCAGCTCAATTGGGTAACTGAGCTTCTGACAATACTAGCACAAAACAAGATATTTCCTTATTTTTTTCTATAGACCATTTGGAGAGATAAGGTTAGACTTAAGATAGTAACCCTGTATCAAAGCAATGATCACCAATAGTGCCAGTGCTGCTGATTGTTAATTTTTTTCTTTCTTTTGCTTAACTGAGAATATTCAGCAAACTCTTTACTCCTCAGCATCTGCTTTTTATTTTTGTCTTCTCTTCTCTTCCCTTTACTTTTAATTCCACTCTTCTTTTTTTCAAAATCATTTTTGAGAAGATCAACTTGACATAAACACTTCATTGTGAGTGAAAAGGAAAATAAATAAATAAATAAATAAGAAAATAACCTTTTTAGTAAATGCTGTTACAGTGCCTAAGAACAACTTAATGGAAAACCTCATTAATGAGCACTAAATACTTTAAACATGCGATGTCTTAAAATGTTGAGGGGACTGATATGAATTATGTTTTAAACACAAACAATAAAATTAATAGAAATCAACTTTTTTCAAGCAAATTTTCTTAATGTATTGCTTTTATGCTTTTCTTCATCACACTACATCACAAGCACCCATTGTGACAGAATTCTGAAAACCTGAGGTCTTGTAGTTACATATTAGGTAGTTGCTCAGTATAAGTAACAACTATGACGGCTGCACATTTCATAAGCTATAAGTGAACCACTGGTTAAGTTTACCAGGTCCAATCCGTGGCCAGTATGAGAAAGGTTTCAAAGAAGTTTCTAGAAAAGGCACCCACTTCATTTTCTTCAATAACATTACATAACTTGGCTTACCTTTGATGCTTTATTTTAAAACATGTAACTGAAGTAAAGTAAATGTTTTTTTGCCATAACAATTTAACTTTACTGTATCTCTACTCTAAGAGAGATGTGACTGGAAGCAATGGGTCTCATATTTCCCTCATGACCTCCTTGGATGGTGTGAAGATCTCTCTGTTTTTTAGTTTCTGTAGCTGTTCTGGTGCCCTGCTGGCTTCCTACAATTAGAAGTGGACAGGTTCTGAAGCCTGTGAAGTTCTCAAGCCTCTTTATAGTGGGTCTCCTCTGTGCAATGTTTGCTTACAATACATGCACTATATACATATGCACATGCAACAGTATTTATTCATTTACAATAACAGACAACTGCTTGAATTACTTGTGTTTTGTTATTTAATACAATGATATTATGTTGTTTTTCAATTTCCTAATTTTTTCTGTTAATTTTTTTCCAAAAATTCATTTTAGTTGATTTTGCATCTACAGTTGCTGTCATGTACTGTATGTCTTTAAATCTGTCCCTCTGTCTGCCCACATGAAAGAACTGGGCTCCCAGTGGATATATATTGTTGACATTTGGCAACGTTATTATTTATGAAATTTAAAAGGATCAATTAATTTTTGAAACCGCCTATCTTAAAACAGGGAAACATTCTATTGCTTCAGTAACTGATTAATTTACTCTTTCAACTGTACTGTTGCATATTTTGTATATTTTCTTGTTTTACTCATGAAAGTTATTGAGACATCGGTAAATCCACACACATAGCAGGGAACACCACATATGCTGTGTGCTCTTTGTTCTAACCTCTACCAAACCATCTCATTTTTCCTGCCGCTTGAAGTTGTACCAGGTATGTTAACAATATTCATAAACATGGAAGTAAAACAACTGCAAACAAGGAAAGCAACATGTCATTTGATGAACTGATCAAGAAAGAAGTTCACTAAGCTATTGTGTATACAGCAAACAAACATGTACTCTATTTATATCACACTAAAACCATCCCCATGGCTACATTATCTTTAGATTATAAGGATTCAGTACTTCTATGATGCTGTTTCAGAATGATCTACTCTCCACCATGGTTCACTGCAGAAAAAAATATTAGTTTGTGACTTCAACATAGCTTTTAACTCTCTATTGGGTACCTTTTATATGGAAATTTTTATATTATAAGAAATTTGATCTACAAATAGCCAACAAATTACAATAGGAAGTAACATTTTAGCTGAGGCACTGCAAAAATGCATCTATTGCTCATTTACTCTCATGTAACTAGAACTTAACTAAGGCTTCTTCTGATCTTCATAACACTTATCAAACATCAGTAGATTATTTATTTATTTCTGTGCAGTGTGGCATATTGACATGATGAGAAAATGACTTGTTAATTAATATGAAGGATTCACTGGTCTTACACTAAATATGTAATATCAAGGTGTGGTCCCCGGACGCCCAGGAGGACCAGAGGAGGGCTTGTGCCTCCTCCAGACCGCGAGGGGGCGTCCGTCCTGGTTATGTTGGAGGTCTCGGGTACAGGGCTTGAAAGCCCAGCCCTGTAGGGACCCGTGGCCACCGCCAGGCGGCGCCCCGATGCTGGAGTATCCCGTGTGGGATATATCAAGGTGTGGTCCCCGGACGCCCAGGAGGACCAGAGGAGGGCTTGTGCCTCCTCCAGACCGCATGGGGGCGATCGCCCTGGTTGTATTGGAGGCCACGGGTAGGGGGCTTGGAAGCCCAACCCTGTAGGGGCCCGTGGCCACCGGCAGGCGGCGCACTGGTGCCTGAGGAACCCTGGAGCCCAGCACTTCAGCCACACCAGGAAGTGCCGGGGGGAAAACGACAGGGGACACCCGGACGGCTGCCGGGTGCGCAGCCGGCACTTCCACCACACTGGGGTGTGGTCAGGACTGATTGCCGGGAAGCAGCTGGAGCCCATCCGGGTTCCCATTTATAGCCGCCTCCAGTCAACAGTGGATGTCGGGTGGAAGAGGACAGAGCTCGGGAGAGGACGGGAGGCAGTCGAAAGAGAGGCACAGTGACTGGAAGAGTGTGGCCTGGACATTGGGGGAATCGGTGCTGGAGGCACTGGGGTTGTGAGTGCACGTAATTTGTGTAAATAGTAGTGTAAATAAACAGTGTGTGGTGGAACTATGTTGTCCGTCTGCCTGTGTCCGGGTCCCAGTCCACAAAGGGAAATGTGTCTCAATTAAGTGACATTAGACCACTCCAAAGTGAAATATTGTTGGTAGGTCACATTGCAGACGTGAATAAATACTTTACTGATGCTTTGTAAGTGTTAAAAACACAGAAATATATGTTTGTTAGTCTTGTTACATAAGAGTACATGAGAAATAGATGCATTTTTGCAGTACCCAAACTAACATTTTACCCAATACTACAAAAAATGCAATTCTTATAACACTTGAGTTGGAATCTGGTGTCTGTAAGAGCTATTTCAGCCATCATATGTCTATTTGACCTTAGTTTACAGCTACAAAATATCGTAAAATGATATTAAAAATGTGATTTAGTACTCTACTGACGCAAGTAATAGCATTATATAATAATAGTTATGTTTGGAGATGATTTATTGTCACAAAAATATTCAATAGGCAAATATATGATATCTGTCTTTTTATTTAAAAAATGCTCCAATTTTCAAAACAGTTAACTATATCCCTGAATGCAGTACCTACATTTTCTAACTTTTTTACAGCCATAAAAAAACACAAGAACCAATTTATTATTTGCTTCTGATATGTAATGCTAGTTCTACTTCATTTAAATATTTTTCCTTGATACTTGCAATATACAAAATCATTCACCTTCGTTTCTTTTTTTTTTTTTTTGCTCAAGCAGTATGCGTATTTACAATTGTACTTTCTAAAATTGTCTAACTCACTTTAACTTATAACCACATGTAATCCAATGTAAAGCTGCCAGTTTTCTTACATTAGTCTGAATATCTTTTGGCAATCTGCCTGTTTTCCGCATCTGGTGGCATTTGAATTGATTTGTGGGCACATTTTTCACTGTTTCAGTCTTTTTTTCCTTTCCCTTTCTTGTGTTCTGATACTAATTGTGTCCTGCACTGAGGGTGCACCACAAGGCGAGTCTTGCTATACTGTAGGTGTCGCAGCGTGTCACGAGTATAATCTAGTATTATGCAAGTGCTGAGTAAAATACACCTCTTAGGCATTTGGGTGACTCTGGTACATCTTTAATAAAATGTAAGAAAAGGAAAACTTAATTTTCTTACATTTTTTTCCAGGAATAGAGTGGGTGGATTTAATTTTGGGCCACTATCAGCTGGGAGACATTGCCTTTGATGTTTCAAAGGAAATCTTACTTTTTAGCTTAGTTACCACTTAGTTTAGCTTGGTTGTGACCTTAGCATAATATTAATTTCAAATCTGGGTCTTCTTTTTTAACATTTTTGTTTTGCTTCTACAAAGTAATTGTTTACCAATACCAAGTTTTTATTTGGTGAACAGGTTACCTAATTCTCCCATTCAAAATAAAATAAACAATCTAGTAGCTATAAAAGGATAATTGTTTTTTTTATGGCCAACTAGATCATTCCATGTGCTGCATTCACACAATTCACCAATGCTTTATATTCTTATTTAATGTCTTTTGGCTCAGTAATAACAGACACATTTGTCTTCAGAAGTATTTTTAGTGTTCTCTGTGATGTAGATTTGTGGCTATATCATAAATTTGAAGGCACTAGCAGTGGATTCCAGGTGAAACAACACACCTCTATTTTCAGTGTTCATAAATAGCCTATTGGAAGCCTTGAAAGGTGACATGGTGAGTCATGATATAGAAGAGTGTATAAGCTTGGCTTGGAAAATGGATCACAACTATCAGAGGAGAATAGGAAATTCAGCTTAAGAACCTTACCACAAAAAAAGGAGAGGAGAATCATAGGAAGTTAAGGATGTCAGCATAGTATTGAGTAAAAGGAGGTGTAGGATTTTTGGTTTTCTTGTGGGGGTATTGTCCATTTAGTGAGCAAACGGCCAAATCTTCAAGTAAACAAGCATGATCACACAATACTCGGGTACCAAGGGTGAATGACTGTTTCCAATTCCAAAACCTAGTTATCGACTCGTATGAATCAGAAAATTGTATTAGTTCGACCTTGTTTGAAGAATTATGTTTTAAAAAAATTCTATGAAAATGTTGAATCAGAATATAAACAGCTGATCATTAAAGATAATTGATTTATTGAATTTGTAACCATTCCATTCCTAAAGTCATTCTAGGATATTCATGGGACAGATGCCATACATTTGAGGGTAGCAGGAAAAATAAGGAATCAGAGGCTTGGGAGAGACTATTTTGTTCACTGTTTAACAAAGATTTCAATAAGCAAAACTACTTGATTTTTCCATTGTTTTTCATAGCAAACTTCCCACAAGAATATGCACACTTTTAACATGTATTAGCAAACAAAAGCTATTACTTTTACAGTCAGAACATGTTCCACTCTACCATACGTATCTTGCCTGGTACATGTTTATCGAAAGATATGTATTTATGTTGTCTTTGTCTGGAGATTAATATCTCTTACATTAAGGAGAATCTGGAAATGGCTTATAATACCTTCTCAATGGCTCTGTTGGAGCAGGGTTCTTTTTCAAAGAAAACAAAGACAGTTCCCTACATCTTTGTATTGACTGGGAATTGAGTAAGACTAAAGTGAAAAATACTTATCCCCTCCTTATTCCCTCATCATCTCTGTCAAAATCAAAGACTTCTTTGAGGAGTGTGTGTGATATAATATGTTTATGAGAGGGTGATGATTGGAAGACAAGGTTTAACACTAGAATCCCTGAAGCCTACGTAAGAACTCGTAATCCCGGGCCACCTTAAATTCTTTTGCACCTCTCCTCGTCAGCGTCTTTTGTTTTGCAAATGTGTTGATCAGCACAAGCAGCAAGCAGCCTGCTATCCCACCCCCCTCCACTGCCACAGCTCAACTCGGGCAAAAGGTTCTCCCAGCTTAAGGCTCCTTACCTGCATGTGAGGTGCCTGGAGTTGTATAGGATAAATAATACAGTATATCGTTATTAGGAACACATGCATTTCATGTGTGTTCCATGTCTACAAAGATCTTGGTAAGTGTAGGATGAAAGGAAGTGAGAGACAAGAAATGCTGAAACAGAAATGTTTCCATGTTATACTAATGATAATGTGAAGTGTATAATGTGTGAAGACTTTAGTCCAAATATCAAATAAACACATGCGCTTTTATTCAAGTATATAACCAAAGTAAAAAAAATAAATAATTTGATTTACATGTTGCTGTCAATGAGTTACAAACCCAAGCTTAAATGTCAATCGACAGAGAGTTATTACATATTCTTAGATGGTGCAGAGGTAAGTACTGCTACCTTGTAACCAAATGGTTGGTGGTTCGAGCTCTGGCACACCACGTTTTGAGTAAAGAGCTGCTATTATTATTATTACTATAATAAAAACATACATTTGATTTGAGTCTGTAACAGCCGGTGTAAATGTTGGCTACTTGTTAAAGTTTGTGTTTTTTTTATTATTCAGTTTTATTCTGTCAGTGACGTTCACGTGGTACAATGAACTTGCCTCTCCCTCTATGAGTTGGTGGCATTTATCTCCATTCTTTGCACATGAGCAGTGATGACCACAGTTGGTACTGTGGCTGATACCTTTTCAGAACTATTTGTTGTACCAGCAATCAAACATACAGTATAATGTCCCGTCACCGCTATCAGACTGGACAAAGGCAGGACCATAACAACAGACAGCTTCTTCACAGCATTTTCACTGGCTAATAGACTGCTGAACCATAACACAACTCTGCTTGGCACCATAAAGTGCGACAGGAACTTCCACCTACAGCTATAGTCACTTTAGTATGCAAGCAGTTTGCCATTCTAGTGTTTAGATCTGGCAGTGCCATGCTTTGTTTGGCCACCATAAGATTAAACCTTAAATAAGCTGAATATCATATTACTGGGAAATGGAGGATTCATGTATTGCTGTTGCAGCACCACTTTTCTCAAGCTCTGGTAAGATGCATGAGTGAGCATATATTTTCCATCAGTTCTTGTTCCTGAACAGACTTTGAAATCAGAAATTACTGGTCATCAAAATAGAATGTAGGTATAAGCCTGGTGATACAGAGTAGTCTTTTATTAATCATGTAGCAGTGCCACATATATATGTTTCCTTTGTGCAATATGTTTTGTGTCAAATGTGTGAAAGGGACCTACACCGCTAAATGCATACACATTCTTTTTTCACACTTTTTTTTTTTTTGCATTGCACTTTTATTTCAGTATACTTGTAACATTATAATAAAACTTTCCCTAAAGGATAAATTTGGCAAGAACAGGCCATTTAGTCCATGAAAGCTATATACTAAATGTTTTTTTTTTCTTTATAGGAATTACACAGAGATTTTCGAGATTCTACTGACTGGAAACTGTATAAATCAATCAGTTCAAAAATATTTCAGGGAATGCATGAAGTAGCATTAACACTTTCAAAACACTTGACATATATGGAATATGAAATTATTAGTACCTATAGTAATATCGATTCTGAGAGGCATTTTTGGGAAACAGACCAAGGTCCCGTGATGACCTTTCACCAGTCACAAATTTTTTTTTTGCAGCTCCTTTTTAAAGAGTTTTATTTGCATGGAATTCCAACTACTTTTCAAAAACGGCTAACTTCCAACTCTGCACCAGTGAGATTCACTGACATCTCCCATCTCATACCTGCTTTCTGTTCTCAAGGTTGAAATGTTGAAAGTATGCTCTTCTGCTGCTGCGAGCCAAGCCTTTAAGGATCCAATATGCATAATTGCTTTTGCCCATGGTGCCGTGGTGTGTTTTGCAGTGCAAAGCCACAAGAACCCTGTGTTCAAAGCGAAGTAGGGAATGAAAGGTGGGGGGGTGTCATGATTGATGGAGGTTTGCCTGGTCTATAAAGGGCAGCTGGAATAGAATGCAGGATAATCAAGCAGAAGGGTGTCCGCACACTCGCCTCTCAGAATGGAGAGAGAGAGAGAGAGAGAGAGATGAGACCCAGATCTCAGAATTATTAAGTTGTCAGGAGTGCTGATGATGAAATCTTGAAGGTCAGCCACAACAAGAGGCACCTTACGGGGGTTATAACCTTTTTTCTTTGTGGGGATTTTTCTGATGTTTCAAGAGAATTGGAGGAGAAATAGAAGGTTATGTCTGGTTGCTGTTTATCTCTACATGACCCTCAACCACTGGTCCATTATTTAATAAGAATGGGGTTTAGATTCATAATCTTTATAGCACCTACAGATGGCAGCTGAGATAGAGAAATATAATAAACAGAACAGGCACATTGGCAGTCACATGCTGAGGGAAAGCCAAGTATATCGATCTCTCTTACAGTATACAGGCACTCAGTTTAATAAAGTTATGAAAAAGGACACAAAAAGAAAGACAGGGACCAAACCTAACTGACCTGTGATTTAAAAATGGCAGGGTTGCACCCATATGCTCTGGTACAGTAAAGGAGACTGTTATAAACCCAACTGTTTATATTTGGCAGGTTTAAATGACTTCACGCCATGATTAATCGTAAATGCAATGCTTCTTATGGTTAAATGATATATTTATATAACATTTACACTGATATGGCTTCATTTCAATAGAGGGCATAATTCTACTATTTAAATAAATTGTCTGTATGAAAATATTGGGTTAAAAAAAACCTAACTTTTGCATTGCATTTGCTTGACTTATAATAGTAATGCAGTCTTGCATCTTGTGTTGCCATATGATGAATGACATTTTACACCACTCCTTAGGGGTCACCATTGTGGCTATTGTTTAAAATGTTACAGGGAATGTTAACTCAGGTAAGAAATTTTTAAATTACTAAAACTAAATAATAGTAAATCTGTTACTTTCAGTGCTAAAATAAAACCATACTAAAATGTGTTTCTCTAATTATGTGACATATATAATTATAAATTTATCTTTTTCTTCAGCTCCATTATCATTAATAGCATCCAGACCTTTGGATTTCAGTATCCTGGGCTAATTTCTGAATTGTCTGATTTGTTAAAATGATTCAAATTATATTGGTCACTAGAATGGCATACTTGATGTGCCGCCCATTAGGTACACCATCCAAACTTGTCAGTTCTGCTTTGACATGTATTTCATGAAAATGATACCTAGTTCTATGTTATTTTGGCAGTCTTGATGTTGCACTAGTTTCCCAAGTTCAAGTTTATTGTTATGTGTACTCAATATAATTAAATGTTTATTTGCATATCTCCTCAGAATGGAGACAGTGATACAACACCAATGAAATAGCACACACACACAGAAAAAGAAATATGAAGGCAATGTATACAGTTAATACAATTAAATTCAATGTATAAAATTATGCTCAAAATTTTTTGGGTATAAAAATGTACTGTACTGCTCACACATAGCTGATCCTGAGTGGTGTCTCTTACCACAGTCACCTGCTGATTGTCCATTTTTATTTCCACCAATATTGCCTGAGAACAGTGAAAAAGTCAAAACTATGGAAATTAAACTAAAAAAAGTCTTATTGTGAAATGAGCCTGATTAAGAAACCGCTGCATTAAAATATATAGAATTATTCTGAATCAGAAAAGCGCTGTAGTCTTTATTGAGATGGGTTTACTAATACTAGTGTTGATTGGCAAAATTGGCAGCCAATTTGCTGATATCAATTATGTCCTTGCTTGCTAAATGTTCATTGAAAATATACCATGCAGCCACCTTAGGCAACCCTCATGATACTTTGTGAGGTCAGCATAACCTCATAAGCTGCGGCAGCCATGTTGGATTGGGACATCACTTCCCAGTCTGCACTACCTGCATAATTTACATTGTGCATGAAACTTGTTTCTTCTTCCCCATTTTCATTGCATTTTGCAGAGTTTGCTGAAATTCCTGAACATTTCCACGTTTTTGCCAAACTCAAGGCAAAGTGAATTTAGCAGGGTTTACTCATCACTAGTTACTTCCAGGCCTCAGCCACTCAAAGATCTCCTATAAACATATCTCTTCATAATGATCTTGAGTTTTGATTAAACTTTATATGTATATGAACATGTTGAACATTGTTTCTTTAGGTGCATTTTTAGACATAATATTATAGTAGTCTTTATGTAGATACTGTATGCCTGTTTGTTCAAAGCTTGCTAATGTATTTTGAGAAACAGTGATTAAGACGATGTTGGAATGAAAGAAGGCAGTAGAGATCATCAGCTGAGTTCAGCTGCCAATTCTGTAAACTGAAAACTTGAATAAAATAACTGGTATTTATAGGAGGGAGAAATTCAGAGCACCACAATATTCTGTTACTCTTTAACTCAGTAGGTTTAAACATTCGTTCTACTGAATTGGCACGCAACTTAGGTGTTGTCTTTGACACCAGTGTGTCTTTTAAAATGCACATTACAACACTATTTGAAACCTGTTATTTTCTGGCTTATGGTATCTAAATATTTAAAATGCTATGAAATTAATTCATACCTTTACTTTAAGTAGGATTGATTGCTGCAATGCATTTTCATACGTTGTCCAAATTGTTCTTTATGCAGCTTTCAGTTAATTCAAAATGCTGCTGTAGGAATCATAACTCCTGTCCTTAAGTCTTTGCATTGGCTTCCAGTTACTCTTAGGCTGACTAAAGCTTTAAATGGCCTAGGGCCTTACTTGCCTATCTGAACGCATCATTATACACAAACCAGAGTGTGCATAAATGACGCAAGATGCTGGTCTACTTAAGATTCCGAGGACCACTAAAATAACATTGGTAGGTTGACCTTTTCGATGCAGGCCTTCAAAGCTCTGAAAGGATCTGCCTGCTGTAATGGGTGGTTACCCCAGCTGGATGGAAGGACCAGGGGAGAGAGCACTTGCAAAACATTACCTCCCCTGGGACATTAGAGGGTAGCTTTTCTGGATGGCTGAGGCACCACAGATTCCCATAGGGCACGCTGGGAGTTGGAGTCCCTGCTGGGTTCTGTGGGGGCCACCAAGGGGAACTGCAGAGCCCTATAGTGGGCTCTCACCACAGCTGGAAGTGATTCCAGGCCTGATTAATGAGCCACCTGGAACACACCCAGGAACAGCTTAAAAGGATCCGCCTCACTCCATTCAGAGAGCCAGAGTTGGAAGGAAGAAGGATGACGCTTGCGAGGGAGGAGTGGAGGAGGCAGGACTGTGAATTGGCAGCTGAAGAAAGGACTGTGTTGTGGTGCTGCATGGACTGTGCTGTACTTTGGGAGAGCAAAGAAGAAACACTTCCCTGGCTGTAAACAAATGCATGTTGTGTGGCAATTATTGTCTCTCCCTGTCTGTGTTGGGTTGGGGTGGCTGTACGTGCCCCCATGGTTCACATTGCTCATATAAGAAATGCCCCTTTGGTTTACCTTTTAAATCTGGGCATTCACTACTTTAAAAGAGTATACCATGATTACAGCTGCTAATTAGTGTGCATATTGCATCTGTTGTTAGTCATTTGTACAAAAACATAAGTATTACAATTCCTAAGAACTGTTAGCATGCCTCCTCTATTTTGATTCATTTCTCTACCCTACTTCCGAAATGTTTTTCTTCCAATAGGAAAAACACCTGAGATGTTGTAAAACCCAAGGATGAAATGATTCTGCTGTGGATTTCTGAACAGTTGACGACTTATAGAAAACAAAATTTATTATGCATACAAGATGTCTATAGGCCTAAGCCCATATTTTCCAAAGTGGGGTCAGGGTGCCAAAAAGTTCACATTCATTGTGTACTGCAGCATTTCTATTAAGATGGTACTGGAATCTTCCATGCCTACAGGGCATGAATGGTACATGAATAGCTGAAAGAGGCAACAATGATGTTACTCAAATAGCATAGCTAACCTAGTCAGGAAATATCAACCAAACTGACCATTTATAAAAAGTTCTAGAGCACGGGTGTCAAACTCCAGCCCTGGAGGGCTGCAGAGGCTGCAGGTTTTCATTCTAACCATCTTCTTTATTAGTGACCAGTTTTTGCTGCTAATTAACTTCTTTTGTTTTAGTTTTAATTAACTTGACTCAAGCCCCTTAGTTGTGTCTTTTTCCTTAATTAGCAGCCAAACAATAATGAGAAACAAAACAAGCCGCCACATGACCAGCTCACTGGTGCCTATCACATGATATCTGAAAATAAAGAAAGGTGAAGGTCTCAGTAAGGCTGATTTCTCAGGTCACCAAAACATTCTGATGGTTTTCTTAGAAAAAACAGAAAAATCAACAGTTTTGGAAATGTCTGCTGTGGCAGAATGAGAGCAGCAACAAGCCATGGAATTAAATAACGGGTTTAATTAACAGCAAGAATCGACTTCTCATTAAGAGATTGGTTGGAGTGAAATTGGTTTAGCTGGTCATCTGTTAGCTCATTTCACTTCTCATTTCTGTTTGGCTGCCATTAAATGAAGAAACAAATAAATTCAGGGTACTGAATCATTAAAAACAGGGCTATTAAAAGGAAGGGAAAATAAGTTAATTAGCAGTGAAAACTGGTCACTGATTAGGAAAAGGTTCACTGTGGCCCTCCAGGCCCAGAGTTTGACACTCCTGTTCTAGAGCAATAGAATTTGTCTCCATTTTTGTTAGTTGCTTATCTAATGTATAAAGCTGAATGTGTCCAATGTGTAAATCCATACTGTTAAACCTATTCGTCAACTTTTGAACTCATTCCCCATTTGTACAGGGGAAGGCCATAGGCTGTATTTCATTCCAAAAGAGAACTTTACGTAGTGACCGCATTTGCGTTTCATTAAGGAATTGCTCCTAGGAGGCATTTTCAGGACTTGGCACAGGTATGCAAAGTTGTTGGGTTTAGTCAGTGAAGTTTTGGTTTGGGGACAAAGTTTTTCCCCTAGAGAATTTGTTTAGTAACCACATCTACAGTTTATTCTACCACAGGCATCACTAGATACCCCTGGTAGTACTGTATTTATATGGTCAAAGGTTATGTCACCTCCTCAGGGATCATATACTGAGAGCACTGGAAAAACCACTAGAAAGTCGACTGGAATACGTCAAAGTCTGTTATGCTGTCTTTTCAGTGGGGAACAAAAGAGTGTCTTGGGGACAAACCATAAAGGCAGATCGGATATGCTGGTAAGTCAAAAAATAAAGAGAGGAGGAGGAAGGACTACATAAAAGGAGACCAGAGCCACCGATTTATAGTTACTAGTGAACGCCTTGGGGATGTGGGAGGAAAACTGGAATGTCCTGTACAGTATGAAATATTTAAATAGAATTTACAAGCAATTTCCTTGTGGGGTCTTGCACAACCTCCAGGGATTCAACATTTAACTGTTGCCACTTTTTTTTTTTTCTGTCATTGAATTTAAACTAAAAAACTGATAAACACACACATTGTGTTTGCATTCCAAATTTTTATCTTAAACGTTCAAAATTTTGGATATCAACGTGCAGACTCACCAGTTTCCAAAAGTTCAGTTTTAATGTAGGATTGTGATTTTTTTTTCTCTCTCTCACTTTTAAAAAGTTAATATTTACATAATAAAAGGAAACCAGCTGCTTCTTCTGTGATTGTTGAAGGAAGGGATGTCTTCATTTAGAAATGATGGCCCTATTTATTAGTGTCTAGACATAAATTATTAGGGATGTTCCCACTTGACCATGTCACAAGGTCGCTATTTTTTTATACTTCTGGCTTGGGTCTTTCTAGCATCCACCCTCTGGAACCTAGTCAAGTATTTGCCGCCCTAGATAAGAAGAGCAAGGACATTCAGGGTCCCCACCTTAATCGTCCAGCTAGTGTTACACTGGAATGTAGGATGCTTTTAAAATAAAATAAAGAACACAACTATAAACAAAGGAGTTCCTACATAAAGAAAGACTTGCTGAAAAGCCCACTGAACTACAATAGCCATTTTTTTTAATCGTTGGCAGTTGTAAAGCTTTTTTTTCCTTAAACAATTCTGTGTCAGGAGTGACCTAGGGAATAATTGTTCCTTATTACCTGCTCACTTTACCATGTCAGTGAAGTGTCATTTGGGGGTCTTGGTTTAAATAACAGTGATAGATCACAAAATGAACACAGAGGAAGAAAAGAATGCTGCCAGTGTAGAACACATTCTGGGCATGAGGAGAAGCAGATTTTAATGTGACCTCAAATGTATTGAATTCATCCTTTGTCTCTGTTTCAATTTCTGACTCTTTATGTTGCCTGTTGTACTAAAACTGCTGCAATTGTCCAGAAGTTCATGAACTACTGGGGTGTTCAGTATTAATATGTGCTTTGGTTTCAAGACAGTGAGTAAGAACAATTTTATTTAAAATGCATAAGACTGAGGTCAAAACACAGGTTAGAAATAAATTCCAACTTCAGTCCGGTGGACAGAGCCCTCTTAACAATCTGCTTGCTGACTCAACCGATCCCCAGATGACTTTGTCTTTAACATTATAAAGTCAAAGTGATAAGTTCCCCACTTTTTTTCGCTTCCATGGACATGACGTGTAGCCACATTATAGGGGAAGCTAAAACCTTTAGTCAGTGTCAGAAAGCAGTCAATTCATATCCATTATGGCTCATTTGTTAACAAAAGAAAAATAAAATGTATAAATAACTTTGTAAAACTATTTTGTTATTATTATTGGCATACGTTGGTCTCATCTCATGTTCATAGTTGCTTGTTTTAGCTTTTGTTGTAATAGAAATAGAAAAGCAAAACTATAAAGAGGTGGAATGTTGAGAGTGATTATCTAATGAATTATAAAAATAAATGACTTGAGCTTATTACAGTTGAATTTTAAGCACTGTCTGGCACTGAAAGAAAGTCTTATGTTTTCATTAGCCTCCACTGTAGTACATTGTAGAATGACCATGAAGGGCAGCCAGGTGGTATCTGTGTAGACAGGAGTTTCATTCTTTACCTATCTGGACCAACTCCCCCTAGACATTTACTTAAATTTTCAGGTTCAAGAGTCTTATTGACATAAAAAAAAAATAAAATAATGCTTTTAGATGTTAATGTGTACAGTATGTTTATTATAATAAGTGAGCATCCCTTGGAATTTCCCATCTTGATTGCATGTTCTGTTATGTCTGCTTGGAATTTCTCTGAGTGTTTTTGTTTCACTCCAAATACATTATGCATGCTAGGCTAACTGATCACTTTTTACTGGCACTTTATGAGCGACTGTGTGTTTGTATATTCCCATCAAGGTTTAATTCTTTGTCTTGAATGAACAGTTTTTTCTTTCCACATTAAGCAACTTATAGCAGTGAACTGTAATTTGCATTTGCTAATTTATTAAAAGACATGAGACTACTCTAGTATGTGGCACATAGCAACAATAAATATTGCCAAATGCTAAACTGAACAGCAGAGTGACAGCTTCTGTTTTTTGAGGCAGTCTGGCTGACATGGCAATGTGTGTTTTATGAATCGCATGTACTCTACTAGCACAAAGTGTGTGAGACATCTTAAAAGCTCCACAAGACAGGGTAGGCCTTCCCAGACTGCCTAGAATAGGCACACCCCAGGTAATCTTACCTCCGACCTTCACAGGGAAGATTTGGCACACTCAAGCCCCAAATGAGGAGTTGGCTTTCAAAGTTTGAAACAACCTTTTGAATGTCCCAAAGACTGAAAAATATACAATGAGATATGAATTTTTATCAGACGGTTGCCAATTTTTGGCACAGCATGTTATAGGTCTGTGACAGCATGGTGAGGTGTAGTTATTATTTGAATCTGTGTTCCTCAGATGCACTACGTCTAGGTATATTGGTATAGAGGAAAGATGCGCAGCCATGGAGTACAAATGGGCAATGGGTTCATTAATCATGTATGGGTGAGTGGTTTGCATAGCCACTCTGCCTCTTACGTCAGCATACGTCACAGTCATTTCTCTGTTTTGCAATTGACATTGCTATTTGGTGTTTATTTAATGAAGAAGCCGAATGAAAACCTGTAAGGTATTGTTTCGCATGCTACTCTTTGTAGTGTGACATTAGCATCTCTAGCATTAGCAGCTCTGTGTGTCAGTGAGTGAGGCAGCCACACTGAGAGATCTGTAAAGACTGAGTAAACGCAGAAAGAAGAGAAGTAAATAGATATGAATATATTGATTCTAAAAAGAAAAAGAGAAGGAGAGATCCAGAGAGGGTGAACAAGTGATTAGACAGCTGTAGTGGTTGCTAGTGAGTATTGGAGGAATGAAGTCAGGGAGACCCGACAAAGGTGTGTGCCAAGTCTTTTGAGCATTTAGGGAGTAAAGAAGACAAGAGGTTCTTTGGACAGGATGTTTGTGGGGGAAGAATGACTTGTTTTTTATTAACTGGTCTGATGGGTGGCCATCACCATTACCCGGCCAGAATGCCATACTGTGCTGGAACTTGTGTCTTTGCCTGTCTGTGTCTGGCTTCAGCACCCCTGGTTTCCACACTGGATTTACTGAACACCTCTTACTCACTGTTTTATGGATTATTATTTATTAAAGACTTTTTTACCTGAACTGAAAATTACACTTTTACATTTTGTACACAAACTTGTTGTTATGTCTTCACTTGCCCTAGGCCATCCTCAATTGTAAACTATTAGATGCCCAGAAAAGCAGAGAATGCCCCTGGGCTGCGGGCACAGAGAATTACACAATCTTACAGACTTTTAATAAACTTGTTAATGTTAAGAAATGTAGTCCAAGAAACTGTCTAAACAAACCCACTAGCTGTTTTCAATAAGTCTAAAATATGTGAATAGTTTTGATAAGATGACATTGGTTACACATTCATTCACATTAATGGAGGGAGAAACTGACCTGTAGTCTAGAAAATGCCTGCATGAGTCTAAATGTTCTTCAAGGGCCAAGAGTAATTGCTAGACTGGCAAATTTCAAAACTATTTTTAATTTTTCTAATGAAGTTAGCAATTCTGGTAAGTTTTAATTTTCTGTTGAGCCTCTTGAAGGGGCCTATTTTCTATAACAGCAAGTTTGCACTTTTAATCAGGGGCAGGTTGATTTTTCATCAATGTTGTGATTTAAGGTTAATTTCTGCCTTATATACGAGGCCACTAATGTAGGCAGGATGAAGCAGGCTTCCAAAATGAATAGATGCAGACACCATGAATGAATGAGGGATTCATGACATTTAATTTATTTACTATATACAGTATACAGTAGCCATCAAAAAGTTTTGAATAACCCAGAAATTTTAATATTTTTAATGGAAACTGATAACTTTTCTTCATCAAGATACCATTAAATTCATTCAAAAATTCACATGTAACAAAAAAAACCATCCACTATGCATACATCTAAGGCATGACAAATAAGACGTTTTTTCCCAATCAATCCTTCTGGTTTTTGAGCTCTCTTCTCTGATCCCGTCATTTCAATACAGACCGCCTCAGACTGGAAATAGGCAGTCAGTTGTCCTCACTGGGCATCTTCTCGGTGCTGCTGAAGAAAAAGAAGAGGAGTTGGTTAGTGCGAGTGCCCCCTCTCTGCCCAGGGTGGTAATACCAGCTTCAGGTGAGCCTGGAGGGTGATCCACAGATGTGCATGTGTGACATATATATATATATATATATATATATATATATAAATGATTAACATATAATTTGGAATATTCTGTTAATAGTGCCAAGATGGCATTGCAACGTTTGAAAAATGTATTCATTGCTGATGATGACATCATCATGTTTGATATTGTTTTGCTGTACACCATGATTCCAATTCATCTGGCCACAGAAACTCTACAAACAAAGCTAAACAACTACCCCACCATAACAACACAAACAAAGCTGACCATGAAGGACATAATGCATTTAATATCATTTATGCCAGAATCTCACTTCCATTTTAATAGAAAATACTACAGACAGAAAGAAGGCATCCCAATGGGATCTCCATTATCAGGACTCTTGGCTGAACTGGTAATGCAGTGATTTGAAAGTGTTGCTCTAACTCAGTACACATCTAAACTTTGGATTTGCTATGTCGATGACACATTCGTCATATTAAAAAGTGACCGGCTGACTGATTTCCATAACCACATCAACACAATACTCCATGCCATCTAGTTTACTACAGAAAAAGAACTAAACTGATATATCCATTGAAAGAAGTAACAATGCCTCCCTGATTACAGGTGTTTATCGTAAGGAATGTTATGCAGACAAAATATTCCACTTTGATACAAATCACCCCTCATCATATAAACAGAGCTTTGTTAAGACACTATTGAGAAGAGTTCACACCCATTGTAATACCAAGGAGATTAAAATAATGAAAGGTGTTATCTTTTTCAACCGTTCATGTCAAACGGATACCCAAAGACATTCATTAGACAATGCTTACTTAGGACACTCCAGAGACCCCGGCAAACAATCAACTCCAACCTGACCCACCATCCACCTTGCACACAGTCCCTTATCATCACGGGGTATCAGAAGGTACAACACATACTGTATCCTGTCTAGATCAGGTATCAAAATAGCACACAAGCCAACAAACACTCTGCACACAGTCCTATTTAATACTAAAAGTAAGAAATTGCCAGGAGTGGCACAGAACCATTTAATTCACGCTCAGCTGTATACATGGGACAGACATCAAAAACTATTGCAAAACATATACAGGTGCATCGCAATGCAGTCAGAAGAAAGGACCCACGGTCACACACATATAAATTCGACCTGACACACACTGAAATGAGACTCAGTGCAAGTAAAATTCAAGACTAATACTAAAAGTGCCAGAGAACTGGCTGAAACGTGGCATTCTAATGACATCTCCATTAACAGACATTTGGACATGAACCCAGCATATGCAGGCTTGAAATGAAGAACATACACATAATAAATAAGATTTTATGACCAACACCCTCTGAATCCCACCTCCTCAATCCCCATAACTTTTTAAAACCTGTATATTTTTCCTGACTTCTCTTCCTCCCAGCAGTTGAGCCCTTGCCTAACTTGTACATTTAAAACTTTAGTATTTCTAGGAAAAATATATTTAAAAGCAATATTTTAAACCTAGTAATTACCTCTATACATTTGAAATCCTGATATTTTCAAAATCTTAGAGATGTATAATTTTGAATATGACAATGTCAATTCAACTCAACAAACAACTTTGACAAATATCACAGTTCTCTCTTTTTATATATAAGAAGGCTGTGGATAGTGCAGTGCAATGTTTGAGGACAAAAGTGTATATCCAAAAATAGCTTAAGTTTGACAAAGTTTTCAGATGATGAGTATCTAATATCTAACATTTTAAAGTGAATTATCAGTGCCATAGGCACAGGTAGACAAATATACTTTCTCTTGTTCTTAATATATATTTTAAAAAAAGTAGTGAGGGTCATGCTGGTGAATCGGGGTTTTGCAGACTTAGAAGAAGCTGTGTCAGATGGAGAAAGGGCTCTGGAAAATTCTCATTTGCAAAGGGAAGCCTGCAGTTACATAAAGCTACCACGTTATTCCAGTTTGGTAAATACAGTAGACTATATTAATTAAAAGAGTGCTAGAAAACTAATAATTATAGAAGCACAGGACTAAAAGGATGGTCAGAGGGAAAAATTCCCCTCATCACTAAGTAGCCACAGGTTGTCCTTAGGGAGGCAATTGAGACCCCTGCTTCATATATTTGAGGACAGGGATTTTTTGGAGTACCCAACCCTTTGTATGGAAATGCAGGGAAACGTGGAGCTGTGGGGAAACCGAAAGTAAGACTTATGGAGAGTTTTTCTAAGTGCCAGAGTGACTCAAGCTATGATCCCAGAACTGACACCATGGTAAGCAAAAAAATCTGAGATTCTGCTGGAGTATGGAGTTGGCAAGTGTTGTTGGACAAATGCATAACTGATGATTAGAAAAGTGATCAGGGTTTAGAGAAAGTGAGTTAGAAATCATAGGGTTTACTATTTGAGATGGTTAAATATGCAGATCACCACACCTGATAGCCAGATGTGGAGGCCTGTGTAGGAAAACATGGAAAGGCAGCAGGGTGTAATTTTTTGTTTTGTTTTGTATTGTATTCCCCCTTCAACCATCCTTTCCTGTTGTTTATACGTTATGTAGTAAATTCACCCAATTAAGTGTGTATACAGTACTTACCCCACACCATTAGAACTGACTATATACAGGGTGGGAGTTGTAATACAAAAGAAAATGGATGGTATTTGCTCACCTGTCTCCTAAATGTAGAATTCAGTTCCTCATAAAAGCCTAAAGCTTCTGAATATTGTGAATTTCATTGTCTATATTCATCTTTGTTCACATACTTCAAGCTTAACATTCTTTTTTTTTTTTCTTTTTTTTTTTGACGGACAGTGATAAAAGGAAAGGCCTTATTTATAGAAAGCTGAGATTTCAGCAGTATCCAAAGTATTAACAGGTCTTATATCTGATGACACAAATAATGAAGTGACATCACATGCTACTGAGATATAATTTACAGGGGGATATTGGAACGTCTTGGTGTCATTATACAGTTGCTTTAATTTTTTTGTCACACACGGCGAGGAAGGTTTTTAATCATTTCCCAAAATTCCTCCCTTCCAATGTTTTGAAGGCTGTTCTCTTGTAGTCAGACTTTGACAAATGGCTCAAGTCAGACAAATTATGAAAAGCAGTATCTATTTTACAAAGCAATGTTAGATTGCCAAGTGAAACACGAGCCACTAAGTCGATTATAAGGGTTGTCTGACAAGAACTGTTCAAATTTCTGAAATGGTGAGACAGGTGCATTTGTCAATGTAAATCCTAGAAAAGTGTCCTCTTAAGTGAGGAAATCTTTCAACTTTTTTCTAGTTTTTATTGAAGATGTTAAAAATAATGCTGCTTATGGCAGTGATAGTGTAGAATTCCATATGGTCTAATGTTGAATACTGAAATTGACAACAGAGATTAACAAATGTAATGTTGTATTACTGTGGTATGATACTACATCAACTGTGGTATCACAGTATTAAGGACAGATATTTTTACAAAGTGTAAGCTAAGCATATTCTAATTATTGTTAGGATGCAAGAACTTAAAATTTGTTTTTTCAGTTGCCAGCAGAATAGTTTTATAGTTTTAGGTGTTTATAGGATGTGTTATAAATCTAGTTAATTGAATTGTTAAATACTATGGTATAGAGCAGTGGTCTGCAAAGCCAATCCTTGAGGGCCGCGTTGGCTGCAGCTTTTTTTTTTCCAACCCAATTCTTTAATGCAAAGTCGATTACTGCTGTTCAAGTGCTTATTGCTCAAGCAACATTTTCATGCTTCATTTCAGTTGTCTCTTTTGTTAAGATTCCCCACCTGTAATTCACTATTTTAGTCTCAAATAGCTGCATTCACTGTTTTTTTATTGCTCTTTATTAGCAGCAAAATGCAAAATGGCAAAGGAGCCAACAGTCCTCCATCTAACTGGTTTCCATTTACACCTCTGTGTATTTAACATGAGATGGTTTAATAAAATATCTGAAAGGAAACTGAAGAAATAAAAATGACTCGTCTTCTTTAGACTGCAGAACATTTGGATGATGTCTTTGTAAAGGATGAGAATGACATGACATGACAGAATGAAAACTCTAAGAAGCCATGAAATTAAATAACATCTCTCATTAGCAAGGACTGGGTTTGAATTAAACAATCGGGTTGGAGCAAAAAACTGCAGTCACTACAACCCTCCAGGACTGACTTTGCAGACCCTGGTAAAGAACGTTAAAATAAAGCTTACATTTGACTTTGGGTTGTAAGTGTCCAGTGCACAAAAGACGAGGGACATAAGAAGGGTTGAGGCACCATGGGACACCCTGCTTAATAAAGAAGTTTTTCTTTGCTTGTTGCTAAAAAGGAGAACAGGAACTATGGACATTTTTGCACCTGCTGTGGTCCCAAAATAACATCTTCTTTCTGGTGCTGTTCTCTTTCAAGGTCTTCTTGGCTGGCGTTGGAAGCAAAGGATAAGTGAGCCACTTTGCACCTTCTATCTCTAGTTCATTTTACATTGGACATTTGGTATGAATGTGACAGGAGGAGAGTGTATTAATGGACAGGAAGGCCATAACAGGAGTGCCACAATATGCTATACTTTAATTTGGGTGCAGTAGTAGAATTTAATGAGTTATGAATGTAAAGCGTAATTCATATACAGTATGCATGTAAATTAGAGTGTCACAAAAAGAGACTGTCATAATCTGTCTGTTGTATTTCATTTTTCAAAATGTTTTCTGGGTATTCTTGGCATATTTGAAACATCATTTTGGGGATTCTGCAGGTCAGAGATTCCAGTGGTGAAGTTTATTTCTGGTCTCAACATGTTTTTAGCAATGTTGCAAATCAAATGTGTTTTCTTGTGGCATCATCTTGTTTAACTTGTGTGTGCTGCCATTTTTAAGACCATTCTGTTGACAGTTGCTATACCATTCTTTGGCAAGGTTGTACCTCTCCTCAAGCCCCCTTTACCACCCAAGACAGCATGATTATGATTATAACATACACTGCCGACCCCTAGAGCAGCAGCCAATGAATGAATCGAAGCATGAGTGACCAATACTACTTTCCTACTAGCCACACAACACAAGTACAGAACAAACCAACAAAGATGAATTTAAACAAGGAAATAAAGGTGTTATTGTTAAACAAAAGAATTAAACACATGCAAACAATAATCTGATATTTACACAACCCCTTCACTCTTTACAAAAACCCTCAATAAATAAACCTCTAATGCACAAATAACAATTATAGAAAAAGTGTTAACATACAATGCACAAAAAGTCCTTGAAATGTCTATAAAGTTGATTGCTATTCTCTTAAAGTTTAAGCTTGCGAGGGGTTTTGCTGAGCCAAACTTTAAGACCAGTCAAAAATAAGACCCACAGTCCCTTTCCACAAGTCCACCAGGCCCTCTTCCTGATTCACCATTCATCATTCAACCATTCATAAAACTTTTCCCTTCTGTATCGACGGACCCAGGTTATCTAATGGCTTCCTGCGTGTGTTGTATTTCCTTGAATGCCAGCACTTTCTCCCCAGTCCCTCTGGCGCTGTCCTCTCTTATTTATGGTTCTCACTGGGCCTCTGAGTCAGGTGTTCTTTCCAAAGAAGTCCCAAGGTTTGACAACCCCTTGAGACTGAATTATGTATCATTATATAAAAAAAAAACAATGAGAGGTAAAAAACAGACACTGACAGCAGATACATGAGACAGCCATTACAAGGTCAACCAGCAGTGTGTGAAGCATGATATCACCAGCTTGATGGTATAAAGGTCAGCGTCATGCGCTTCCTGGTTGTCTAAGTTTGTGGATTCAATGTGAAACTCTTGCTTAATTTTCCTTGACTTTTATATTGATTTCCGGTTTCAGACTTTTTCTGCATTTTGATTACATCCTTCAGTTTGCATCTTGGCTCTGTTCACAAAGTACTTCAGCAGTTGTCAACTGTAATGGTATGCCCCTTAACTACAATGTTAGTTTCTTGTTCTGAACTTGTTTCCTTGAAGCTCCTTCTCCCAGTTTTAACCTTTCTAGTTTATAATTACCTATTCTGTTATTTAATGAAGTCACTACAGAGGCACTCAATAAAGAAATATTTCAGAAAATAAAAGATATATTAGCTATGTTTATTACTCCAGGTTTTTTTAGATACAGAGCACTTATTTATAGTTAAGTAAGAAAATATATTTTCCTCAAATTCCTCAAAGTGCATAAGTATAGAAAAAAATAAATGAAAATGAATGTAGTGAATTGAAGCATTTAATTTTGTTTACTACAGTAAAACTGCCAAAGCCAAAATATTCAAGAGTTAAGGATATAAAACAATCATTTCTAGGTAAAGCAAGCAAATTCAGTATGTGAGAAAATTTAAACTATGATACATAATGCATATGTCAAATACAGAATAGAACAGTTAGACAAAAAAGCTGATGGCAAATATTATACTCTCATTGCCTTTGCATATTATATTATATTAAACTATCTATCCATTCATTTTCTGAAACCATTTATTCTATTACAAGGTCGCAGGGATCAGTACTCTCCCAGTACCATTTTATTAAATTAATATTCAAAGTTATTACAATTTGAGAGATTGTAGTCTTGTGTGTAATGGACTGGTGCCTTATCCATCCACTTTCTAATCACTTTCAATTCATGGTTCAGGGTTCCTGGCAACACTGGGCAAAAGACATAATACACCTCTTGAAGGTTCTACTGCAGGGAATACACACACCATGACAAATCAGAGGTTTCCAGTTAATACATTTGTGATATAGAAAACCATAGTACCAATAGAAAAACTTTCGCAGACATGGACATTTACTTATTTGGCTGATATCTTTATCCAAGGTGACTTAAAACATTTCTGAAACAATTAGTTACATTTCTTTTGGCTTTCCAAATGGGGTACAGGCAGGTCAATTGACTTGCCCAGGGTCACACAGAGTCAGGAGTGGGATTTGAACCCATAACGTCAAGGAATGATGTCCAAAACCTTAACCATTACAACACACTGCCTGCCAGGACAGGCAACGCATGAAAGGGGTACAACAACATTTATTTATAAAACACATTTTCATACAAACAGTAGCTCAAAGTGCTTTACATAATGAACAATAGAAAAATAAAAGACACAGTAAGAAAATAAAATAAGTCAACATTAATTAACATAGAATAAGAGTAAGGTCCAATGGCCAGGGTGGACAGAAAAAAACTCCAGACGGCTGGAGAAAAAAATAAAATCTGTAGGGATTCCAGACCATTAGACTGCCCAGTCCTCTCTGGGCAGCCCAGTCCCCTCTACACAAGGATTTACAAGGCTTGAAATTAAACCCAAGACATCCTTGATAACCACTGCACCATTATGCCTTTTTATGTGTTATATATTATATTATATTATATTATATTATATTATATTATATTATATTATATTATATTATATTATATTATATTATCATAGCCAAACACCCATTTATCAAAACAGACTTAATGGTACAATGATAAGTCCATCTGTTTCAGTAATGTCATGCATTTACAAACCTCTGTTAACCAGATATTCTTTACATCCCTCTTTCTTTGTACATCATGTTGCCTTTTTCTTCTGGCATTTTACCCCTATTGTTATACCGGATAATATGATGTCCAAGAACACGGTCATATGCCACACAGTTTACTTTCTTACGCCAGCCACTTGTCTTTTTTCATCGGATATTCCTGACCTCTAGTGGACACCGGAACACATTACATCTGGGCAGGATGAGCGTCTTATTGTTTTATGTTATACTAGCCATTCTACCTGTTGAAGAAAGGTAATACAATAATTTAAAAATATTTTCTGTCTCTTTCCTAAGTAGTACCTTCAATTCCCATTCTCTTCATTTGTTTGTGTCTGAGCCTGTCTTCACTGGCACTCCGTCTCTCAAGCATGATCCCATAGAGCCTGTTTCTCAGACTCGAAGAACCTTACTGCTTTTATATTTGCCGTCTTTAAAAGTGATTCTCCACATGCCTCCCATGCCATTTCTCTTCCTTGTATTTCTCACACTTTCTTCCTCATTCATTGCATCACCAAAACCAAACCAACCAATCAGATTGCTTAGAGGGACTGAACACACAGACTTTTAGTGTATTATATTATACTAGCCAACCCGTGGCGTAGCATACGCTGCATATAATTATTTATTGATGAGTGAACACTTCCTGAAAGACACAGTTGTCCAAATGGGGAGAGTTTGAGGATACAACTGTCAGTGAATGAAAAGATGGAACTCTGGAGAGAGCAACATACAATTGTCCATGAGTGAAAACAGGTTTTGGCAGATACAGGCATATTTTTTTGAAAGTTTGTCCATGTGCCTTATTAATAGTCATTGAAAACGCCAATCTAACAGGAAATTGTCTGCATGTAAAAGTAAAAGGCAAATTAGAATCTGATGGTGTCAGGGAAATCCGGGGAATAAGGACAGTTTGTGAGGTAGCAGATGTGATAGTCTTACAATCCAGTACACTGCGGAGAATGCTGGTAACAGAAAGTCTAATGCCATTACAGAGACCTTTTGCTGGCACGAGGTTCCTGAGAAGCATGGTGACTGAACCAATTTTAATTTTGAGTTTATATGGAGGCATGCCAGTGGGAGTAAGACTATTGAGAAATTCTTCGGGGAATGCAAGTTGATCTGCAGGATCATCTGTGACGATGGAGTCAACGCTGGTGAAATTTACTTTGTCATTAGGGATAAGTTTCAGCACCTGTCCACTAAGGTGTAGTGAGTCTTCATTGGTGACGCTTAATATAGCTCGCGTACTGAGTTGTTCCAGAGTGACAGTTGAGAAGTCGATGTCGCCATATAATTGCCTCAAGAGTGATGTTGGAAGCCTGCGGAGAGTGAGAGTTGGCGGGTGGGGCCTTTTCGTGCATTCCCCATGACATGGGAGGAGGGTTAGAGTGGGCGTTTGTGGCTTTTTCGTGCGTAACCCATGGGTGAGGCTCTGTTAGAGTTGGTGGGTGGGGCTCTGTGAGTTGGTGGTCGTGGCTCCCTGTCTTGCATGCGGTGAAAAGTCAATGTGGCTCAGAGGTGCATGTGGACTTTTGCACAGGCGAAAACGACTGAGGCTATGTTTGGTGAGTTGTTGCGTGAGGGCACATGAGCAGGCAGTGGACATGCCTCGAGAGCGGTGCTGGATGCGGGAGGACGGTTACAGGTGGTGGGCGGGGCTCTGTCGAGCGTATCCCATTGTCTTAGAGTTGGCGGGTGGGGCACTGTGAATAGGTGAGTGTGGCTCTCTGTCTTGCTTGCGCTCACTGTCTTGCATGCCCTTAGTGAATTATATTATATTATATTATATTATGTTATATTATATTATATTATATTATAATACAGAGACAGTTGAAGATATTGCAGTTTATGCCATTTGTTTCATTTAGACCAGGGTTTACACCTGTGCTAAATATGAGATATACAAATAATTGTATTTATGCCATGTCCTGATCTATAAGTTAGCTCCACAAAGTATAACTCGTGGCATTAGCTTTATTCAGTCTCTTTCACCAACACTTTTTGAAACAAGTCTCTCCATCAACTATCAAAACCGAAGAAACTATTTGCTACAAACCTTCTGACTCACACAGTTTTCTATAATGAAGTTATTCATTTTAATGCTCACTTAAAACTCTTCCTTGTTCACATTTGCCCATACTGCATAACTTTTGTATTAAGTAAGATTGACATTCATTCACTAAAAGCCAGGCTTTTCAACAACAGTATATAACCGCCCCACAACACTCAGTCAAGCCAGGAGCAGAATCAGAATATGTACAGGCTTACAACACTTTACAACGTTTACTCATTCCTGAAAATCCCTTCATAAGGTACTTCTTTGTATAGCAAACACACTACCATTAATTTCAATGGAAAACATTTTAGCAGTTTTCTGCAGCCAAAAATTAACCCTGAAATAATGTGAAAATGAACAGAATTAGATTAAAAATAACGTTAGTCATCAAATTAAACCCTAATCAGACACTGCCCTTCAAATATTGTCTACTTTACCTTGAGTTTATTACTTCTAGTTTCACATTCAAAGAACTGTCCTTTCAATCCTTCTTGGTTTTAGAAATGGCAAAAAACTGTCCCCAAAATGTATAGTAATCTTGCTTACCTATGTTTTCCTGCTATTCACATTACATTTCTTCTAACTATGGCTTCATCAATACAGTTGTCTTCATAGCTATGTTGATCTGTATGTGTTCTGCCACCTTCTGTCTTCTCAGTCACTCTGGCCTTCTAAATCTTTATCTGTTTTTGCTTTGTCACCCCACCCAAATACTTCTATACAGTATCTTCTCTATCAGTTTTACTAAAGTCATATGTTCAATGCAACCAAAACAGTGCTTTGTTAACCCTGAATTGGATTCAGCGGATATGAGAATGTTGTGTTAAAAATAAGCCTTCTTGCAAGTCTTAAAAATTATAAAACAACAGTAAAAAGGCACAGTGAGCTTCTGTAACACTGTTAGTAATGCTAAATATTATCAAAGTACCATTAGCTTTAAACTTCAAATATTGTGAACAACCTAAATACTAAATGAATTTAGGAGGTAATGCAAGTTTTCAACTTTGCTTTAAAAATGGAATTATCTGTAATACTAAACAAGTGTGTTTAAGCCAGATTGGTTTGCATTTCTGGGAGAGATCTAATAATTTTAAGCAAAGAGATTTAGTACATTTCACAAATCAGCTTTGTGAAATAAACAGAACTATGTGATTGGCTGTTTAGCAGATGACTGCTATGATTAGAAAAGAGAATAAATGTTTATCAAAAACTCAGGTGAAGTGCATTTTTACAATTGTGGCTTGGATTGCACATTGATGAATCTCCGGCAATGGCATTTACAAGCATGTGGCTCAGGTTAAATATTGGTGAATATTACTTTAGGAATTTGTGGATCAAGGTTCTCATTTATAAGGTTTTGACAGTCAAAGAAACTTACAAATAACTGCTTTTTTCTGATTTGTGGAGGCACCATTTAATGTTCACAGTTAGATACTTAAAGATCATTGTGATGGCATGGTGAGAGACATTCATCGTAAAGTTGCTAACTGTAAATCATATAATTTATTCTGGAATATCAAATGGAACAGATTTAAAAATATTTCAACCTTCTTATGGAATATATTTTAGTCATCTGGTACCATCTGAAACATGCTTTCAGTCATTTTGTACTGAGCGCAGGCGTATATTTACAGTTTTAGCAGGAGTTGTGAGCTCTCAAGTAGCTTTTCAAAGTGGCTCAAAGTCATAATGTCACTATTTAAAAAGCAAGAGACAACTTTCAACCTGATCTAAATGGCTTACAAGCCATTGATGTGCCAGAAAAGTCTGGACACAGTTGACTTGAGTTTATCAAGTGTGAGTGATCCTGAGAGCTAAATCTGTATTTTAATTCCTATTGGCCAATGAAAAAGTGACTCCATATGTTTGCTTTTGCACTCTGTTTATAAATGGTAGAATGTATGACACATTGGTCAAACTGTGTAAGAGAACAATACATTGTATTAGATTTCATCCCAGGAATATCACGATTGGGTCTTCAAAGCAGAAACACTGAGAAAAATTGACATTTCAGCATCTTATTTGAGACTCTCACTATCACTCTCCGCAATCTTGACTTGATTACGCACATTGCATTTTATGGTTCTTATTATAAAATTTCTTTTAATGCCAATAATATTTTGTCTTTTCTCAAATATGCTCCTTTGACTCTCCCTCACAACATACCTTTGTTTAGTGATTTTGAGATCATTCCTGGCTTTAAAATTAATTAGTCTCAATATGCTCTCCTTAAATTAAATTCTCTGTTTCATCAATCAGTTTCACTCCTATATATTCCTTTCTTATAGGATATGTTAACATCTAATTATCCTTGTGCCTTTAAGAACTTGCTATCAGAGCATGCTCCCAACCTTTAAGAATATGAAAGAATCTTCTTATGGTTCTTTTCTACATTGCCAATTATCAATATAAGCATAGTTCTGGGTGTTCATTTTGTTTGTTCCATGCTCCCTTCACTCTCCCACTCTCCATAAAATTATATTGATCAGAATTTATATTTCTTCTGTCTGACTTTCTTTTAAATGGAAGGAGAGCATCCATTAAGTACTCTGCTCTGATTCGTGATAGTGGAAGCGAGATGCCCCTGCCTGATTTATTAATTTTATCATTGGATGTTGTGGTCCCCGGCTGGGGCTGGAGGACGAGAGGAGGGCTTGTGCCTCCTCCAGACCGCGAGGGGGCGTCCGTCCTGGTTATGTTGGGGGCCTCGGGTAGAGGGCTTGGAAGCCCAGCCCTGTAGGGACCCGTGGCCACCGCCAGGTGGCGCCCCAGTGCCTTATTATCCCGGGAGCCAGCACTTCCGCCACAACGGGAGTGTGTCCACGGAAGATTGCCGGGAAGCAGCTGGAGCCCATCCGGGTTCCTATAAAAGGGGCCGCCTCCCTCCGGTCATTAGTGGAAGTCGGGTGGAAGAGGACGGAGCTGGAGTGCGGACTGGAGGCGGCCAGGAGGAAAAGAGGCACAGGACTGTGTGGCCTGGACATGGGGGGAATCGGTGCTGGAGGCACTGGGGTTGTGAGTGCACGTATTTATTGTAAATAACTTGTAAATAAACAGTGTGTTGGGTGGAACTATGTTGTCCGTCTGTCTGTGTCCGGGTCCAAGTTCACAATGTGTACCATTTGACCAGTGTGGAGTTTGTTAATCCATCCCAATAATTCATCTTCTTGGTTTTCTTACTGAACTCAATGGTCAGCTGCAAACCATTTTATGTTCTCCCCTTCACATTCTTGAAATTAAAATTGTGTCCTACTACTTTGTTTCATATGCTTTCAAGATTTGCCAAAAAGTTTAGAAACATCCTGTTTTGGTACAACCAATACCCCCATCTTCCATGATCATTATCTTCATAATGCTGTCAAACCTATCAGTTTTCCACTCTGAGCAGACAATAATACTTGGTGACATTTATAATAACTGGAGACTCAGAACACTCCAATTAGTGAAGCCCAGGTTTTATGTCCCACCTCCTTTCTTCTTTATCCATCTCCAGCTCAATTAAGTGCTTAAAGCAAACACTGTCCCAATGTCCCCTTTAATCCCTTCCCACCCACTTTGTAACTCTTCGTGTTTGTTATCTTAAAACATAAATCCAGTAGCATCCTTATATGCAAGTTTACTTAAGGCTTATTCTAGACCTATCCCATTATTTCAACTCTGGCAATGACATTTCCTGTGTTTTTCCTCTATTTCATGGGATAGTATATTTAATAACACCTCTGCACCCTCTTAAAACCCAAATTATCATATTCAGTTTAGATTTGTACATTACATATATGTTATTCCTTAAAAAATTTGGCAGCAAACTTATTTGTTACATGTGTCCTTTAAATTTCTGTGGCACATTTTTTTCGTATTTTTTTTTTAATTGTCTACCAGATTCTACTTTTTGATCTGTTGTGTCATTCTTTCTGTCATATATTCCCACTGTTAATATTAATTTTTCAAATCAAACTATTTTTTTCTCCTAGACGTCTATGCTTTTATCCAGCAGGTTCTCTTCTTTCTTTTTCCTTCCTCCACTCCTTCCAGACAATCTTTGTCCCTGGACTTCTACTCCCAGAGTGAGGTGATATGCCTCCTTTTTATACTGAATCCAGGAGTATTACCAGTGCCAGAAGATTGCACCCAGGAAGCACTTTTTGGTCATTTCTGAACTGTCTTCAAACACAGGAGTCTTCTACCAGCAAGAAAAGGATTGAATGTAACTCAAGGGTTAACTAAATGTAGCTTAAAGGTTAAGCATGTGAGGTCTCTGCCTCATATTAGAGAAACTACCAGTTGGATTTTCCAATGTTAAAATGAGGTAAATGAGTAAAAAACACCCCTTTAGCAAGCGAGGATAAACTAATGGAAAAGCCCAAAAATCCCTTCTCTGAAGTGGTGATAAGATCACTGGAACGATCTGCAAACACCCCTCTTAAGAAAGCGGCATTCAGAATAATGAGAGAACTGACATGAGTCAGAAATTACTGGTGACATTAGTTGATTGGAGGAAGTTCTGCCTATTAACAGTCAGACGACATTATGTTTTAAATGGGGTAATAGTAATTGAAAAAGTATAAAAGGGAGATTAATTGTTTAATTGTCACTCACTCCATGGACTCGCCATATATTTAGAATAGTGAATAAAAAATTCCAAGGGACACCATCCCACACCCCAGATGCCAGTTCGCTACGTATAACAGCATTGTTAAAACTCTGACAAGGAAAGCTTATTTAAGAACTTGTGTTAAATTTGAACAGCATTACCAAGACGTCTAAGAAGCAGACAAAACTGAGAGAGTACTGCCATTTGTTTGTTTCCACTTCAAGCACTGTATGGAATCATATATGTTAATTTGAATAAGTTTTTTTTTTCTTCTGTACCCTGATCCTCTCTGATAATAAGTTAAAGCAGGTATTAAACAAATGACAATGAGTTTGGTGTGTGGACATACTTGGCTACAAAAGTGTCCTGGTTTGACACTTTGAAAATCTCATTACCTTATGATTTACCATCAGATTGTCAGATTCACCTGATATCCATAATGGTCAGTCACTGTAATAAAGTTTGCATTTCGCTTGTCATTCTCTAGCATTTGTCATTGCTGAATAGCTTTGCAAGTCCCATTTCATGAAAATTACAATGACCAGACATGCTCAAGCAACAAAGGAATTATTTACAAGGGTTTTTATTTAGATTGTTTTATTAAAGTTATGTTAACTGCCAACTGTAAAATGTCACTGTGTGTGAATAAGGTGTGTGTGTGTTTATGTGAGTGTGAGTAAGAGTGGTCTTTGTGATGGACTAGACTGTTTGAGCCTGTTTTCGGTCTTTTGCCTAATCATGATAAGATAGCCTTTGCCCCCACTCAACAGTGCAATGGATTGAGAAGGTTGTAGGACTAAACTACTGAACTCAGTCCTTTGAGGGCTAAAGTATCTACATAGCCCGGGATGCACCTGAATTTCATGCCATGCATACATTTTTCTACCTTATATAGTTTTCTAAATAACACTAAAAAGTGTAATAAAAAATATAACAAAATATAATCAAACCAGATGTCTTTCTCCTTTCGCCATCTCAGATATCAAACTACTGTGATGAACATTTTCACTTAACGAATACACAAATTCCTTGCTAGTTGAATCTACTTTCACAGTTGTACAGGAATAACCTCATGGATGTTGTTAAACTATTTTTAGGTGGTGATGGGTAATGATCATCATCATGGTCTTCTGTCCTGTGCTAATTTCATGCCCCTTCTAAATCGAGCAACCTTACCTTACTAGTTAATCATTTACAATGTTTTAACTTCTGTCAGACAGAGGCTGACAGATTAGAGACCATTGTTTAAGGTTTCTTCAATGTACCCATTAAAATAGCATTTTGCTTCCACTACACACCAACAAAGCAGGAAAAGTGAAGGATGTCAGGGAATAGCACTTCATGATATGCACTACCTCCTGATTCTGATTAAACCTTTTTTTAATGCCTGCATCTAGTGACGATATAAAGAGCCTGCCTGCCTTAAGAGGATGAGACTGGAGTTGTGACACAATGTCATTTGAAGAATAAAGACATTTCATTGCTGCATGGAAAAAAAAATGCAATGATGACTTTATATGCATTGGTCTTAGGACAAGAAAGATCTCCAGCAGTGTTTAAAAATTCCTTGCCCACACAGTGGAACCCCTGTTTTTAAGAATTTCTTTAATAATAAGTGATATCATTTTAATTGTTACAGTATTTTTAGTGATTGGTAATTTCATAACTACAGTTGACCTTTTTATCTCACTGTCTTGGTTTCGAAAGATGAAAAATATAATATATATAAGATAAATAAGACAGTAATATAATTGTCAACATTCTGAGTTACATTGAGATGAGACTCTTATGCTGCTTCTCAGCATCTTAAAACCCTTTTCTTTCCAGGCTTTTGCCACCTAATGTCTGAACAAAAGACTATGAATTGCTGCAATTTGCCAGGCCGCGCTTTTTGCGGCTGTGTTCCAGTTGCCTGGGCTTGAATGAGTTTAATCAGCTGAGAGATATCTGTGAAAGGGCGTCGTCCCACTTCTCCACACCTCACCCCTCCCCCTTGTCATGTCCCGGAGAGGGTCTCCCTATTGCCTTTTTAATTTTTTTTTCTCCTTTTTGTTTTGTGGATTATCAAGAATGCTTCAATTACTGCCGGTCGATACACTCCTGCCAGCAAAGCGAAGCGCCTTGCTGGAGAAATTAGAAACACTATAGGTATGGACATGACTACAAAGCAATGGATTAATAGAGATAAGCATCTCTTAATTTACATGACGAATGGGCATTTTTTATCATCTCTCTGTCTCTCTCTCTCTCTCTCCCTCTTACTCTTTCCCTTCCTTATACACACACTTGCTGCATGAAAGCTGAAATTGTCCTCCTTATTTTTTAAGATGCTTTTTCAAAGCACTTAGCAAGGTGAGGCTACCCCCTGTAGTTCATTGTTCAGGATTAACACAGTCAGTGGTTGTCCCAGTAATCAATTAAAATCAAGCAATAAAACCTAAATGTCAAGTGGGGGATTTTTGAAGTTTCAGAACCATTTTGCTCTTAATTCTTTTTTCTCAAGAGGAAAAACAATGTCAGTTCACAAGGATCATGTGCTCTAATGTGGCATAAATCATGTTTTAAAAGGCTGTCTGAAGGTAACATATTGTTCCTCTCTAAGTGGTAAAACAATCTGAATATAAAATGTTTGCCCATATTGGTGACATACCAAAACATTACACAATACCATCCGCAGAGCTTAACATTTCATTTGCAAATGTTTATGTTAAAACAACGGAACCTCTCATATCCTATTAAAACTGATTGAGAATGAGTACAGTAAATGTGGGCGTGGGTGAATGTACTGTATGCTGTGATAGAAGGAGGGCTCACGTAGGGTTGGTTCTCAAACTGACTCCAATGCTGCCAGTATAACCACCAGTTATCCATAACCTAGAATTAGGTAAGTGGATTGGAAGATGGATGGATGGATGGTTAAATGAAAATACAATTCATAAGAACTTATTACCTTATGCAAATAGGCCAGTTAGGAATGTTTCAGAACATGCAGGTTGCAACACCTGTAAAAAGTAGTCACATCCTTGGAACATTTTATTATTATGTAACTTTGAATCACAGTGGAGTTAATTTAACATTTTTGAAGTTGCTCAGAAGAAAAAAAACTCTTTAATGTAAAGGTTATCTAAATGAATTACAAATGATAAACAGAGAAAAGGCAAGCAAAATGACACCTTTTATTGGCTAACTAAAAAGATTACAATATGCAAGCTTTCGAGGCAACTCAGGCACCTTCTTCAGGCAAGATCTAAAGGTGTCATTAAAAGATGTCATTTTGCTTGACTTTTCTCTACATTCATAATGGCTAACACAGTACAACACCCTAGTACAAATGATAAACAGAAAATAATTGATTTCATGACTATTGAACCCTTTCAATTCAATATTTAGTAGAAACACCTTTGGCAGCCATTACAGTCTCTAGTCTGTGTGCACAGGCCAATGTCAGCTTTGTATGTCTTGACAATACCAATTTTCCCCATCCTCCTTTGCAAAACTGCTCCAGCTCTATCAGGTTACATCCTTGAAGGGACAGCATTTTTTAAGCCCAGCCATCAGTTCTCTATTAGATTGAGAACTGGACTCTGACTTGGCATCTCCAGGACCCTTTCAACCTGATAGGCTGGTTTGCAGAGCAACCACAAGTTATATTCCTGAAAGCCCTGCATGATGGCCCACCTATTTATCATCATATGGCCCAAGTAATGGCCTATACAAAGCTGTTATGCTACACTACTCTCTAACTCTTGCAGTCCACTGCCATAGAGGCATGTTCTGAAAAGATTGCTACACCTATCTACCATCATAACCTGTCTGGCCAGCACGTGGGGCTTCGCTAAATTAAAATACACATATAATATACTGCTGTCTAGTTACGCTGTTACACTACTTATACAAGAAGTGCTGTTATGTTTTCACTGCAAGTCAGTTTTGTTTTTGCTTGTAGGTTTCCCGAAGGAAATGGAAAGGATTTCAGTTGTACTTTATCAAGGGAGCAACTCAAAACAATTGATGCGTAGCGTGTGCTGAGAAGTTCAAGCAGGCAAAGAGAGCATTTGGCTTTCTGTACCACAAGAGGTTTCTAGCCTCTCGGAGTTTGTCTTAGGACACTTGCATTATGGTGTGACAGGTGTACCACCCCAGTCAAACTCTCCATCTGCCACTGTCCCTGGAGTGGGTGAAGTCCTGACAGTGGGAGAAGTGCTGACAGGAGGATACTGATCGGAGGGTGGTGCAAATCATGTGAACTATTTTTGTGTGTTGCTTCTGGCTTTAAAAACTGTGTTGAAGCATATCACTCCAAAGGTGCACTTAAGGTCTGTACAATGGAAGGAACAAAATAACGAAAACTGCAAGAATGGAAGTGAAAAGGTTTGTCCTTTAGTATAAGTCTATTGGTATAATATTGAGGTTTAACATCATATAATAAAATGTTACATTTATGAATCCAAATTTTTGTTTTTCAAAATTGTTGAAAAGGAGACTATAGTTACAGTTCTAAAATGCTACAGCGGGTAGTGTTCACAATGTTGTTGTTTTAAAGCCATCCCCATGAAGCTTTGGCTTTATTCTTGCTGCAAAACAAATCTTCTCACAAGGTGCTTGTTTCTTGCAGACTGCATGCAGTTTTCCTTGAGGATAATTTTAATCTCTATCCTTATAAGCATTATAGGTCCTAAAGCATCCTCTCAGCATAATACAGCCGCCACCATGCCTCACGCTGGTGATAGTGTGCTTTTCATAATAAACAGTATTTCACCAGTGTCATACAGGGCAACTATTCTGATGGCCAAAATTCTCAATTTTACTCTTTGTCAGACCATAGACTCTTCTTCTTCTAGCTGACTTCTGAGTCTCCCATGTGCCCTTTTGCAAACTCTAACTGACATGTCAAGGGTGTTTTTTTAACAGTGGCTTTCTTTTTGCCACTCTTCCACGAAGTTCCCCGGGATCAACTGTTATCTACACTGTTCTAATCTCAGCTACTGTAGCTTGTATTGTCTTCAGAGTTTACAGAGGTCTTTGTGTCCAGCCCTTACTACTCTCCACTTGGTTTTTGTAAACATCCTGCTCTAGGCAGATTTACAGTTGTATCATACACTTCTCATTTCTTCATAATTAATTTAACTGGACTCCAAGAGATATTCAGTGACTTGGATATCTTCTCACCTCCATTCCTAGTCATGCTTTTCTAGCACTGTTTCACAGAGTTGCTTAGAGTGTTCTTTTGTCTTTATTGCTTAGGTTAAACCAAACTATACTGACTCACGACAAGATGGGATTTCCAGGTAAGGTGCATTTAGATTGCAATCACCTGAAACCCCAGACAGGCAATATACATTGAACTAGTTATGGGACTTCTAAAGCTAACTGGGTGCATTAGTGATGATTTCAGTGAGTCATACTAATAGGGGTGAGTACTTATGAATAACTTATATTGTGTGTTATATGTGTTGTTAAGGCTGACACGGAGGTGCAGTGATAGTGCTGCTGCCTCGCAGTAAGGAGACCAGGGTTCACATCCTTGGTTCTCCCTGTGTGAAGTTTGCATATTCTCCCTGTGCTTTGGTTTTCTCCCACATTCCAAAGAAATGCAGGTTAGATGAATTGGCGATCCTAAATTGGGCATAGTTTTTGGTTGGTGTGTGTGTGTGTTCGCACTGTGATGAACTGGTGCCCTGTCCACTCTTTTTTTCTGACTTGTTCCCACTGATAGCCTGGACAGGCTCCAGCAGACCTCCGTGACCCCCTTCAGGACAAAGCAGGTTTGAAAATGACATGACTGATGTGTAGTTAATTTACTGATCACTTTGCAGAGGTTTTCACTTTGACATTTAGGACTCTTTTACTGTTGTTATTTATCAAAAAATCCAAATTAACTCTATTGTGTTTCAATGTTGTGTAGTAAGAAAATGTGAAAACTTTCAAGGGGTCAAATACAGTTTATTGGCTCGACTTTGTAACTCTGCATTATAAGAATTACAGTAAAATAAACAAATTCACAAAATGCATGGCTCAAAGTGCGGTTAGTTAATAGCTGCATCTCATCTAGACATTTTTAAATGTTAGGGTATTAGTACTGCCCTTCAGTCCAGTGATGTCTCTAGTGCTGCTGTTTTTTGTCTTATTGGTAGTGGAAAGAACAGCACACAGAACCTCATGTGTTTCAATTGATTTAATGGGTATTTAACAGTATTTACAGTTTCAGATAACTTTTTATTTGCCTGTTTCCTCCTGTTTTTAACATAACCAAACTCTAAAAATGAGTTAGGCCTTTATCATAAGTTAGCATTGCCATCTTGACTTTATAGCTAGATGTTCGGTGCCCTGATTGAATTTACCTATGACAAAAGTTTTCAACGACCCAGGTAGCCAAAGCCATATGCCTAAGTGGTTTAAATTCATGATGTGTGAAACTGAATCTATTAATTTATTAATTGTGTTCTTTAAAAGGTTAAAATTCTGTTGATTTGCTAAAAAAGTCAAGTTCTCAGTGAATAGATAGGATTTTAAGCTAGGATCAAGCACCTTATCATGCCAACTATGCAATGCAAAAACTTGGATAAAGAAATCCTGTAGAAAACAATATTAGCAACTGAAGATATTTTAAAGTTTGTTCCTGTTCTGTAATCTATTTGCATCTATTGTAATCTATTTTGGTGTCCTAAACATATGATAGAGTTCCCAAACTTTTTCAGATCGGCCATCTGAACTGAGAGTTATATGCCATCAACACACATCCACAGTCTTAGATTAGTTCTCTCAGTTGATTGCATTGTAAAATATATCCCAATGTAATAAAAGTGAGCCCAGTGGTCCTGATTAACATATCTTCAGAAATAGTCACTGAAGATGTGCATTTTAATAGAGAGCCTGAGAGCCCACATGGAATTTAGTTTAAACAAAGGACTGGCAGAATTGTCAATGAATAATGAGTGCATGTAAGGGAAGAGACAGAAGGGGGGATCACTGCATTGCTGGCAGGAATTTATGGGGTCCCTTCCTCTGTGCTCCCCAGGTCAGGTGGCAAATAACACTCAATGTTCCTCCTCTGGGATAACGTGAATGCAGTCATAAACTTCAAAATTCCCATCACCTGGACTTCCAGCCTGCAGGACAAAACTGGACAGAGAGAGAATTTACCATGGGAGAAAAGCAGTTCACATGCATATCGTTAACAATGTTAGTATTATTATCACTTTTTATATTCACTAGGGGAAAACATGGCATAAAAATGCAAATGTCTTTTAACATATGTTTTTAATTAGGTGGTTTATTTATTTATTTATTTATTTGCTTACTTGAAAACAGAATGTTTTCCATCATTCTATCCCTTCATTACCAATACCCACTTTGTCAAATTCAGGGTCAAAAGGGCCTGGGGCTATCCTGGCAACATCAAGCACAAAGTAGGAACCAGCCCTGGATGGCGTGCCAGTTCATTGTAGGGCCCACTCACACATGGACCCACACTCAGTCTCCTGGAGCCATGAGGCAGTACTGCTATAACTTGTGTGCCACCATGCTGCCTACACCCATACATATTTTTCACGTGATGGATCTGATTAGAACACATTTCATATAATAAAGTCTTTTACTTTGGTTCAAACAGATTTCTCAAATGAGAAACCACACCCGATGAACAGCATTTTCTAAAGGACAGGCTCCAGCCCCCGCAACCTTAATCAGTGCCCAACACAGTGAGATGAGAAGAGACTATTGTCACATCAGGTGGATGATCTAGAGAAATGGTGAATTCAAAACAGAATCGGTTTTGATTTTTTTTAACACTGGAAAACAAGAAGCAGATACAGAAAAAGGTTTGGGTCTGTGATCCCATATAATGAAAATAAATTGAAAAGAAAATGAACTTTTCACAAAGATAAGGTTGACATCTTTTCAGACAGGAGCCCGATATTGAACTCACTCAAAAACTGCTGAACTGTTGGTCATGTGGCATCCAGGCAAGAAGGGGCAGGTCTAGGAGGGCAAACAACAGAAGTGATGTCAGAGGTAGAATGGCTACCATTCTCCTGCTGGGGGAGGAAGACAGAAGGCATTAGCATACAGCACCATCCCCTGGTTCGTTGGGTAACTAACATTACCAGATACCTTAAGCTGCCTCCCAAGTCCGCTTGCGTGACACCACTCAAATGCCGGTGGCCCAGTATTGGATTGGGGAGCTGCATATGGATAACAGCAGTGAAGGTTTTTACTGTTTATTATTATTCACAATAATACTGTTATTTACTTTGAAATAATGAATTATTTTAATGTTTAATATTGAATATATATTGAATATTTATTGAATATATTTGAAGTCATTTAATATTGAATTCAATCTCTTTTCAGTACACACAACATCCTATATACAGTGCAATGTGGCAAATTAAAAAAGTTTATGCATGCAAAGGGCAATAAGTAAGTGATTTATTTTGAAGGAAAACGTTCACTGCATAACAAATACTGGATTAGTAAAATCAATATTGCTTTTTGTACTTAGTCATAAGAACTTCAGATCTGAGATGTAGGGAAGGAACACAAAGTGGTATTATTATTATCTGTCTGTACTTTTACATTACATTCTTTTCATCCCAAATCTATTTTAAATAAACATACAATAAATGTATGCATGTTGTATACAGAGTATATGTGTATCTGTGTGTGTATATATGGGTATGGACGGCAAGACAAAAGCGTGAATGAGAAAAAAGCACTGTTTTTAAATGCAGTGAAAAATATGTGCAGCGAGTAATGATCACTGTACTGTGCAATTTAAAGCACCATGAATGCAATTTGCAAAATGAAACAATAGTGTGAGGAGAAGGGCCGTACACAAATGGAGAGACAACACAAAACATGTTAGTTAAGAATTAAATGTACAGCACCATTTATAGTGCCACATTATGTGCAACAACTTGCAAATATGTCTAAATAATATTAGGATATAAGTTCTGTACCTTGTGAAAATGTGATCACTACTTTTGAAGGCTTTATGGATACTGCAGCTACACCTCTTACACTGTTATACTACCAGCAACAGCCTGTATCATTGACAGAAGTCAGAATGGATCCATAATTTTTTGCCAAATTCTTACCCTTCCAGCCCCTTTGTCACAGCAGCCCAGGAAACATTTTTCTAATTTTTAATAGTCCAGTCCAGTGTTTTGTCACATGAAGCAATATAGGTGAATCTTACAGTATTTTACATGCTAAATGCAAATATCTCATCAGACTTTCCCTATCATGCAAGGATTTTATGTGACCTCCGATTAATAATTACTGTAAACGTTGTGTGCCTGGGTTTCACCTAACAAGCGAGGTAAGTTATACCACTTTGGAGCTAGAGGCAGCACTGCAGCTAATGGTATCCTTTTCTTTATCCACAGCACAGAGAAGTGCCCATTGAGGGCACGTATAACCAGCCATGATGCCATTAATGAGTCCCACCCCTTATGGTCATTTCGCTATAAATAGCAATGAGACAGAAAGGTAGTGGCTTTGTGATGATTAGAAGCAGAGCATAGCACGATTGACATCAGGCTGACTTGGTTTCAGCATATTTTGAGTCATTCTTATTATTTTGTAACTATCTGTTTTTTCTTGAACTTTTAGTTCGATTAAACAGGATTACCGGGGTGGTAACCCAACCTCTCCTCTGTTCACAACTGCCTCTTTGCCACCAGTCAGAAGGTTTACCTGAACTGTATACACATGCTGGGAACATCTCACCTAAAATATAGATACATACAATTTTCTGCTGTACTTAACCTCAGGAATATCCCTGTTAAGGGACAAGCAATAGTCAGCAAGCATACTGGGATTCGACACTTACCTGGGAATCCCTTTCCCATTTCAAAAATGTCTTGATGAAACTGTTTGCTATGCTCATCACTAACCACTCCAAAGTTCCCAGCAAAAATGTCTGGATGAAAATGTATTTCTAAAGATCCAAACAAATAGACATTTACTCTTTGAAATCTGATCACTAAAACTGGCATGGAGCTGTGCCTTAGACTCCAGTCTCCACGTGTCCAAATGAGTTAGAGCCTGCAGACTCTGGCACTACAGTCTTAAAGTATTTTATGCCTTTCTGGAAAGTTATAAAATTTTAACAAACGTCATTTAAAACATTTTAATCTTAAATTTAACTTTTAAAAGCTTGTGCACCTTAGTAAGGATTTGTTTGTTAAATATAAAGCTTAAAAAAGACATAACTCAAAAATTATGGGACATAGAAAAAATATGAATACACTTCTGAAATGTACATAAAAATACTTTTAAAACACCCTTAAGTTGTTCTGTGACAAAATCATTATTAACCAGTGACACCTACTGTAGCCTCATTTTCCTGTTCTTACCTTAAAGTAGCGGAACCAGGCATAGGCTATGTCCACACAACTACGTTTTAATTTTAAAATGGTGTTTGTAAACAAAAACAATCTCCAACCACACTAGCATTTTCACATTTGTACTTTCTCGTATACATAGTAATGAGAAAGTATAGGAATTGTAAAAAAAATGTAATCTCGAGATTTTGATGAATCTTGACGTTTTAGACCTGAAAATACCATTTTTGAAATTATGTCTGTCTGTGTGACTGTGTGTAAACACGATAACTCAAAAGCTTTGGCCTCAGTCTATGAGATTTTGTACACCTCAGTTAATGAGATTTTGTACACCTGCTTTATATCAAAAATATAAATCCTCGCAACTTTTGGGCCACTTCCGGGTACTTTAACTGAATACTTTTGTAAATTTTCAAGTTAGCTATGGTTATAATTACAGATAAGATGATTCAGATTTTGTATAGATATTTAGAATGATAAAAATCAAACAGATATGAAATTTGAGAAAAATTACTCAATCGGAATTAGTATTTTATTTAAACAACCATCTGAATTTTTTGTATCATGAAAATATAAATGTGTAAAAACTGTATTCAATATAATGTATATTCTTTTAATAACTATTATTAATTTTATTTTAATTTATACATCTCCTGTTTAACAATAAGAAAAAGATGTAATGGGGACAATAAGCTGCTATGTCCCTGTCGTGTTTCTGGTAATACATTTAATTTTATGATTTTTTTTTATTTCCACCATCATTATCATAATTAAATGTAGCTAAATGCAGTTTTACCTATAACCATTTATTGCAACAAATATTATATAATTCTAATACATTTTCTGTGTTTTTAGGTGACTATAACTCTTTTCACTTTGCACGTAATCTAGGTAATGCATATGTAATCATGAAAAAATTCCACCACCTTTTTCAACCTCCCTAAGGGGGTTGATTATAAATAGAGATAAATGAATGTGTATTAGTTTTAAAAATTAGTTACAATGAGAAACAAACACATGATATTTGAGAATTATTGCTCAACTGGAAGTGGTTCTGATGTCCTTTTCCTCTATCTCAGTATATGAGAAAGTCGAGAGGAGCAGACTCCCGATTTTTTATGAAAGTACAGTATCTCTGTCAACACTAAAGTGCAAACAAGTCAAAGTATGGTTAAAGTCTGCATTTTCAAAAAACAAACATTCTTTTCCCATCCACAACACAACACAACACAGAGGCTTCATTTTCAGAAGTACACAGCCCTGGAGAACATTTTCAGAAGTCTCTTTTTTGGGAGTTGAAAATGCAGGGGTAGTGTGAATGAAAGGTGAAAACAGAAACCAATGTCTGCATTTTTTAAATAAAAACATAGTAGAGTGGATGGGACTGTATTCTTCTGCTGCCATTGCCCATCTACTGTGGATTTAAAGCTGACCTTATTCTCAGCACTGTTGTAAGGAGTTGCTGTGGTCATTCAGTTAGCTTTAATGAGGGTGGCTATTGTCCTCAAACCTTTCTCATTAACTAGGTGTTATTACCCACAGAACCATTACTCACCAGAAATGTTTTCTGTTTATCACATTATTCTCTGTAAGCTCTAGAGACTTTGAGAAAATCCCAAGAGGGCAGCCTCAGCACCTGTTCTCCTTTTCCCTGAATTTGCAGAAGGTTCCACAGCTGTGGAAAACATCTTGTGTTGTCCCAGTGCTAAAGAAAAGGCATGCCAGTGTTCCCAAGGACTTCAGACCAGTTGAAGATCTTTGAAAGGCTGGTCCTAAAAGAGTTGTGGCCCATGGTTTCAGAACATCTGGATCCTCTGTAATTTGCCTATCAGATACATATAGGAGTGGAAGATGCTTTGATTTACATGCTCCACAGAGCCTGCTCCCGATTGGGCAAAGCTGGCACCACAGTGAGGATAATGTTCTTTGATTTTTTCCAGTGACTATAACACTATAATGGCTCATCAACTGGAGAAAAAGCTCTTGAGGTTGCTTTGAATCTTGATACCTACAAAATATCCTAGATCATGGACTACCTGATATATAGAGAGTTTGTGAGGCTGAGGAATTGTGTCAGAAATAGTGGTGTGTAATACTGGAGCACCTCAGGGAACTGTCCTGTCTCCCTTCATGTTTACCACTGTGCACAACAAACTTCTGCACAATACCAGCACTTGTCATCTACAGAAATGTTCAGATGACCCCTCCATCAGAGGCTGCATTAATAATGGAGACAAGTCAGAATATAGGAAGTCTGTGAAGGACTTCATCTTGGTGTGCAGGGACAACAACCTACAACTTAACATCAGCAAAACAAAAGAGCTGGTAGTGGACCACAGGCTTCAAGGAGCCACTGAGGCCAGTCATCATTCAGGGGGAGAATGTGGAAATGGTAAAAAGCTACAAATACCTGAGGGTTCACATGAACAACAAACTGGACTGGTCTGACAACACACTTGCACTGTACAAGAAGGGCCAGAGAAGGCTGTAATTGCCAAGGAGACTCAGGCCCTTTGATTTATACAGCAAGCTGCTGGAAATGTTCTCTTGGTCTATAGTAGCCAGTGTGGTGTTCCAAGCTGTGGTAGGTTAATTCAGCCACAGCATGCTAAAAATATGCCTCTGGGGGTCTTTTCTACCCACTGCTATCAGGCAATTCATTGCTTTCTCCTGATGCACTATTTAAGGTAAATTTGAAATATCTGCACAATATAGATTTTTTTACTTGTATTTATTTATGGATTGACTGATTAGCTACATTACTTGTCCTCTGAGTCTGTCTCCTTATTTTTCTATGTTTCTGCTGCTGTATGAATCTGAACATCACCATGGGATTAGTAAAGTTTATCTAATCTAAAATAGTCTAATCTACACTAATCTGTATTTATACCGTATATACAGTAGGTATAGTGTAGTATAGTAGATATATTGTATGGAGAAGGTAGCACAATGAGGCCAAAAATGAAAAACATGGTGCACATATTATTAAAACAAATTACATTATCTATCTATCTATCTATCTATCTATCTATCTATCTATCTATCTATCTATCTATCTATCTATCTATCTATCTATCTATCTATCTATCTATCTGCCTGCCTGCCTGTACCCACTCATATTTGCCAACACACTTTCATTATAGCATATCAGGGGCAAAACATTCTTTGCCATCAAAGTATCTCCGAACTATTCAGAGTTACTTTTCATAGCTTGATAAGGGAGTTACATCTGCTGTTTTTGTAATGCAGATAATACAATCTTAGCTATTTTACTGTTTTGTTCAAGGCTAGTGGTTCCATTGTGTGAGCACAGGAAAATGACATGAGGTTCTAAATAAAGGCAATACTTGAAATTTAATTTTAATGAACAAAATCGTTATAAGGCTGAAATTGCCAGGACAAACTTCTGAAAAATGAGGCTTTAACAAAAAGCAGTGTTGGAATGTGTAAGTTCCTTGCTCATTTGTAAGATAAAGAATAAGCTGCTAGCATTCCATGATTGTTAAAACAATGCAGTCAGACTGAAGTAGCTTTTACAGCACATACATTTTTGCAACTTCCTTTTTCATTCCTGAAGATCAAAGATTTTCATTATCAAATATTGTTTTGTATAAAGTGGGCATTTGGCAATGGAAGGCATTTTCACAAGATAAACTTTTACAAAGCTGGTTTATTTAGAGGAGCACTCAGTGCAAAGGAATGACATGAGAAGAGAGGCTTGTTCATGCCTGACACAAGAAAGCTGCAACAGGAGCTAAACTTAGCAAACCACCCATGGTGTTAACATTGAGTATTTCAACAAGGACGGAAATTAATTTTGATTTTATGTCATTATGACATTTTGTACAGACTGTAAACTAATTTTCAAGATGGAATCAAAAGTTACAAAGAGAAATACTACACCCTGCCTCTCCTCCTTATTGGGCAACTTCTGATGAAGCAGACTTCACTGTTGGAAGCTGATGGTTGATGCTGCTGGAGTGAAACAAATTTGTCATGCATACATGTTTCTCATTATCAAATTCAATACTGTGATAAATGCAATTGTTGATTATCTAATTAAATTATACAAGATGAAGAGGGAGTTTTTTTTCCATTAGTAATACCATCAAGACAGTTTCAAGAGCATTCATGTTCATAGCTTCACTTGACCATCTATTGATTTTGAGTATTAAATTGGCAGTCACCGAGCCATTGGACAATGATGCTGTGTTCAGTGTATTTACAATAGGCACATACATTTTGTGAAAGGAAAAGATAACTGACACATCAATGAGGGGTTTTTCACCATCTGTAAACAATGTTACATATTTTCTGTATTTTACTTGTCACTGTTCCTTAATAAGCAACATACTTTAAATAGAGTGTGCCAACAGATGAAATTAGTTATGCTGGATTTAAAACTCAAGCTCTTCAATTTACAACTCAGTGAGTGGGACGTTTGGCTGGCAAACAGCACGCTGTAAGCTCTAGCATGCAATGCATTCTGATAGTAAAATTCCTCTTGGTTAATTTTTTATGGGTGTTTGCCTAAATGATGATACCTGTTGCATTTATGTCACTATTATAAAGAGAAAAGCATTTTAAAAATCTCTGTAGTTGCTTAGTTTTAACTGCTGCTTTGTGTAGTATATTGTTAATTTTTGGGTAAATATTTCTCATTGTCCCACACAGATTTATATAGCTGTCTAATAATAACTGGACAATATGTTCTGCTTATATATAAGAATCAACTATATAGAAGATGTAAGCTTCCTCCAATTTATGAACACAATCCAGTTCAGGTTCACTGTGATGAAGTGCATAGGGTCTGTGGCAAGTTGTGCTTTTAAAGTAAAAAACTGTTCTCAGGCTAAGTAGGTGTGGGTTCCTGTGGTAGCCATGTATTCCAAGGGTGACCAGAAGTGACATCACTTCCACAGTGATCAGGCAGAATTTCCTGTGCTTGGTCTGCAGTGATAAAAGAGGAAGGTTTAATGCACCCTGCCACCCTCTGGCCTGGCATGAAATCACCTTCTATTGGTCCATTTAACTGCCTACCATACACACGTGTGTCAATATATATATATATATATATATATATATATATATATATATATATATATATATATATATATATATATATATATATATATATATATATATATATATATACTGTGGTCCATGGCCGGCTTTGTATCCCGGCCAATACCCCCAGGCCGCCAGAAGGAGCCCTCCCAGCAGCATGGAAGGTCTTTGATTTCCAGCAGAGCCTCATGGACATTGTAGTTTTTATGGACAGCCCTGCTGGATACCGTGGGGGCCACCAGGAGCTGCTCTAGGGAGGCTTGGGGAGTCTTATTTGACCTATAACCCGGAAGTTCGTCAGAGGAAGAGCGACAGGCTTCTGGGGTGTAGAAAAGAACTTTTTACCTGACCCGGAAGTGATACAGGATCACATGGACTGGGGATTGGGAACACTTCCGGGTCAGGGAATATAAAAGAACTGTGGGAGCTCCCAGATGGCGAGCTGAGCTGGGTGGTAGGAGGGCAATGCATCTGGGAGTGGAGGATTGTGATTTATTGGATTTGTTATTGTGATTGGTTATTTATGAGTAGTGTGGAGTGGAGGGTGCTTAGTGCACATTATTATAATAAAAATAATTATTGTAGCACTTTTACCTGGTGTTTGGCATGGTACCTGAGGGTTCATGATCTAGCTATAGCACCCCCTACTGCTACAATACATATAGGGCGGCATGGTGGTAGCGCTGCTGCTTTTGAGTTAGGAGACCCGGGTTCGCTTCCCAGGTCCTCCCTGCGTGGAGTTTGCATGTTCTCCCTGTGCCTGCGTGGGTTTCCTCCCACAGTCCAAAGACATGCAGGTTAGGTGGATTGGCGATTCTAAATTGGCCCTAGTGTGTGCTTGGTGTGTGGGTGTGTTTGTGTGTGTCCTGCGGTGGGTTGGCACCCTGCCCGGGATTGGCTCCTGCCTTGTGCCCTGTGTTGGCTGGGATTGGCTCCAGCAGACCCCCGTGACCCTGTGTTTGGATTCAGCGGGCTGGAAAATGGATGGATGGATGGATATATATGTTGAAAGACACAAAAACAAGCATAAAGTTTTGGGGTTCCGTCCCCATATACTGCAAATAATATGGTCAGTCTGTTTCTTGTACAACACAACAGACATAGAAGATTTGACAGGCGTACAATTTATGAGGTGGTAATGGAAGTGAACAGATGGGATGCTGGGAAGAAATCATGGTGGTGGATGGGAGAAATGATGTCATCGGGAGGGGACCAGAGGGAAGGAAGGAAGGTAGATCATGATAGGCCCGCTTCGTGACAACCTTCAAGTACGGCGCCAGTATGGACGCATATTCCTTCCTCGGCCATTGGTCCTCTCAAAAACCGACAGATAGGATTCAATATCGTCCGACTCGGTCTTGATCTCTGCCATCTCCACCCTTGTGGCTGTCAGCTCCAGCTTGATGGACAGGAGCTCATTCATCATCGTAGTAAGGACTGTATTCAGGTCCTGGCCTTCTGACATTCTTTGGGCTGTTTATCCTGCTGACTACGCCACTGTAAGAAAGACACAAATACAAGCATAAAGTTTTGGGGTTCCGTCACCATATACTGCAAAGAATATGGTCAGTCAGGTTCTCATACAAAACACAAAAGACGTGGAAGTTAACAGATGGGATACTGGAAAGAAATCGTGGTGGTGGATGGGAGAAATAACGTCATCAGGAGGGGACCAGAGGAAAAGAAGGAACTCGGAAGTGGCTGGTTTCTTTAGGAGTCCAGGTAAATTCATGGCAGCGTCGCTTTGTTCGTAAACGTAAACTTAAGCACATGAAGTCTCAGCCTCGTCTTAGAGAAGCTACCAATGTAATTTTCTAAGGTTAGAATGGGGTAAATGACCACCCGTCCAACAGGTGGGGATAAACTGAATGTAAAGTCCATACCCCCTCCTATGAATCAGTGCTAAGATCAACAGGAGAATCTTCTAAATAACCCTCTTTACGAAACAGTGTTCAGAATAACAGGAGAACCGACAGAGTCAGAAATTACTGGTGGTGCTAGTTGACTGGGTGAGGTAATGAAGTTCTGTATATGAAGAGTCAGATGATGTGATGTATTAGGTAAGTTGATGTAATTACAAAAAAGTATAAAGGGATGAATTGTTTAATTTGCTGCTCACTCCATGGACTGAGACATTTGTGCATATATTTGTGCAAATAAAGAAGTGTTGTGCATTCTCATCTGGCATCAGCAACTGCCTTCTTTGAAGACAGAGAAAAGTTTTTTCCACGACAGGTGTAATCAAGGCATCTGCACCTGCAATAGGTTAAAAAGAGCCTGTGGTGGTTAGATCAGGGTGAAGATTTGAGAAAGAAAAAAAGTTTTTGGAGTACGAGCTGGATTGGTGGAATGAAAGCAGAGCAGTCAGTGGCCCTAAAAAGAAGGAAGAGGAACGGTGTTCCCACTGAATATTCTGGAGGAGCAGGTATGTTCAAGTTTCCCTGATGCCCTGCCGGACTGACATCAGGCGGCAGGATGATAAAGGTCTGGCACTGCGCACCCCAGCAGGTACTTGTGGCTAGGATGAGTAAGTGAGACTGCAGCTGTTGGCTGCAGGACCTGAGAAGGGTGAGCGGGAGAGACAAGGGAGAAAGATGTGCTGGGCTTGTATTGTAAGAAACTCTGGAGGAAACATTTGGAGGCAAGTTGTGGAAGGCTGGAAGGGGACTGTTGCTGCAGAGCAGACTGTGAAAGTGAGCAGCAGAGATACGTATATAGACTGAAGGCACAGAGGCTCCTGGCTTTAATGAATGGATCCTCTTGACTGTATTTTAACCTTCCATTTTAAGCTGTTTTATTTTTAGTATATTTACATTATTATGTTCACTGAGGCAGTTTTTAATTATGAAATATTTATTTATTTATATACAGGTGCCGGTCATAAAATTAGGATATCATGACAAAGTTGATTTATTTCAGTAATTCCATTCAAAAAGTGAAACTTGTATATTAGATTCATTCATTACACACAGACTGATGTATTTCAAATATTTATTTCTTTTAATTTTGATGATTATAACTGACAACTAATGAAACTCCCAAATTCAGTATCTTGGAAAATTAGAATATTGTGAAAAGGTTCAATATTGAAGATACCTGGTGCCACACTCTAATCAGCTAATTAACTCAAAACACTTGCAAAAGCCTTTAAATGGTCTCTCAGTCTAGTTCTGTAGGCTACACAATCATGGGGAAGACTGCTGACTTGACAGTTGTCCAAAAGACGTCCATTGACACCTTGCACAAGGAGGGCAAGACACAAAAGGTCATTGCTAAAGAGGCTGGCTGTTCACAGAGCTCTGTGTCCAAGCACATTAATAGAGAGGCGAAGGGAAGGACAAGATATGGTAGAAAAAAGTGTACAAGCAATAGGGATAACCACACCCTGGAGAGGATTGTGTAACAAAACCCATTCAAAACTGTGGTGGAGATTCACAAAGAATGGAATGCAGCTGGAGTCAGTGCTTCAAGAACCACCACGCACAGACGTATGCAAGACATGGGTTTCAGCTGTCGCATTCCTTGTGTCAAGCCACTCTTGAACAAGAGACAGCGTCAGAAGCGTCTTGACTGGACTGCTGCTGTGTGGTCCAAAGTTATGTTCTCTGATGAAAGTAGATTTTGCATTTCCTTTGGAAATCAAGGTCCCAGAGTCTGGAGGAAGAGAGGAGAGGCACAGAAATCATGTTGCTTGAGGTCCAGTGTAATGTTTCCACTGTCAGTGATGGTTTGGGGTGCCATGTCATCTGCTGGTGTTGGTCCATTGTGTTTTCTGAGGTCCAAGGTCAATGCAGCCGTCTACCAGGAAGTTTTAGAGCACTTCATGCTTCCTGCTGCTGACAAACTTTATGGAGATGCAGATTTCATTTTCCAACAGGACCTGGCTCCTGTACAAAGTGCCAAAACTACCAGTACCTGGTTTAAGGACCATGGTATCCCTGTTCTTGATTGGCCAGCAAACTTACCTGACCTTAACCCCATAGAAAATCTATGGGGTATTGTGAAGAGGAAGATGCAATATGCCAGACCCAACAATTCAGAAGAGCTGAAGGCCACTATCAGAGCAACATGGGCTTTCATAACACCTGAGCAGTACCACAGACTGATCGACTCCATGCCATACGGCATTGCTGCAGTAATCCAGGCCAAAGGAGCCCCAACTAAATATTGAGTGCTGTACATGCTCATACTTTTCATGTTCATACCTTTCAGTTGGCCAACATTTCTAAAAATCATTTTTTTGCATTGGTCTTAATTGATATTCTAATTTTCCGAGATACTGAATTTGGGACTTTCATTAGTTGTCAGTTATAATCATCAAAATTAAAAGAAATAAACATTTGAAATACATCAGCCTGTGTGTAATGAATGAATCTAATATACAAGTTTCACTTTTTGAATGGAATTACTGAAATAAATCAACTTTGTCATGATATTCTAATTTTATGACCGGCACCTGTACAGAAGACTTTGCATTGCACTTTATTGTTGGACACTTGTTGAATTGTGGAATAAAGGCACTATGCACTGAATTGCACCTTACTCTTCTTGTTCTGTTTTCTCATTTGCACCTAGTTCAGTCTTGATGTCCATAGTTCAAGGAGGCAATGTCAGGTGTGGGCAATCCAGGCATCACAAGTGTAAAGTGTACCATAAATGACATTACGTGCTTTAACAGATTTTTGATAATCATGGTACAAGAGAATGTCAATGTGCTCAGTGTTGGCCAGACATGCAAGTAAGAACACATGACAAAGCTACTACTATGTCATACACATGCTTGGAAGACAGCTTAACTGCTTGGGTGATGACAATTTTTCACCAAGACAGGAGGTGATGCAGGGTAATAACTGTGTCTCTTTTACTCCCTTTGCAGAAAGGAAGATTGACAGCTTTTCCACTTTTCATGTCATTTCCTGGGTCCGTCCACCTGGACCCACCTCTTCCCAACAGAATGCCTCATAAAAGGAAGAGTGACTGTCTTGGGCAGTCAATCTTAATGACACGCAAGACTTGTTTTGCGTTATACATGTGTTTTCTTTAAAAAATTGAAGGGGTGAGTTCCAAAACCTGCCAAGTACATTTTTTGGCAAACTTTAGGTGAAGCATGGTTGTGACTCATCAAAGGGTCGGTTATGTGCTTGGTATTGAAGTAGGCTTCAAAACCTGCTAAGTACCAAAATATAGTGCTATAAATTTTGATGTAAGTTCCAAAACCTGTTAAATACATAACCAGCTTAGTTCCAAAAGCTGCTAAGTACAAAGCTCAAATGAATGCACCAGTACCATCTTGGACTTTTTATCAAAAGAAGTCCCAGAGGATGTGCAGCTGTAAAGGTTATTTTCAGATAACTGTGCTGCACAGAACAAAAATATCAACTTGCTGGCAGCACTGCAGCATTTTGTTTGTAGTCGCCCAAACATTACCATTCAGCAGTACTATCCTGTACGAGGACATTCGTACATGCCTCCGGACAGAGTTTTTGGGCGTATTGAACAAAGGCTTCGCCAATACAAAACTATTCTTCATCCTATCGAATACCACAACATGGTATCGGAATATGCCACACTCAGAGTTTTAGGAAGAGACTGGCAGGTGCTTAACTACAAGTCTGCAACTGCAAAAGTCTGGACGAAAAAGTTCCCATTTCACTTGACAAAAGTTCTAGTGGCGGAAATAACAAGAAGCAACATAAACATAAAGACCACGTATTCGGGCGACTTTTGCAGTCACACTATTGTGAAACGTGGCAGTAAAATAAAAAACTTGTCAGCTGACCCACTCACACTGAATTGTTGTGTTAATCCAGCAAAAGCAAAGGATGTCAAAATGTTGCTTAGCAAAATGGGAGTCAATATGGACAATCCGCAATCAAAAAAAAAGTTAATGAGTTCTACCTCCCAATCATTGGAACAGCCAACAAAAACACTAAACCAATGGCAGACAGTGATACCAAAATATATGATGAAGAGGATGCAGAATATTGACATTCTAGAGATTGCTTATAACTTTTTTAATTTACTACTTAAACAATGCTTAACAGTAATTCATGACTTCTAGCATTACTTTTTGGCTAAATAGTTTAGAGACTAAAAGCTCTGTATTTCATTTGTTATATAATAAAAAATATTTCAATATCCAGAACACTTTTGATGAAAGTTTCTACTTATAGGTTTATGGATTTAACGTCAAAACCTGCTAAGTACATTTTTTTCCTATTTTTTACAAAAATGTAAAATATTCAGATTTCTGAGATGTCCAGCAATTGACCATCAGTAATATAACAACCAACATTCTGCAAAAAGAATTTTAAAAATATCATTTCAAGTACTTAAAAATTAAAAGTTAAAAGTTGTCTCTTCAATTTAAAATCATTTTTTCAATTATATAGGGTTGGCCGCAAAGTACCCCTAAACATTTACGTTGTTTTTTTCTTTACAACAATTACCTCTACAAAGTTCTGTGGTATATCGTAGAACCATCAAGTAGAAGGCAGGAAACAAACCTGGACACACATGCACCAACTATCACTCCACCAGCCCTGCTTAGAATTGTCAATTAACTTAACATACCCATTTGTGGGGATCTGGAAAGAAAATCCCATTCAATTTGGTTTAATTTTGTATAATACTCTTCACTGAGTGCAAGCTCAGAGTGCTGTCACAAGTTCACAGGTAAATGTAATTACAAGCAAGTTGCTAATTATAGAAAGAATAGGCATAAAAAACATGGATTTGTTTAAAAGACAAGACCATGAACTAACATAAATCAAACCTAATGAAATCTGTTCATTAATTAATTCTCAAACATTGGTCAGTTAACAATGGTGGCGAAGAAAACAAAGATTCCAGTCAGAAGCGTCCCAGTAAAAAAGTAAACCTCAGGTAGGGGCAGTTAGGGTGGGTCCATGGTCAGTTATACCAAACAAAATCAGAAGTAAAAGTCAGGCATAGTTACAGCACCAATGGCCTAGGCCTACTGGCCACCTACGCTCTCCTGTCCATTTCATAATTTAGCATATACTGGGCTGTCTAATCTGATGAGAAGATCTTTCAGTCTGTTGATGCCAAGGCTCTCAGTATCTCAGGTGGTCAGAAAAACAACTTGGCTGTGGAGCAATGGCACCAAGTGGCTTAACAGGATATCAAGAAGAGAACAAAATAGAGTAGGGTTAGAGTTATGGTTCATAATTATTGTATTACTTATATTTTAGTACAAAGGGCTAACAAACAGATATGCAATATGCACAGCTCATTAGTACCTATAATCAGGGAATAGTAGAGGAAGTTAACCTGGATTTAAAAGGTGAGACCAAAGTAGCATCTTTTATTTCAGCAGGCAAATCAGTCTTTAGCTTTGAAGCCCTGTGCTTAAAAGATAGACTTCCCACTGTTATTCTGCTAATTCTTGGAACTTTTTGTAGGCCAGGACTCTGAGATTCTAATGTTTGCTCTAGTTTTTAAGTAATAAATGTAATGTTCAGATATGTAAGCGGAACCTTGGCTTTTCAAGGCTTTAAATGAAAGAAGGAGAATTTTAAAATCAACCCTCAGCTTAACTGGAAGCCAGTGTAATGACTTAAAAACGGAAGTTATGTGGTCATACTTTCTAGTTCTTGTAATGATCCTTAAAGTAGCATTCTGAATTAACTAAAAGTTGTATAAAGAATAATTTGAACATCCAGTAAATAACACACTGCAGTATTCAGTCGAACTATAAATGCATGATAATCTTCCATATTTACAAACAATCTTAAATGCAAAAAAAATAAGAATATGCAAACACCTGAGGCCTCATGTATAAGCGGTGTGTACGCACAAAAATGTTGCGTAAGAACGTTTCCACGTTCAAATCATGATGTATAAAACCTAAACTTGCCGTAAAGCCACACTCTCGGTTTTGCAGACTGCCAGCACCCAGCGTCAAAGCTACTGCTACTGTTCCTGTATGGTTACCCTTTCTTTTTTAGATTCAGATCCCTGACACGGCTTTATAAATACACTGAAATTAACTGCTGTCACACACGTGCGCATGGGAGGCAGCTAAAGGGCTTGAGTGAAGGCAGTTTGGAGGCATGCCGGGGTGTGGCAGAGTGCACTGACTCTTTTTCTCCCTTGCCTGTAGACCATCCCTGGGGGATTTCACCAGGCTCTCCTGACATCACTTCCGGGACTGAGGCAATGGAAGTCGGCCACACCAGCTCCAGTCCCTCTGATGTCACCTCTGGCTACGAACCAATGGTGGAAGACCACGTGCCAGATCCATATAACCTCACTTCCTGTCTCCCCCTTTGAAACCTGCCCCTTTTCCTTTGTTTCCTCAGTCTTGTACTGGACTCGATTGAATGCACTTCAGTGCTGATTGTTTCTTAAAACGACCTTTTACAGCCAGGATACCGCAATATACGGGTGGCTACCCCAACTCTTTATCTGTCCATGTCTCGTTCTTGTGACAGTGGCGTAGTCGGCAGGATGGAGAAGTCCCGGAAGAGAAGGGGACAGGACCTGCAATATACCCAGGTGGGAGCGTACCGGGGCCGAGTATTCAGGCGGGGAGGGTGCCCCGTGGTTCGGCGTGACCCGGTGCGGGCTCCGCTCCCAGCACTCATAACTAGGCCATCTGGAGAGGCCAGGGAGTGTGCGGGTGGGGCTCACAGAATTGGGCTGCCCTGGAGGGGGGAGGCAAAAGGGACTCAGTATGCCCTCTTGGGGGAGAGTGCCTGCCTCCCTGCGAAACCAAAGCCCCATTTACCACCTAGGGGTGCCCCAGACTGGCAGGTGAATAAAATAAAAATGGAGGTTGGACCCTGAGCGCCGACCAACAAACAAGCCTGGTCCTTATGGGCAATGGTAGGGCATTGGCTACGGCCATTTGAAAACACGCCCTACCAAATAATAGAGCAGGTAGCTTGCTATCTGCTCCTGGAAGCGCTTCCCCGTGGCTTCACCCAGCCGGTTTGGGGCAAGCAGTTTAAGAACATGTCTGAGCTCATAGAGCTTATGGAGACGCAGAGGGCGGCCTCACACTCTGGGGGAGCAGAACCGTCCTCATGTCAAACTCAGCCGGGGTACTTCCAAGGCCTAGCCCCTCCCTGTACAATCCGGAGCTCGTATCGGCGTCCGCGGTGCCGCGGGCGCGCAAACCGCTTGGAGGCAAGGAGGAATGCAGGTGGAGGGCGAGGAGGGGTTGGTGTGCTTTGGCTAATCCGTTGGCGGTCCCACATACTGGCGTGGTGATCGCCAACGGACACAAGACCACAGGTTTGTTCGACTCGGCAGCAACATTTCCATTGTTGCCCGTCGCTTTGTGCAACCGCAACAGTGGCTAAAATTTAAGACCGGTATAACCTGTGTCCACGGAGACATCCGCTGGTACAGGTCCGCCGCTGTGTCATCAGTTACGGAGGGTCAGTTCAGAAACTCACCTTAGCGGTCCTCCCTGCTCCTCCACACCCGGTGATACTAGGGCGGGACTGGTCTAAAATCAAAAGCGGTGAGACACATACCACTCCCGGGGTTAATTTGGGCCTCGTTATGGACGGAGATAACCCGTCTCAAGCTGCCTCCACGCCGTGTAATCAGCCGGCAGAGAGAGAGGCGTCGCCCTGACTGACGTGGCAACTCCCGGGCCGTCGTGGGCTAACACGTCATCCACCGACGCCGCGGCGGAGCGGGAGGAAACCACGCCCATTGAGGTCGACGCTGACCCTCTCTCCATGTTGCGGTTCCAATTTAAAGAAACACCGGCTTCTTTTAGAAGGGAGCAATGGAATGACTACTCCCTGAAGTTTGTAAAAAATGCAGTGGTCCTTGTCAATGGCCAGCGCACTAGTCAGTCGATGCCACAAGGCCCCTACTTTGTGCTAGATAATGACCTCCTTTACCGTGTAGCAATGCATGACGGGCAGGAGACGAGGCTGCTGCTAGTGCCGCGTGCCTTCCGGCGGCAGGTATGCGAGCTAGCACACGCCCACCTCCTAGGTGGCCACCTGGGCACCGAAAAACTCTGGAGCGGATCAAGCTCCGTTTCTACTGGCCAGGAATTAATGAGGAGGTTCGTCACTTTTGCGCTTCCTGCCCGGAGTGTCAACAGCGACAAATTCCTAGGAGGGACCGTGCTCCTCTTGTTCCTATTCCACTGATTGACGTTCCCTTCCACAGAATCGGGGTCGACCTGGTGGGACCCCTAGAGCCCTCAGCCCGAGGACACAAGTACATTTTAGTCCTCGTGGATTATGCTACACGATACCCCAAGCTGTTCCGTTGCTCAGCTACCTCTAAAGCCATCGCACGGGAATTACTAGGGGTATTCGCGCGCGTGGGGATCCCCAAAGAAGTCTTGACAGACCAGGGGACCCCCTTCACCTCGGAGACGTTCAAGGAGACTGCCAGGTTACTGAAAATAAAGCATTTAAAGACCTCGGTGTATCATCCTCAAACCGACGGATTAGTAGAGAGGTTTAATCAAACTCTCAAGCAAATGCTGCGTAAGGTGGTCAGCGAGGATGGAAGGAACTGGGATCAGCTCCTCCCCCTCGTCCTTTTTGCCTATCGGGAAGTCCCACAAGCCTCCACGGGGTTCTCCCCTTTTGATCTACTGTACGCGATAGATTTGGAAAGATTCGGCCTGTCCTTAAAAGTCACATGGAGGAGGCTCAAGCAGCACAGGCCCGGTACTACAACCGTGGCACGTCTCTTCAGGAGTTCCGCCCGGGAGATCGGGTCATGGTCCTAGTGCCTACCTCCCACTCTAAATTGCTTGCCCACTGGCAGGGCCCCTACGAAGTTAAGGAGAGGAAGAGACTGGTCGACTATTTGGTGAGTCAACCCAATCGTCGGCCAAAGGAGCGGGTTTATCATGTGAACCTGCTAAAACCGTGGAAGGACAGGGACCCCGATCCCTCCTCCGCCAGCCCGCTCACTCTTCGCTCACACACACGACCTTAACTTCGGCACGGACTTAAGTCCCAGACAGCGGCAGGAGCTGGAAACAGTTATCCGAACCGTTCGGGAGGTAGTCAGTGAGAACCCCGGAAGGACCTCTCTGATTGAGCACAACATCGTGACAGAGCCCGGGGTTGTTGTCCAAGAACGCCCATATTGTCTTCCCGAGGCAAAAAAGGCTGAAGTGGAGCTTGAGATCAAGCGCATGCTGGAGCTAGGTGTAATTGAGGAAAGTTATAGTCCCTGGTCCAGCCCCATTGTGCTCTCGGTAAGCCTGACGGGAGTTGGAGGTTCTGCAATGACTTCCGTCGGCTTAACCAAGTCTCCCAATTTGATGCCTATCCAATGCCACGCGTGGACGACCTCCTCGAGAGGCTTGGACAGGCTCAATACCTGACCACACTTGACATGACAAAGGGTACTGGCAGGTTCCTTTAACGGACTCCGAAGGAAAAACGCGTTTAGTACCCCTAGCGGACACTGGCAGTATCGTGTCCTTCCATTTGGGTTACACGGGCTCCAGCAACCTTTCAGCGTCTGGTGGACAAAGTGCTTCGGCCTCATAACTCATACAGTGCTGCCTACCTGGATGACGTGGTCATCTATTCCAGCACATGGAAGGAACACCTACAGCATGTCCAAGCGGTATTACGGACACTTGGTGAGGCGGGCTCGGATTAATCCCAAGAAATGCTTCTTGGATTAAGCAGGCCAAATATTTAGGCTACCTGGTGGGTCGGGTACCGTAAGGCCACAGTGCTCCAAAATTGATGCCATTCTGAAATGGCCCGTCCATGAACCAAGCGGCAGGTCCAAGCCTTTCGGGTTAGCGGGTACTACGCCGGTTTGTACCCGGTTTTCGGAGAGAGCGGCGCCCTTGACTGATTTAACAAAGAAGAGGGCCCCGAACATTGTGGCATGGACTGAAAAAACAGGCGCTGCATTTGGTGACTTAAAGCAGGCCCTTACGTCCACACCTATTTTGATGGCACCTAACTTTTCTTTGCCTTTCATCCTCCAGACGGACGCTTCGGACACAGGCCTGGGCGCCGTGCTGAGCCAAAGCGTCGATGGTGTGGAACACCCCATCATGTTCCTGAGCCGGAAACTGTTGGACCGGGAGACCAGGTATGCGGCGGTGGAGAGGGAGGCTCTGGCGATTAAATGGGCGATTACTCAGCTTAGGTACTACCTGTTGGGCCGGGAATTCACCCTTGTCACGAACCATGCACCTCTACAGTGGATAGCCCTCCACAAGGAGTCGAATCCGCGGGTCACCCGGTGGTTTCTTGACCTGCAGCCGCATACAAGTTTTCGCTCGTTCCTCGTCGGGCGCTCCACGCCAACGCTGATGCTCTTTCGGGTTCACGACCTCTCGGTTAGGGTCGCCCGACCCGCCGGGTCTGGGCTAAGGGGGGGGCCTTGTCACACACGTGCGCATGGGAGGCAGCTAAAGGGCTTGAGTGAAGGCAGTTCGGAGGCATGCCGGGGTGTGGCAGAGTGCACTGACTCTTTTTCTCCCTTGCCTGTAGACCATCCTTTGGGGATTTCACCTGGCTCTCCTGACATCACTTCCGGGACTGAGCCAATGGAAGTCGGCCACACCAGCTCCAGTCCCTCTGATGTCACCTCCGGCTACGAACCAATGGTGGAAGACCACGTGCCAGATCCATATGACCTCACTTCCTGTCTCCCCCTTTAAAACCTGCCCCTTTTCCTTTGTTTCCTCAGTCTTGTACTGGACTCGATTGAATGCACTTCAGTGCTGATTGTTTGTTAAAACGACCTTTTACAGCCAGGATACCACAATATACGGGTGGCTGCCCCAACTCTTTATCTGTCCATGTCTCGTTCTTGTGACACCGCATATTGTTTATTCGTTTAATGCATCTGATTGTAATTAACCAGTAACAATATATTGGTCCACGGAATGGTCAAACTATTCCAAATACTCACTGCACCTTCTTTTTTTTCTTTCAACTGCTCCCGTTAGGGGTTGCCACATTGGATCATCTTTTTCCATATTACTCTCACTGCATCACTCTGAGCATTTATATTACTGTATCTGAGTGTGAATCACAGCTGTACTGTAGCTGATTGGAAAGAGAATTATTGGTATTCAGCATCAAGCACACGCTGCCTCAGCCATGCTGTCTATTGAACTGCTCTCATACGGCAAACGCTTCAGAGCCTTTCCTTTACTGACCTCGCGGTTCAGAAACAGTTTCATCCTAAGACCTATAAACGTACTCAATCAGTCCATCAAGTGCTCCTTGTAGACCTGTTTGTACTTATAAGTACAATTACCTCACTGTAAACTTGCGATACATTTATAATATTGCACAACCTGAGCCACTTTATAAAGCGCATATTTACATATGATGACGATATCATTTTTAAGATGAAATGCAGCAAAATATGTTTATTATATTATACAGATAAAACTTTAACTTCATTTAAATAATCTATATTGTTAATAATTAAACATGTGAGGACACGTTTCCGCAGAGCTAGCGAGTCGCTGGCGCTCCATTCATGGATTGTTCCTGCCTTACACTGTATTCTTGCTGGTGCTGACGCGACACTGAAAGGATAGATAAATAGAATAATTAAACACGTACTACGAAGATATTTCAAATGTTTTGAAGAATCTGCGTTCTAAGCTTACAGATGCTTAACGTCTATTACAGAGCTGATTTTATGGCGATTGGGTAAGTAAGGACAGGAATTGGAGGTTAGTGTGTTTGATAGAGACAGTACTGCTACAATAAAGTATTTCATTGAACAATCACTGCGCCACCGTGTTCCCATGTTTAATAACATGCTTTAACTCTTATCATCATGAAAATGATATGACGTATACATCTCAGTATTTTAATTATTCAGAGAGCTGTAATATCATGAATTTAATGGATTATGTGTCCTGTCGGAGGAAGAGAAAGCCCGGAAGCACGTAGTGATACACACACATAGAGCACATAGAAGATCAAATACAAAACATTTATTTAACGTGCTACTTTAGTTACAATGGGATTTGAGAAACTAGTATATTAAACAATTTTAAGATGAAGTTTATGATGTTCTACTTTAATGACAAAATAAACTGTGATTAAAGTGAAAAAATTTGAGATTAAAGTTGACATTTCCTGTTTTTTTCCCACTGTGTGCCTTTTTTTTCTCTGTACCCTAAGGTTAAAACTTGCCTTTTCATGGCAACTTTGATATCTGACAACTTCTTTTTTATTTCAGGCACTGTGCGACTTTGTGAACTTGAGATTTCGAGTTTCTCCGAAACTCTATGTCACTTGATCAACTTCCTTTTGTTGTTTATACCACTGTTTAAACCAACAGATAGTACGTTTTTCCTTGCCTCCACTTGGTATTTGCTGAAATTATATTTTCTCTTGTGCTTCTGCCATTGCCTTTTCACAGAACACTGAGCTTAAGGGCTATTTATATTAATTTGCATATTGAAAGAGGTGTAATTCTGGGAAGAGTTGGGGTGGGGCAGCAGGCGCGTGCACGTGCGTTAATTTTCACACTGACCGGGATTTATGTCGCAGAAGAGTGTAGAAGCTGGCGTTCGCATAGATTTATGCATCTGGATTTTTTTGTGCGTAAGCACATTTCCACTTCTGTGCTTACGTCATGTTAAAGTGCAAATTCTACGCACTGCGTTATGCATGACACCCCTGGTGTTCTGCCACAGCAGAATGATTTATTTTTTGACAAGAAGATGAAACAAGAAGACAATGGAGTACATGCTGGGGTCAAAACAAAAAGACAAACCAAATCTTCACCAAGGCAGAAATGTGACACAAGAATCAGAATTGTAAACAGAAAAGTAATTCAGAAAACAGAGAATGAAAATACTGAGACACATACAGTAAGTGTTTTAGCCTTATCCAAAACACAGATACCCAAACAGCACATAAATGACCTTTTTAAAGGGTCTTGCCAATGATATCATGCAAGTACGCTCCCTGGGACTTTTCGGAGGATGCCTAGTCAACAGTCACGAAATGTCACAGTCCTTCAATACTCAAAATCTCACTATGATAAGACACTAAAAATTACAACTTAGTCAGAAACCAAGACAGGACAAACTACATGCCTTAAATGAAGTCCTCAACCTCAGAAACCACAGAATGGCCATCAAAAAGTTGCAAATACTCCTCAGGAAATTGTACAAAAAATAAATACTGCACAGCCATCACAATACCTAGAGGGGAAAATATTCCTAGAGATGTCAGGAAGATGTCTGTATCCATCATGCCACAATATAATATATATATACCCAGAGAGGTAGAGAGGTTGAATGTATTGATAAGTGAAGCATCATTTAAAAATGTATTAGTGATGATAATATTATTTATACTTGAGTTACATAAATGTGTACTTATTCTGAGAAAAAAGTAGTACCCCAAGAAAGCTAATTATGTTGAAACTGTATAATTTGGTGGAATCAAGAGCTGAGGGTGGCTTTGATAATTAATCTTGTATCCCTTATTCATGATGATTATTGATTATTAGACCAAAATTGATTGTATTCTGCAAATCAGAATATCTCTTTTTGCATCCATCTTCCAAAAAAAAAAGCAATCATCCCTGGAATTTCTCTCAGTCCATTTGAAAATTGTGTTTCTTTTAAAGCTTTTGCAATTTATCCGTTTCAAAATTCACTCTCTGAGTGGTTACCATACTAAAAACACTTCTTTATATTTATTTTCCAGGGCTCTTCATTATGATTTGCAAGACATGTTGTGGTGTTCAATTATGATGTTACATGTGTCACGTTCCAAATTGCCTTCAGATGTCTGGAAAAAAATACTGAGCAGCCTCACAAAGCCTGGTATTCTCAAAAGCTGTCATCGATTCAGATGTTGATGTAACAATCCAGTCATCTATACGCTAACCTACTTATCCTGGTAAGGTTGATATAACAATAGGAACTCAATTCTCTTCATTTAGAAACATCTCAAAATAAGCCCTGTCCCTCCCTGTGAGCATCTAATTATTATTATAATTGTTCTTTGTGAGAGTGTCTTGCTTGCTCCTTAATTTGGAAAGGCTACTGTCACATCACCTATACAACCCTGCTGCATATTACAGAGTGCCAGGGTTCACAAGGGCTTGCTCTCTTGTGCGCAGTCTGGCGTGCTGCCAGACACAGACGTCAAAAAGCTATTGAACCCAGTGTGAGGGCGATCAGCTTGATTGGTCTCGGTGCCATTCCCAGGTATTGTACATTCTTCCTCCCATTTTCTTCCTCGGAAACTTTCCCAATTGGCTCAATTATCTTTTCATCTAGTCTCCAGGCACATCTTATTCAGTAGGTGGTTTATTCACAAAATAAATCAATCCACTTCTTTTTTGTTAAGAAAACAAATTCAATCCTTTGGGAAAAGGGCGCCATATGACAAGTCTCCCGAATTCCAAGATGTGAAAAAAGAAAAAAAAAAAGTTCTCTTATCAATCAAATACAAGGTAGACAAATAAAAAAAATGCATTGTGAAAAAAGGGAACATATTGAAATTTAATTTCTTTTCTTTTAGGTTGTCTGAATATGTCAGCCAATATGCCGTTTGTAGCTTGGCTGATATGAGTAGGTCATCTGAGGTGATACATAAAATTACTTTAAACGCTTACAGTTACCTTGTCTGCAGGGTAGTGCAGAATCAGCTTTTCTATCAGTATCTGACCTTGTATAAAGGAGGTAAATGATCCAGCAAAACAACAAATAGAATTCCACTGATTCTTGTCTGATAGAAAAAAATGATCTTGTAACCTCGTGTCATTACTCCTGAAATTCCATGAAAGCTGTTCTAGTATCCTTCTACTCAGGTTTGCTAAAGATAACCTTCCATCATCTTCCTTCCACGTATATATATATATATATATATATATATATATATATATATATATATATATATATATATATATATATATATATATATATATATATAAACATAAAGCCCTGTTCAGTACTTGTTAATTGTAGCCAATGCTCATCATACCGCACTGCACAACCTTAGATTTTCTTTCATGCTACACAGTTGTTAACTCTTTATTGCATATGTTCATGTATGATATAGTATGTTGAACAAGCTGCTTCCTAATATAGATCTGGGGTAGTCTGACTCTACGGCTTATTAATAGCACATCAAGTATTTCAAGGGTGCATTTATTTCTCATCAAAAGTTTGTGGGTCAAGTAAAATAATTTATTGACATGAAAAATATTAATTTTGTGTACGCTACTCATAATGGCTTTGTTTATTTTTTTTTTAAATATATTAAAGATGACAAGTATGTGTTAAAATGTGCCTTGGTTGTCATTATATGATAACCTTTTCTTGTTGCATGAGGAAAGTATTAAAATTAACTGTTCAGTGCAGTGCAAAATCTTTTCAAACATTTACACCACAGAATTTCTCCTTAAAAAAAAAGAACTGAGAATTTTGAACTGGCTCTTAGTTAAATTGAGCTGCTATTTACATAAATACTTCCTTTTTCTTTATAGCAATTTCCTGTGCCCTGAGATTTCATTCCAACCAAACGCTGCATTGCCACTTTAACACAGTAATTGCCTTGATTTGAACTTTGAACGTATTTCATTACAGTCACAGTGGCTGTGATCTTGGATTGCCGAGCACAATTAGTGACATTGGTTTCTTTGCAGCACAGCCAGTACTGCTGCTGTCCTCTACACAGTAAAACATCCAACAGGACACAATGACCCATATCTCTTTATCTTGGCATCGCAGAGGTCAGTGCTCCAATACCTTATTTTTCTGTAGCTTAAGTGATGCTTTAAACCCAGTACTGAGGAATAATGCAGAGCTAAAGAAACAGCCTCAGTATGTAGAACAAAGATACCTCCTCTTTGAAAGCTCTTTTTTATTCCTGGGGATCTGTTCTTCCCCCCACTGCAATCTGTCCAGGCAAGCTCCCACGGTTTGTCTGTGGAAATAATCCGTCCCCTAGCGCCCCTGACCTGAAACAAGTTCATATCCCCCCAAGGACCCATTGAGCCTGCCTACAGACCTGCTCCCATTGTCCGCCAAATGGATACCAATTAAATCAACTGTTCTCCAATTAGACTTTTGAAGAATTTATCTTGTTCAGTGTTCAAAGTCTCAGGCCTGTCTTTCTTGCTTTTTTTTTTTTTTTTTCTACTTGGAATCGGTTACTGAGAGTTATTTCCTGTAATATGATAGTCCTGGGTTTCTCCTGCCCTTTTATGCACAATATGTTAACAGGACAATTGGACACAAGATAAGCGAGATACAAAATGATTTGACAATTTGAAAGGCAAATTTACAGCTTCTTCAAGGCTTAGTCATAAAAAGAAATTGCAACATATTAAGCATTTTTCCTTTGCTATTGCTATCAGCTTTGCAGTATTAATCCATGGAAATATGTTGTCATATTAAGAAAAAAATGTAATTCAGTTAAAAAAAGAAAGGCAGGCTAGTTGCCAATATTAAGTTCATTTTATTAATATTGCCTTATCACCAAAGACTTAAAGTATTTGTTCAGACAGTGTATTCAAAAAGTATTCAACCACTTTCAGTTTTGGCTACACTAATAACCCCATAATGACAAAGTGAAAACATGATTTTTATGAAGGTTTTGAAAATTAAATAAAAATCAAAAACTCACATATGCATTCAGACCCTTAAACTCAGTAATTTGAGAAAGTCTCTATGGCAACAATTACAGCATTGAGTCAGCTTGGGTAAATCTCTACAAGTTTTGCATACATGGATTTGAGCAGTTTATTCCAATCTTCTGGGCAGATCCTCTTAAGTTGCGTTAGATTGAATAGGAAGTGTCCATAAACTGTCATCTTTATTGGTCTTTCCAAAGATGTTCCATGGGGTTTAAGTCTGGGCCACTTGGCACAAGTCAGAGAATTGTCCCAACTACACTCCAGCTTTGTCTTGGCTGTATGCTTTGGGTATGTTGTCGTACTGAAACCCCAGCCTTTTTCAAGGACCTCTCTGAATTTTGCTGCATTCATCCTTTCTTCAATTCTGATTATTTCCCCTGTGCCTGCTGTTGAGAAGCACCCCATAGAATGATACTACCACCACTGGGATGGCATTTGGCACATAGTGCTTAGCATTCTGTCCAAAGTGTTCAATTTTTGTCTCTTCAGATCAGGGAATCTGTTTCCTGTTGCTATCAGCATCCCTTAAACTGTTGTATGCCTTTTACTCAAGAATGGCTTCCATCTAGCAACTCTGCCTGTGCAGATGATATGGTCAATTTTCAGAAAAGTCCTCCCATCTCAGCAGAGGACCTTTGAAGCTATGTTAGGATGACCATTGGGTCCTTGGTCATTTCCCAAACCAAAGCTTACCTGGTTACTCAGTTTGACTCTAGGAGTCCTGGTGCTTCCAAACTTCTTGCATTTTTACAATTATTGAGACAACTCCTGGAACCATTCAAGCCTTTTGAAATGTCCTTATACCTTTGCCCTGATCTATGCCTCACCATCATTTGATGATGGAGGTCTACAGAGAGTCTCTTGGACTTCATGGCTTGGTTTTTGTTCTGACATACAGTGCGAATTTCAGGAACTTATACATATAGGTGTGTGTGATGCCCAATACATTTAATTTGCCAAGGGTGGACTCCAAAGGATTTAGACACAAAAATGATAACTAAAGCAAGCAGTATGCCCCAACCACAATTTGGAGTGCCACAGCAAAGGATCTGAATACTTGCTGTATATATATTTGAGGTTTCAGATTTTGATTATTAATAAATTTGCAAAGCTTTTTGAAAACATATTTTTGTGTTGTCATTATAGGATATGTTCAGATTGAAAGGTGAAAATGGCAAATTTATCCATTTAAAATTACATCTACAACTCAATCAAATGTGCAGGAAGTGAAGGGTTCAACATACTTTCTGAATTCTCTTTATATTTTCTGGACAGTCATTGCAGTTCAAGGTCTCAGCACTGCTCACAATGCCTAAACCAACCCTAGACAGTCCACTTATCCATCATAAGGCACTTTTGTGAATACTTGAAAAATTTAGATGGGAATTCATATTTTATAAGAACCCATTACTTCGAAACCTATGACCAAACTTTCTACCTTTTTCTCCTTCTTTATTTTGTTTTCCTCCATACTAAAAGACAAGCATGTCTTTAGTGAGATGTTAATTGGTACAGTAACTATATTCTGAGCCAATGTAGGTCACTATAGATTTGTGCTTGAGTGTACCCTTTAAGGAAGTGGATTCAACACACTGGCCAGTTCATACCCCGTGTTCAATTTACTAATTGGGAATATCCTTCCAGTTTTTGAACCTGCTTTATTTTTTAAAGAGCTAAAGCTTATCCCAACAGCATGTTACACTTCCACTGAGCCATTTAAAATTCTTCAATCAGCATAATGTCTTCTAGGGGTCGGTAAGTGTCTAAGCTGGGCGTAGAAGTCACCTCAGTAATTGAACCTGAAACAAAATGCCAGGAAACAGCAATGCTAGCTACTCAATGTGCCATCTTGCTGCCTTCTGTTTATACAGTACAGAGTTGTCATGGGTATCATTGGAACCTTGTTAAAATGTCAGTAAATCCACTCGATGAAAGTCTAATGGACATGAGAGAAATCTAAGGCAGGTCACACATATTATATGCTGAACCTGGCCAGAGATTACCATGAAGTCTATTTATGTTAGCCTGTACAAACTTTAAAAATAATAGTAAATAAAATTACGATCAGAAATGTTCAAAATAGGTTTGCTTCCTCTAGTTATGCTAAATGTGTTTAAGCCACTAGAACAAAAGTATTTTAGTACTTAAAGGTAATTTGTACAAGAAAAACCCCAGCAAAGTAAATTGTTACTTTTCAAACCTGAACAACTGAGACAAAAAAGAGCAAAATTAGTGGATACAATGGAAACTGAGGGCTTTACAGACAAATTGGTCTTATGTGTTGGAAAATGCATCCAATAATATGGCGTTCTAACCTAGTAAGGCAAAAGGGTTAATCAAGACAAAACAGAAGGTAATATAATAATTTGTAAATCACAGCTATTCAAGCTGTGCTGTAGAACAGCCATATGTTAGTATGAGACTATTATGGGATGGTGGCTATATATTAAAAATAAAGTTTATTAGGGTGGTATGCAGTTTTTGAGGGGAATTCTTGTTGAGTGTTTACATAAAGTCAATGTTCTACCAAAGAATGGAAACATGCCACGACCACTAGGTCAAATGGGAGATGGAAGGGGAAATAAATGTTTGTTAAAAACATAACCTAGCTAACATCTGAACCAGTGAGTCACTGTTACCTAATACCAAACACTATATATAAATCAAAACTTGCAATCAAAATTTCAAAACACCAAACACTGAACAGCTATTACTAACACACATGAATTGATTTGCTTTTGCATCCACAATCTTCAAAACCATCTGAAGTGCAGTCCTGACTTAAATAGTATAATACTGATGACCTCATGCAATGCAAGGTCCAGGACAACTTTGAGTCATTGACGTGGTAACTCAAAGTGGTGACAACCATGAAGAAACAAAATGGCAATGCAGGAAGACATGAAAATATTTGACCTTCATCCACACAAAGTCAAAAGTAACAACTGATAGCAAAATCCAGAATCGTAAAAGAAAACAGCGATGGGAACCACAAAAATAAAAAAGGAGGAACGTGGCAAAAACATCAAAACAGAATCAAATTATAACAGTCAACATTTCAAGACCACCAATGTTCCACTTTTAATTACATTACCAGCCTCCCTCTAGTTACTTTTACTATCATTTTGGTGTTATTCTTACCATTTCCTGTTACTTAGTTTTTGTGAAATGTTTATTTACGTTGTGAATTTGACCATCTCTTTGCTGGCAGTTACTTCACTGTGGTTTCTAAGTATTCCATCGTCATTGTGGGAGACACATACACCTTCTTATGTAAGGATGACAGCTGCCTTCATGTTTCATCTGATGCAATTTAAAGTAAACACTAATTAAAGGGGGAAAATCCATTGTTTACTACAGAACAAAAAAAAGACATAGGTTAAAAAATTAAAGACAGGTTTTGACAGGATTTAATTACAGCTTGTTTTATGTTAGATTATTCTCCTTTAAACCTTTCTAGGTTTCAAAGTCTATTACTGCTCAATTTAGTTTTGACTTGTACTCAGAATTTTGGTTTTCTGTTGTACAGTACTTTAAAACTTACAGTTGAATCATCTCTTTTATGGATTATTTTTAGACAATAGTGATTTATTCCCAGTAATCTGTTGTATAAAAAATGTGTATGAAATAAGTCATTGACCTGCTTCCATCTGTTTTCCTTTGTTTATGGGAAAAAAAAACAGATTTTAAAACGAATCTGTTAGGATAGGAATGATGGTCAGTAGGAAAAGGACAGAATACATGTGTGTAAATGAGAGGGAGGTCAGTGGTGGGGATGCAAGGAGTAGAGTTGGCAAAGGTGGATGCATTTAAATACTTTGGATCAACAGTACAGAGTAATGGGGATTGTGGAATAGATAAACCTCAGGGTACCACCTTGCCATCATATATATTTAAATGCATATAGTGAGAAATTCTGAGCTGTTTAGTACAGTTTAGGATCTGTCCTTCTAGAGATGTTCAATCTCTACTATGTCTGCTGCTTTCTTTCTTAGGTAAAGCCATTTGATGTTTTGTGCCACTTATACTGCACTTTATATGTAGTATGTGAGTTTTACTGAACTCTCTTTATACAGAAGACATGTTAAGCAGAGGTCTTTTCTCTCACAAAGGCAATATCCATTAATTTATACAGTATACGTATCAGGTATTTTCATCAGTGGTGTCATACTCAAATGAATACAACAGGAGTGAACACAGAAAGGCTATGTTTATAATATTTAATCTGTATCAGGAAAACAGTTTTGACAATAAAATAGATTTTTATGGCTATGTTAATTTACCAGAGTGAGTCAAAGCCTAAATATTTTGAAACGCTCCAAGAATAACATTTTGATCTAATTAAAGTTTGAATTTAATTTATCAAAAGTATGATGTGTTTAATGTTTGGTGATGTAAAACTATTGAAAGCTATGAGCGAAAAGTGACAGGGACGTGGTCACCTGAGAGTCTCAGCAGTAGGGGAGAGGAGGGGCAATAACTTAATCTTGAGAGCCCTTTAAGTGTTGGCTCAGTTCCTGGGCACATCATTATTGCCCATTAGACTGAGTTTTGAAAGTACAGTCAATTGTGTTTAGACAATTAAACAACTCCCCCTTCTCTTTGCTTCAAGTTAAACAAACCACCCAGACCAGCTTCCTGCAGAGAGGTGATTGGGCTCCCTGCCACCGTTAATGCAATAGTTCCTACATTCTGAACTCACACCGCTGTCCAAACACGTGCAGGCGTTTCCCCCCTTTCTTCAGATTAATGAAGATTCTCATCTTATTTTGTAAACCTGTAGACAGTTCTCCAAAAAGGCCCGTGCCGCACCTCTCATTGTTTGCAATGGCCAGCTTTCCTCTTTTATTATTATTATTATTAGTATTATTAAGATTATTAGCAAGTCTGGGCCTTTTGGACAATGCCAGGGCAGAGCTGTTATCGAAACAATGTGGAGTGGTGTTTTATTAATCAGATTATCACACCCCTTGTCTCGAAGGGCACGGTGAATCAACACTCAGTTCCTCAGGGTTAGGAAAATTATAATTAGACTCTGTGAGTTGTTTCAGAGTGATTCATAGGATGGTGGTAGACTGACATGCAAAGTTTAAGCTGTAACAATGCTACATTTTCTCTTCTTAGGATAGAGAACAATGTACTGCCATTAATTGCTTTATTATTAATTTCTATCATCTGTGGCAAAAGACTCCAAAATTATACCATAAAGTGTATTTTTTACCTGTATGTTTTGATTTTAACCTTAAGCTTTTCCATTCATATACTTTCCGATCATCAAATATACTCTGAAGCGCATGCTACTGTAGATAGAACACCACCCTGGTTAAAACTTTAAATATCTACAAAGACCTAATTCACATTATATATATTGTGGGGAACACCATGCAGGAACTGACAGCGCAGCCAGGATGCCTACAATATGAAAGGGCAGTGGGGAGACAACTCTAGGTTGTATCCTCCTGGGTTATGGTGCCACCATGGTTTCCAACAGGGCACACTGGGAATTGTAGTTCATTGCCTCAGCCAAGTAAGGCTATATGAATGTACTAATTCATCTAAATGAATTATAAATATGAAAAACAAAATAATTCATCCTATAACTATTCATTTCCTTCAAGTCAGCTTTCAGTAGATGAACCATTGTCAGCCATAATAGCCTTGAGTCTGTTTGCCTAGATCGGCCTATAAGCTTTTCATTTGTGGACACTGCAATGTTTCCATATTCTTTTCAACAAAACTGCTTAAGCTCTGTCAGGTTGCACTGTGAAATGTTATGTCACATGTTATGTTATGTTAGGTAGAATGCCCACACCATAAAGGTGTGAATAGGGAAGCACCTGGACAATGGTTATTGTTTGCATTCTCTCCAAATGGAACTGCTGTAGCTTGTAACTCCTTTAGATTTATCAGAGATCTCTTGTTGGCTTCTCTTGTAGTCTTCTTCTTGCATGATCACCATCATCTTCCTGATGGCATGAATTGAATCCATTTCTGTATAAAGTCAAGGTTGGTGTTGAACCAGAATTTAACCTACAAGCCCAAGGTGGATGAAATACACTTACAAGTAAACATAATTTTACAATAAGAATTCTATGACAGACATTAATAATATTCATAAGACACAATTTACATCTTGTGACTAAAGGATGTGGCTTTTTGTACATCATGTGGTGTATCACAATTTTTTTCTTATTTTGGAAACTTTAATCCAGGTTACATGTGGTATAAGAAAATGAGTATAGAACTCATAAACTCATCTCGTTTAGATGAAGAAATGTGTAAAGTTATCTGGTAACTAAATGCATGAATTATGTGGAGAAAAATAAAATTAAACAAGCCTGTAGAAAGAAAAAAATTATCAAAAGGTAGTTTTCTCGTTTTTTTATTAAAGAAAACATTTTTTATATTTCAAGTGTGGTTGAGCTATGTGCCATATGAAGAAAACTATTAATGAGATTATCTTTCGGGGTAGATTGTAGAGGTCATCATTTAAGACTAAAAACTACTGTACTTGTTAGAGACAAACAGATGGTTTTGAAAAGTATTTATCCATGTATATACTGTATTTATCATAGACCTTAACAAAATTTTCTTTCGTCATGCTTCTAATAAATAAGAACATTTTCTTAAAGGTACAGTATAATCAGCCTTGAACACAAAGCCTTCTTCCACTGTCAAAAGTTATATTTGAAAGTTATCGCTGAAGTTTATTAAACCTGATTGTACTTTGCTTTCTTAAATGAATGCTTGTCATCTGATTTCCACTGTCAGAATGGCACAACAGTGTTCAGTGACTATAAAGGCACTTTCAAGTCTGGCTCTGAACAAAGATGCTAAGTGTTACAATAAATACAAAAGCCTGACCTTTGTAACCTTTCGGCTGGACCCGGGTGGAGGTTCATTCCTTGTCTTGCTGAGAAAGGCTGCAGGACAAGTGCTGTAAAGAATACATCTTTCTTCCATCCTTGAGCATGACAATATATCTTCGTTTTGACAGCTACACATTGGACTACAAGTGTGACCATTTAAATGTTTCTTATTGTGCACATTAGATATGACAGTAAATTGAATTGTCAACTTTGGACGGTGTGGAAAAAGAAGCATACAATAAGTAGTAATAGACCACTGAACAGTGTGTTTATTGATGAAATTCAAATGAATAAACTGTATGAAATATGATGGTGGTACTTGATGAATACGTAATGTAATGGTGCTCCTGTGAGTCGCTCTAACCTGTAAACTAATTATTTTTTTATCCAAAAGACATACATAGGAGGGATAAATAGAGGATGTACAACTCAATAGACAGATATCTGCCACCCTGCACCTAGAGCTATAGTTTATAGGCTCTTACTATATATAATATAATGCCTTCTGCACCAATACCATGCCACAAGCCATGAAAAATCACCTCTGTAATCTGTCTGCTCTCTCTGAGTACACTGGTAGCACTACATCCATGCCAGTGAAGCCACTTCAACAGGACAATCAGGACAAGCTGGCTTCGTAATTCATCTCGGTATTACGTTCTACTCAATTCTCTGACCACTAGTGTGTTCAGTAATCTATCCAGAAAGTCCTTTGGCTGGCTTCTCAGTGGTCCTCTGGCAGGCCCAGGTATTCCTGCATCTCTGATTCCCATGGCTGAGTTAAGAGGAGACCACACAAAAGTTTCTTGAATTAATGCAGGTGTTAAAGTCCCAATATCTCTAAATGCAGATTCCCTGTAGGCCCGTGAACCAGTCTATGGAAACACTTCTGGGCCTCCTGCACAACTTCCATTATCTTTTATTACACACATTTAAACTTCCATTTCACTCTCTAAACTAATGAGGCACAGAATCATCACAAGGTTTTTGACCCTCATTACTCTTGGCACTATCTCTTTCTAATTCTAACTCCAACTTGTCAGTATGGCAGTCACTCACACTATAAATATAATGTACATTTTCATTTCCATACCAGCCTAATCCAATTTAGGAGGCGGCAGTTTTTCCTGGCAGAGACAAGATAAGAGCCCACCATGGATAGGGTGCCAGCAATTCCATGAATACCCCCACACAGAGCCAATTAATCCAACACAACGATTTTTAATGAAGGAGAAAAACTGGAATTTCTGAAAAAAAAAAAAAAACTCATATTGACAATACCTAGGCAGGAATTGTGAACACTTAATCTGTGAGGCAGCTGTGTTAACTTGTGACACCATTCTATTGTACCATATGTATAAATTGTAAAGGGATGCTAGATCAAGACCAGCATTTCATCCAACAAAGTGCCAAGAAGAGAGCTGAAATCATACGAGTAAGTGGTTTATCATTTGTTTATATAAATAATTACAGAGGTCTCAGGGAGGCACAGGACAGAAGTAGCATCAGAGCAATAGAATGAACATGTGATGATTTGGAAGAAGAACTTCCCAGTCTGATAAGTGGTGCCAAGAAGGCCTGTCAGTGTATATTGCCCTCTGCTTTGCAGTATTGTGGCCATTATTGGGGTATTCATTACCAAAAGCATACATGAGTTTGGCAGGGTGAGTATAGGAGGATGAACCCATGAGTTACAGGAGCCATTCCTGACGCTGTGGCTGCTTACTTGGATGTCTTCTAGTTCTGGGCTGGGACTTAACAGCTCTTTTTAATAAGCACATCAGTAAACACAAAGTAAAGAAGTGACGAATGAATGCTTACTGTTTTAACTTGCCACCCAACTACTTAGACATGAGATTAATCTTAAATGTAGGGTGGCCCAGAGAAGCAATAGGGGTTTGTTTTCTTTTAAATAATTAGTGGTATTGTCAACTATCATATCTGCATTTTTGGAAACTTGCAAGAAACTTGGTGCACTTTATAGATTTAGGTGGGTTGAATCCATTTCTGGAATCGGAATGTCTCTACCACAAGTTCCACAGATGTAATGAAAAATGGTATTTTGAAAAACAAATTTGTTGTTCTAATTAAGTTATATTTGTTTTAGTAATTTTCATGCTCCAAATAATATTTAAAGTATATTTTGAGCTAAAACAATGACAGTCTTCCTTATTCTTAATGTTATTTAAAATAGGAACAACCTAGAATCAAATATTTGCCATACATGTTTTGTTTGCAATCAGTACTTTTTTTCAGTTCTTATTCCTTCAAAATAGCCTGAAATTTACTATTAGAAGAATACAAAGAAGAATTGTATTGTCCTTAAAAGAGAAAGTTGTTGTTTAATCTTCTTGACGTTAACCACAAGCAAGACTTGGGCTCGGAATTCCTTGCAATTACAGTTAAACCTGAGTCAGGCTTGGGGTAACATGTAATGATATGCTTTACAAGTGTTATGCCCAGATAACTCTTAGGGCAGTTTTGAAGATGAACTAATGTCATGCTGCAAAGCAAAACCATGAAGATATCTATGCGTTCTGTCATTTTATCATTACTGAACAATAATAATGAGTGGAGCGGGGCTGAAACACAATGGCAAATCAAAAGCATGTAAAACAATATTTTAGAATGAAATGAAACTGAGCAATTGCTCAAATGGAGCGATAGCGATGATGATGTAAATCAGTATTCAGATATCGACACAGAAAGTGAAACTGATAAATGATATGGCCCTGCACAACTAAACCCCCATGATATGCCCAATGAATTTGGTCATGTGAGGATTCACTATGATGCAACAGTACCTGTGTAATGAAAATCAAAATAATTATAATCAAGTGCAAAGACAAGCAAGGTATTATCCCCCTAAGCACTGTTTACAATATGGCAACTCTCAATGTTCATGTCTGGGGGAATGGGGAAGTCACTAAGCTTTGTACTGCAATGCACAACACAAGGGGTGCATCAATCGTGCATGTCAGGTACTGATATTCTACTTTCTCATGTACAAGCAGCAGAAAAATATTATAAGTATGTAAAGAAACACTCTTTTACTGTTCTGAGTGCACCATTAGGCTGTGCATTAGTGACTGTTTTACATAAAGGATGTTCACTAACTCTGAATCATTACTGCAGTTGACACTAGACATATCATTTCTATTTATGTTGAAGTTTTTGTACTTGCATGTTTCTGTTTAACTTAATAACATTATTTCTTGTTGAAAAAAAATTAATGTTTTTGCCTCATTTTTCCTGGGGTAAACATAACAGTAACGAGGTTAAATGGTTTACATCTTGCCTGAAGAAGGGGTCTGACTTGCCTTGAAAGTGTGCATATTGTAATCTCTTTTAGTTAGCCAATAAAAGGTGTACTTTTACTTGACTTCTCACTACATTCATAATGGCTAACACGGTACAACACCCTAGTACTACAAAAATAGGTAAAGTTGGGTTTGATCCAAATAACAGGTAAGCAAATGGTAAAAGAATCCACGACCTTTGTTTACTGGGACAGCAGAAGTCACTGGTTTTAGAAGCTATTGATACAGGTAGATAGAATATAAAACACAGTCGAGTGAGTCTACTGTATGTTAGCAGACTTCTGTTGGTCAATTCGCTGTGAAACACCTTCAGGGACTAACAAGAGGAAAACAATGTGCCAGATAACTACTTACTATAAGTAATAGTTATATTTAAACAATAATATTTGTAATATTTTTTTAAGTCTAAATGATAATTTTTAAAATATATTATGTTTTTACTCTAAAATAGTGCTTTTTATTTTAAATCTCTATCTGAAATTCATCTCGAATTTCCCCATGGGATTAATAAACTTTATCTAATATAATTTAATCTCAAAAACTGGATGTGATAAAGCAATTCTGTTACCAGATCTGAATTCACTACCCTCAAATCTATAAAGAACACCTAAAATTGTTGAAGGAAGTGAATTTTCTTTTTACATGCCAGTGTTATTTGGTATTGCAAAATGTTCTTGATTTTTTTCAGGTCTTCAGCAAAAATCAAATATTAAATTAAAATAATATTAGATTATATACATTACAGTATATCTGTGCAAACCCCCTGGTTAGATTAATCAAAAAAAGCAACAATTTAGGTCAGTTGATTGAACACCATCAAGGCTGATTACAGGCATCCCTGCTCAATATAATCTTATTTGCGACAAATCTTACTGTTCAATTCAAGTTTCCAGCCCAAAGCTTCAACAAGATTTCAGAAATAAAAAGTTGGGAAAGAGCCCTAAAGCTCAGTGACTCCACCGAACCAAAATGAGACCCATACTCTCCAAATGTAAAACACTTGAAAAAGTATCAGATCTTCCCAGGAGGAGCTGGCCTGCCATCATTACTCCAAAGGCACAGCACAAAATCATCCAGAGAGTCACGAAAGGTCTTTCAAAAAACTTTCTGATTACACAATCAGAAAAACATTTGGCAAAAATGGGCATCACTGGAGAATAGCAAGGCTATAACTACTGCTAACCAAGAAAAACACACTGTAAATAATCATTTCCCAGTTACTAGGAAAATGTGAATGATCCCCAGGCCTTATGGGGGCATATTCTATGGACAGATGAAGTAAAAGTGAAGTTCTTTGAATGACACAAGTCCCATTATGTCTGGTATGAAACCAATACAGCCCTCCACTATAATTGCATTGTACCAGCAGTTAAACATGGTAGCTGTAGTGTGATCATGTGGGGACATCTCTGGACCTGAATGGAACCCTGCATTCTCCTCTGTATTACAAAAGACTTAGAGTGTGAAAATGTGCTGTAAGGGTTTCTTCCTCTTATCTGTGTGGACCTCTGCCTAGATAGGACACCAATGTGCCATCCAGGACGTGGTTAGGACTGATTTTCTAATGGGACATGAAAAGGGTACATTCTCTCATTCACTGTGCAAAGATATAAGAAAGGTGTCCAAAGGAGGATAAGAGGCCACCTACTCCTAGACTGCAGCCAACTACAGGTGCCCTGGCCCTTTAAGTAGACAGCTGTACATCTCACAGAGGTTCAAGGATGACCCAGAACCATTTCTCCTCCAGTTGGCAGTGACCCCAAAAGTACTTAAGGGCTACAATTTAAAAGAAGTCTCCTTCCCTCAGCCAGATGAGATTAGAGTCAGGAGTGATGTGGAGGCAAGAGTTTGCCTGGCAAAGCATAAAAGATAAAGGAAGACAAGCATTATCAGCGAGACAAGAAAGAGGAGGAGTAAGGTAGACAAGGGAGGACAAAGTATTGTGTATTATGGAGTCAGGCTCCACAGTGGTTTGGTGATTATTGTTTTCTTTGATGTATACCCTGCACCTGTGCTTCCCTGAGACCTTTTAAATTTTAATAAATCGATTTTTACCAACCTATTTATGTGTATGTGAGTCATTCTGAGGGCAGTGTTTGCTTGAAAGCACCCAACCCCACCCAATTATCCAGCCGTCTGTCCATGAGCTGAAGTAGACAGAGAATTAGGTCAAACAGCAATACAAAGATCCAAAACACAAAAAACAGTCTATACCTGAAAAGAAGTAAAATTAGAGTTCAGACCAAAACTATTAATAATGCTGTAGCAGGACCTGAAATGAGGACTTCATACTTGAAAACCTACCATTGTTTCTGATTTAAAGAGGTTCTGCAAGGAAATGGGCTAAAATTCCTCCACCGTGCTCCAAGGATTCATATGGCATTAATGTAAGCAGCTGGATGTGCTCATTGTAACTAAAAGGGTGCAGCCAGTTATTAAATTAAATGGATCAAATACTTACACACAGTGACATCCATGTTAGATAACTTTGTGAATTCAATAAATGAAATGAGTAAGAATATACAATGTGTTCACTCAGTTGCTGTTTATCTAACATTAGATACTAACTGATGACCTGAAAACATTCAAGTTAATGCAATAATAGAAAAATGCTATATAAATGCAAAGAATTATTATTATTATTATTATTGTTATTATTATTATCAGTAGCATCACATTAATAATAATAATAATAATAATAATAAAGCAGTCCAAACTTTTTTAAGGCACTGTATAGTATATATGGCATTGTGTGCATCTAATGGAGTTTGCATATTTTCCACAGATGAGTTAATCTCCAGTGGCATGGTGGCGCTGCTGCCTCGCAGTAAGGAGACCTGGGTTCACTTCCCGGGTACTCCCTGCGTGGAGTTTGCATGTTCTCCCTGTGTCTGCGTGGGTTTCCTCCGGGCGCTCTGGTTTCCTCCCACAGTCCAAAGACATTGTGGATTGGTGATTCTAAATTGGCCTTGGTGTGTGGGTATGTTTGTGTGTGTCCTGCTGTGGGTTGGCACCCTGGCTGGGATTGGTTCCTGTGTTGGCTGGGATTGGCTCCAGCGGACCCCCGTGACCCTGTGTTCGGATTCAGAGGGTTGGAAGATGGATGGAGTTAATCTCCAGTTAATCTTCCACATCCCAAAGCTGTCAAGACTGTGACACCTGTAATGCAAAAGCGGTTTCATGGGAAGGATAGAATAATGGATATCTTGATGTACTTAGTGTCTTTATGATTATAAGTAAAGCAATTCTTAGTTTCTTTTCTATGTGTCCATTTACAAATGATGTGAATATCCAAAAGTAGCAATTAGTTCAAACAACTTGTCAATCTGAATTTGTATTTATTCTTTGCTAGGAATTAAATGTATTCTGCTGAGAACTCTACACCTGATACAAAGCACAATGCAGCATTTCTGCAGGTCCTTTTGAGATCATAGAATGGGCTTTCTCCCTATGATTGGTTGGACAGGCTACAGCTGCCCTGCCACCCTGCATTGGATAAGTGGGTTAGGAAGATGGATGGATGTTTTTTTGTTACATTCTGGGGGCTTGGTGTTGCAGAAGTTTGCTCAGCTCCAGACAGCACTCTTAGATGTCAGGCATCACCATATACTGTATGTTTACCAACCAGTTTCAATAAGGTTTATGCAGGAAGGTAATAACAGTGTTGCTGAAAAATTCCTAACTCGTGTATTTGTAATTTTGCCTTATGTTTTACACATTCCTTATATTTTATTTAATATATCCACCAACTTTTTATCCCATTTATCCACCTCAGGGTCTCAGAAAGTTGGTGTCTATCTGGACAGCATTAGATGAAATCAGAAACCAGTCCTGGGTGGGTTGTCAGTTCATTCTTGTAATGTAAGAAAAATGGAATTAAAAACCCACCCATTGGGAGAACATGCAAACTCGACACCAACAGTGTGGGCTAGGGTGAAAATAAGTGCTGGGTTTGAATTCAAAGCCAGAAGTCTGAAGTTGCCCAGCCATTACCTTTTTGTTTTAAGCTTTAGACAGCAGACAGCCTTGCTACAGCACATTTTAAATGCTTGTTCTGTGGTTTTATTTATTTATTTCCGTTGACGTTAATGAACTATTGGAATTGCCACATCATGGGATTTGTTTATAGCTCTGTAATTAAGACAAATATAGGTCTGTAAGCCACTGAACACTTAAAAATTATGCTTAATCAATTCCCTTTTTTCAAATGCACAAAGGTAGTCAATTAAATGGATGCAGTAAAGCACTCTTGTCGTTTCTATTACCTCTTTTAATTGAAAGATGTATGTGTTCTCTGTGTTGTACCAAATATCGACGCAGGAAATGACCAAAAACAGGTGTGAAATAAATGCTTCCACAAAGGCAAAGCTTTTATATAGCTCCGTATGATCTCCAACAGTAGTAAGAAAACAGAAAGAGCACAAACTGGGAAACTGTTTCATGGAAATGTGATTCTCTGTAATTATTGGAATAAAGAAGAATAAAGATGTTAATAGAAGAGGATAATTGTTGGAGATAATACAATTTAAGAGTGGATATGTCTACTATAAAGTAAATGTTGCGTTAACAATTTCAACAATAGGAAATACAGTGCAATATATGGTAATGTTTTGGAATAAACACATATGCTGGCTTATTGACAACACTAATTTCACCTAATATAAATAACTGTGCCCTCTGCTGAACTCCCATTCTATCCATGGTTGGTCTTGTCGTATTATGCACTTGCTCCCTACTACCTTTAACAGGATTAAAGATTTTCTGGCTCAATAGATGAATGAGTGTGGCTATGAGTCTGTCCTGAAGGGGCTACTCTTCCATCCATTGGTTGCCAGCTGTCACAATCGGCAACACTACCCTGCAATCCTGAACTCAATAATAAGTCAAAATGGCTAGATGCATGGATGAATTAGTGTAGTTGTATATTACTCTCTGTGCCCTATTTGGATTGGTTCCCTATCCAGTGTGGCCTACTTCTTTGGCAATAGGTGCCAGTTTCCCATAACCCTTCAGGTGATAAATGGCTTTAAAAATGGACAGATGAATGAATGACTGCTGCTGTATGTATGTTCCTTACATAGACTTGCACCAAATCCAGTCTTGTGTCTTACTTTTTGGCCTCGTGCTGCCTATTTATTTGTGTGTCAATGTGCCCCCCAACAGATAGACAGATACAGTACATACAGTAGATAGTATTTTATTTGTTTGAAGAAGGGAAAACAGCTTGTTACACAGGCTCAAGAAATATTATAACAAACAACAACAACCTTCCTCAAACACAAACAGTAGAACTACTAAAAAGAAGAAAATGTCTGACAAAAGATCAGTCAGCATGTGGTATTATAAAGGTATATTGCTGAAGTTATGAAGTAGAGTTTCTTGACACACCTGCTATATAATTCTTTGGCTGAAAGTGCTCAATGATGGTGTGGTGTGAGAGAGAATGTGCAGCATTGTTCATAATGGCCATCAGTTTTGTCTTTATTATCTTCTCCACCACTACCACCAACAGGTTGAGAGCAGATTCCATAACTGAGCCTTGTCTTCCTAATCGGTGTGTTGATTCAATGAGACTCTTCAGGTGATGTGACTGGACCAGTACACCACAGCACAGAAGAGTGCGCTGGTCATCACAAAGTTGTAGAATATGTAAAGGAACACGGTCCCCTAAGAAAAGAGCCTGCTCTGCACTTTCTTATATTGTTCATCTGTTCCTCTGACCAGTCCAACTTGTCACTGATCTGGATCCTAAAGTACTTGAAGCAGTGCAGCACCCCACATCCATCTCCTGCATAGTGACAGGACATAGAGGCTCTTTGATGTGACAAAAGTCTATAATCAGTTCCAAGTTTTGTTGATGAAGACAATTCTCTTTGTACCAAGAAACACAGTTCCCCAACTGACACCTATACCCTGTCTCATACACCCCATTGGTGCAGAATCATTTGAGAATTTCTGTGAGTAACATGATCTGGTGTTAAATTTCTAGTTTGAGGTGTACAGAATGAAGAAGAAAAGAGACAGGGCTGTTCCTTGTAGTGCTCAGTGTTGCTTATATCCTCATCAGTGACACAGTCCTTTATCCACTATCTGGGACACCATAGGAATCCAAAAATATTATTCTCACAGTTCCCTCACCATTGTCCAGGTGGAAAGAAGCTTTGTGGAGATAATTACATCTTCCACTTCAATCAGTCCATCAGGCAAGCTTCAGTGGGTCCAATGGCTTGGTCTTTCACAAGGGGACACATCAAATCCAGTCTTTCAAATGTCTTCATGAGGTGAGATTTAAGAGATTCTAGGCCATAATCATTAGGTGAAGAAGTGCTTGCCTTCTTTGGAGCTGGAACAATACATAATGTTTTTCACACCAGTAGCACTTTCAGGCACTTTAGTACTGTACTGAACAGGAAGTTGGGTTTATCACGCATTATTCAGTACAGGCTGTAAGTACTCAATGACTGACTACTTCTGTGGCTTTTACTGTGTGTGGCCTCCTCGGCTGTCTCCTGACTTAGTCATCAGTTATGGATAGCTCATACTGATGGCCAAAGGTGGACTCAATACTATTTACACCAGTTGATGTGGGAGGAGTTGTTGAAGAAGTAGGGATGATGGAGGTGTAGACTGACCATTGGAAGAAGATGATGGTGGTGGAATGCATTTAAAAAATGGTTGTGGGCATTAGCTTTGTCCACATCCCCTTCTAGCACCTGAGCATTGGCTTGCTTGAGTCCAGTAATTATGGCCAGACCATCCATAGATATATTTCATGTTATTCTGAGTGAGTTTGTTTTCTATGTTAGCTCAGTAAGGTTCCGTCTCTTCACTCAGCTTTTTCCTCAGCACTTGCTGTATGATGGAGTGGTGCCAGTGTTAGTTTCTATTTTGATCCCAATGGTGGAGGGGCAGGTTACAGTCCAGAGCTGCTCTAAATTATCAGCCTCAATAATCAATAATGAAACATAAATCGAATATGCTCATAAATTAGAATAAAAAAGCATTAAAACTACTCACTGAAAATTCAGACTCTAGGAAATTAAAAACCATATTCTTGTGAGCACACAGCTCTCTAGCCTCTGGGCTTGAACCAAACTTGTGAGAATGCTTCTCAGTGTAAAAATAGGTCATCTATTAAGGACAGATTAAAATAAATGATGGAAAGTTTTACAAAATGAAAAGTGAGAGCTGAAGGGTAAGCCGTTCCCACTCAGCCAGTTGTACACGTCTTTCCTTTGGGCCACACTCAGTAACATTTTGTGGTATCTTCAAATTCCTTCCTAAAGAATTTGAAAATGTACAATGTTTAAAAGGCTGAAATAAAGACAGTGCTCTTGAATGCCAGAAAGATGCAGAGGCAAATGACACAGATGCACCCCCGCCCCATATTTGACATTGTTTCATTAGTCTGGAAATGTTTGGCAGCCTGTTGTATTTATATAACATCAAAGAGAAATATTTAACCTGAGAACACTGAGTTCAGCTTCCACTGGATCAGATTTTAAAACTGGATGCTAACACTGGGTATTAATTACAGTTTACATTGACAGGATTAGTGGATTTATTGATTGGTTATCTTAAACCCTGTAGATCATGGGTACTCAGAATATGTTACAAACTTATAGGACAATAATATACTGATTAATATTACATTTTTTGCAGAATGTTCTTTGTCTAATGACATACAACATTTCTGATGAAGTCTGACCAAAGGCAGGTCACTTATCTCCTTGTGCTTATCAGATGAGGGTAGAGATCAGAATCATTCAGAAGTACAGCAGATGGAACCAAATGTGTGTGGGATAACAATGCATCTCAGGGAACAATCTCACTTTCCCACACTACATGATGCCAGTTAAAATAACTTTGTGATTAGAGAAGCACCCCAACTTCTCCCACATGGTGTGAGTGAACCCAGAATTAAACACAGGTCCCTAGAGTTGTGAGGCCACTGCATCACCATGCTGTCCTTCCGCCTCAGTATTCTTCACTTCGTCTTTCACACAAGGCAGCACCATATGTTCCAAATGCTTTCTGTCTCAGCCCTTGCCTGAACAGTATGCCTGACCCCGAACAAAGTTTCTCAACCTCTGTGCGCTTTCTACTCCAGCTGTGCGGTTTAAATAGTCCTTAAATGAAATCTGTTTAATTTCTTTCTATCATTTGCTCACAGAAGATGCACTAAAAATAGAAAAAATAGATAAATAAATCAGAAATGGCAGCGAGGCAGCACGGCACTTTTTCGCATCGACCACATGCTAAGATGAAAGGTGAAGTGCGCTGAATGCAATAAAGCATAAAGACCCCGGAGGAGGCAAGGAGACCACAGCCAAAGAATGTCCCTGAATGCATTTTTTTAATTGGGATATATCCACTAGTACACAGACTGTCCGGTGCTGCTTCCAGGGCAGAGTGTGGGCCCCGGTCCCCAGAACCCTGAACAATAGAATAACAGTGTGTTGAACAGCATTGTCATCACATCCACCATTTAAAGGCATTGGCCACTATTACTATATCACAATAATTATGTTAATGGTGCTTAATGCTGTGAATTGTTTCTGTTATTGAGAGTATGTTGATGTGTTTAGATGTTTTGTGATGTAGTCATTTATTCTTAATAAATGGAAATACATAACTGCAAGCAGACCCTGAATCAGATTAAGCAGATTTCAAAATGTTGTGTTAGGTTTATGAGCATGCGATCTGAGCCTGTTCTCATTGAAGAGCACCATTGAAGAAAAACCTGAAATACATTCCTCTTTTCTGTGTCCATGTTGGCATTTGGTCTGCCTTATGATGGGTGCGCTTTCACAAACGATGGATCTCTTTTTAGCCATCTTCTCTCCAAATAAAAGTGTCATTATTTGTCCATAGTATACTTTTTGCAGAATTCTGCTGACCAAGCGTAGTTGGAAAATGGACATTGTATACTTATATGTGCATATATTGTGGTTTATGGCCAGCTTGTCATCCCGGCCAATAACCCCAGGCTGCCAGATGGAGCCCTCCCTGCAGTATGGAGGTGCCCCGAAGACCAGCAGGGAATCATGGACTATGTAGTTTTTATACATGACCCTGCTGGATACCACAGGGGCCGCAAGAGGGAGCTGCAGGGAGGACCGAAGAATCATTTGTGCACTATAACTCGGAAGTGCGTCATAGGAAGAGCGACAACAGAAGTGACGTACTTCCGGGGTGCAGAAAAGGACTTGTACCTGACCCGGAAGTGATAAAGAATCACATGGACTGGGGATTGGGAACACTTCTGGGTCAGGGTGTATAAAAGGACTGTGGGAGCTCCCAGACGGCGAGCTGAGCTGTGTGGAAGGGTGGCAATGCGTCTGGGAGTGGAGGATTAGTTTATTGTTAGTATTGTGATTTGTTTATGAATATAGTGGAGGTCAACATTTGGACTTTTTCCTGGTGTCTGGAGTCTTGGACAGAGGTTCAAGGGAGCGATAGTGCCCCCTATCTGTCACTATATATATATATATATAGATATAGATTGTCATAAAAACGAGTCCAAGACATTATAAAGGTTTGGGGCAGCCACCCGTATATTGTTCTTCCCAGCTGCAAAAGGGTTTTCTTTTCAAACAAAGGATGTGCATATCAGAGAGTCCAAAACAGAACTGGCTATAGTAGCCTAAGAGACTTTAAAGGCCTTGAGAGGAACTGATGTCATCAAAGGGGCTGGCTTCGGAAGTGACGCCATCAGAGGGGCCGGCTTCGGAAGTGACATCATCAGAGGCGCCTTGCAGGATTTCCCGGGAAAGGTCTGTAGGGAACTGAGAAAGACAGTCAGCGCACTCCGCCGCCCCCTGGTTGGATGTTTTATTACAATTACTCGAGCCCTTTAGCTGCCTCCTACTCGCAAGTGTGTGACAAGATATAGATATATGTATATATGTATATACAATATATATATTTGTATATACAGTACAATGCAAGGATTGTATGTCAATGTTACTACATTTTGTTTCATGTTTATGTGCATTTTATTTTTCAGACTTTATTTATTACTATTATGCAACATGCTGGGCTCCTAAGTAGAACTGCATGTAATAAGAATGAATTGAATTGAATTATGCAGCTAAAGCATTAATATGATATCCATCAAAGAGCTGGAAAAGTCTACTACCAACAGAGGAAGACATTTGCACAACATTATCACCGGAAGTGTTAAATAAGCTCCCCCTTCCCTCTTGATTGCCCTCTTCACCTTAGTAGAGAAACTCATCTCCAAATAAGAAGTTGTCCGATTTTACTTCTAATGATCCACAACACCTGCCCTTGTTATCCCATCTGATTGAACCCTTGTAGTTTTTTTCCTTTGCTTGTGGAATGATTATTGCTTTCAATAGGTCATTTCACTGGTGGATGCCAATAGAACAGGTTAGGATTAGAGTGCATTGTTGGGGCTGGAAGCTCTCATTAAAAGAAAGCCTGCTGGGGCCTCCTAATGACCAAATTCTTTTTTTTTTTGTTCCTACTTTAATGCAGACATTTTTTCCTTTTTGCCCCCCGTGTGGCGTTAGAAAGTCATTTATGTTTATTGCAGTCCAGTATAAATGTTGCCTTTGGCACTTGTGACTTTCTGGTCTCCTAAGGGGATATGAATGGGGAATGCTGAGTTTGAAGTGTGCAAGGAAAGCTTAGCATTCCTAATTGGTTGCTTATTAATTCCATCTTGTTCCTCCTATTGCTGGGTAATGCTTACAGCTCAATCTCTTGGATCGCAATCTGCTCAGCATCTTGAATGTTTTGTGATACCAGTGAATGAATGATTCCTGTAGTTGCTAAGTGATCTGGAACAAGAAAACACAGTAGGTACATCCTTACTGCTCTTTAGTTTAATGGCTTATAACTATTCACAAGTCTCTTCTTGGATCCGTTGGTTATGTTTTCTCCTTTTCTCTTTATCTGAAGGGGAGTTTGTAGTTATGGGTGTACCGTTTGTCAAACATGTGCAAACAGGATACAACTTCAAAGCTAGAGGTAATAACCACTCCTGAGCATTAGAGGGAGTTCTCAGCAACTCCTCTTTTACCTCCAGGACTGATCCAGCTCAGGACTAGTGATATCATCTACTCAGCCCTCCTCCCAGAAGTTCTGCCCCTTCTGCCTCACATGGGATAATAGTAACACTTTCACTTGAAGTAGGTGTTAATTTGTGTAACCCACGTCTGAGTGACAACTGTGGTGTGCCAGAAGCATTCATTCCTTTGTAATGGCCTATGAGGCCTGTTTAAATTGCTAACTTCAATTATTTATTTATTTTTCTTTCCGCAATATACAGGACATACCCTTGTGGCTTCCCAACCCTTCATTGTTGTTCTGCCTTATTGTTATAAGATATACACTGGCTGGGCCTATGGGGATTCAAGCACTCTGAAGGTATAGGCCAGGGCTATTCAAATTTCTTTCCTATAGACAGAAGAATGGGGCAATTTTGGGATAAAATAATGAATGTTACTACAATAACACTTTCTACTTAGGCATATTCCCATATAATGTGAAAAGCACCTACTGCAGTTGCCATAGTTGTCTATCTCTCCATCTGTGGTCTGCATGAAGCAACTTAGTTTCCAGTGAGCTGATATTACTGACATTTGGCACACTTGTTCTTCAAGGAAATTTCTCACAGAAGTTGAATTTTCATTGATGTATTTTGAATAGAGTGCACTGTACACATTTTTGAAAATTTTAAATCTTCATTTAAAAAGCATTAGGAGATTTTGTGAACTCATCTGTCTTAAAACAGCTAAACTTTCTATGTGACTTCAATTATGGATTAGTTTACAATTTCAAGAGTTACTTTAAGAGGGACCATTTCAACATGTACATATTTCAGCTTTTCATTGTTTACTCATCTGACAGCTGTTTCTCACCTTAACATGGATTACCAAAGCAAATTAGTCAAACACCCAGAGTGGCTCATGTGCAAGCTGCTTATGCAGTGGCTTAAATTAACCACAAAAGTAAAAAAAACAAGAAAAAAGCAAAAATGGAATCTGGTGTCTGTTAAAAATATTGAGCCACCACACTGCAATTTCAATGAAATTTGTAACTACATAACATTGTAAAGTGAAATTACAAAGCATGTATTTAATATAATCTACTAACGCATTATATTTCTTTCTATTAGCTCTATTACTTTTGAACATGACTCATTGTTATAAAAATATACAGTATAATAGACAAAAATGTGATGACTAACTCCTTGATGAAGTAACTTAAGAAATCTAACATGCTCCAATTATCACATCAGTTCACTAAATCCCCAAATGCACCTGAATGTCATACCATGCACATATTTTCTGACCTGTTTAAATCCTAAAGTGTTCATTAAAGTGTCATCAAGAAGGAGGACATATTTTTTTGGCTTATTCTTTGTTGAACAAGTATTGGCAAAGTAGAATCTCCTTTGTGCTTAAATTTAAGTTTATCTGCTCTTGAAGGCATTGTCAGACATTACTTTTATGATGTTGGAGCGAGATCAAAGAATCAATGCAACCTAGAGAAAGGAGAAAACAAGCAGATTAACCACAAACTCAATACTAACATTCTTTTAGAAAAATATGTTAGCTTTCACTAATGATAAAAAATAAAAAAATAAAAAACATGACAGAATAAAAAAGTCATCAAGACGGGTAGCATTTTAGAATACTGAATGAGAAATGAGGAAAATGTGTGCCAAAATCAAAAAGAATAAATCAAACACTCGTGGTCAAGAATTAAGCCAAATTTTCTATAAATAAGTTAATTTTAGTCCTAAATTTGAATGAGTCCAATAAATATATTAAGATAATGCTGTGCAGCCAGCTAAAGCAGTGAAAATGCAATGATGAAACATACTGTGACTGCACTGCACAAGATGGAAACGGACAGTTAAAGGTGATCAAAATGTACCAGGAGATGAGTCTTAACTCAGAAATACAAAGCAGGAGTCCAACAGTCACTTGGATGATCTCAACACTTTCTACACCCGTTTTGAGACATCCAGCAACAGCACAGAGTGGAGGCACACACACACCTGGACCACACAACCCCCCTCCCCTCCCCCAAAGGTCTCTTCAGGTCAGGTACACAAAGCACTAAGGAAGATCAACCCCTGTAAGGCAGCAGGACCAGACAACATCCCTGGGTGGGCTCTCAAAGCATATGCCAACGAGCTGGCTGATGTTCCTTTCCCACAGTCAGTACATCGTTACGTTCTGCTTTAAGACTACGATCATTGTCTCCCTTGCTAAAAAAAAGCCCACACACCTGCCTGAATGATTGCAGGCCAGTAGCACTCACTCCAATCATTATGAAGTGTTTTGAGAGAGTGGTGCTGGCCCACATTCAGAGCAGCATACTGGACACTCTGGACCCCCTGCACTATGCCTACCGGCCCAACAGGTCCACCTCAGATGCCATTGCGGCCGCAATACATTATTCAATCTCCTATCTGGAGAACAAAGACTCCTACATCAGGATGCTCTTTGTTGACTACAGCTCTGCCTTTAACACGGTTATCCCCCATAAACTCACCCATAAACTGTCTGCACTTGGTCTGCACCCCACCCATGTGACTGGCTCCTAGACTTTCTGACTGGCAGGCCCCAGTCCATCAGGATTGGTAATAGGAATTAAGCCACCATTATCACAAACACAGGCACCTCACAGGGATACGTCCTCAGCCCTATATTCTACACCCTGTTCACCCATGACTGTGTCGCCTCCCACAAAGATAACATCATCCTAAAGTTCGCAGATGACACCGCAGTGATTGGACGCATCACTGGTGGGGATAAGGTGGCCTACAAGAGGGAGGTGGACAGTCTGGCGTCATGGTGTGAGGGCAACAACCGCACCCTCGACATAGACAAGACGAAGGAGATAATAGTAGACATGAGGAAGGAGAGGAGACCTCACTGGCCACTGTTCATCTGAGGGCTTGAAGTGGAGATGATGATCAGCATTAAATACCTGGGCGTCTACATCAGTGAGGACCTCACTTGAACACTTAACAACACACAGTTGGTCAAGAGGGCTTAACAGCGGCTGTGCTTTCTGAGGAGACTGAGGAAGTTTGGTAGGTTGACTAAGATCCTCTGCAACTTTTACAGCTGCATTGTTGAGAGCATCTTGACCAGCTGCATCACCATGTGGTACGGCAAACGCCTGTAGAGAGTGGTAAAGACTACAGAGAAGATCACCAGGACCCCACTGCCCTCTCTGCAGAGCATCTACAACTGCAGAGGCCGCAGGAGAACTACCTTGATCCCACCACAAACTGTTCACACTTCTACCCTCAGGCAGAAGATACAGAGGTATAAAATGCAGGACTTCCAGGCTAAAGAACTCTTTCTTTCCCAAAGCCATTAGACTCCTAAATAACTGACTGGAGTTTATAACCATGGTTCGCCTCATTTCGTCAACCTCATACAACTGTTTTTGACTTGTCCATCACACATCTACCTGCACATTGCATTTTATATTTCTATTCTGTTTTTTATACTTTATACTGCCTCTGTTACTTATTATCTATCTGCTACTTATTATATATGTTTATCTTTATATGTTGGATTTGTCATTTGGTGTGGACAGCAAAGAAAGAATTTCATTGTACACGGAAACGTAATTACTTACTGTGCACATGACAATAAACTTTGAAATTGAACTTGAACTTAAATATCAGGAATATTCATGTGCCAAAGCTAAACCGACACATGAAATTTCCTAGTCAAACATTTAGCAACAGATAATTTCAAATAGAACATTATTGAAGGTTTATTACACAAAATATCCACAAGCCTGGACAGCAAAATAAGATTAAGAAGATACATGATTGAAGTGTTCAAAATTATGAAGGGAATTAGTCCAGTGGATCAAGACTGTTATTTTAAAATGAGTTCATCAAGAACATAGGGACACAGTTGGAAACTTGTTAAGGGAAAATTTCAGACAAACGTTAGAAAGAACCATAGACCCTTGGATTAACCTACCAAGTAGCGTGATAGACAGTAAGATTTTAGGGACTTTCAAAACTAGACTTGATGTTTTTTTAGAAGAATTAAGTAGATAGGACTGGCAAGCTTTGTTGTGCTGAATGACCTGTTCTCATCCAGATTGTTCTAACATTCTAATGAATAATGCATGATGCTGGTTTAAGTATCATCATGGCAATGTCAACATGTAGCTTAAATTCTGAGACTATGTTCTATGGATTGGGTTGCTGGATATTAGTAACCTAAAGTACTTTCATAACAGCTGCGACCATCAATAAAACATTACACGGTATAATGGAAAAATAAAATACCAAGTGTTAAATGAAAATCAAGGCAGAAAACAAAACCATGAGAAAAAATACACTGTTCTTAATACAGTACAATGCCTCTTAACCGGCTACCTCGAACTGGACCCATGGCCGGTTGCTGTTTTGGCTGGTTAATCCAACGCATACCTATTTTCATGTAGAAAAATATTTCTAAGGTATGTACTGTACCTCTTCGACGTTCCTGAAGAAACCATATCCACAAGGCTTCATCCATGATTTCGCACAGTGTGGTGTAGTGGGTCCACAGCTCAAGTCAAAAAGGCCACTTTTTAAATAAATAATCGGCACACTTGCAGCTTAGCGAGTTGGCGTGGTATGTGTGGTCGATCGTTCCCGAGGAACAATGCTGAAGAAAGCAGTTGCTCCAGCTGAGCGATCATGGAGCTGGAGTGACCGGTATTGAAGACGACTGCCTGTCGAAAGGCAGCGGCAGTTGTGGAGGCTTTGGGCTGGTTTAGCCCCAGCGTGAGCACCCTGGCCTCTGGGGAAAGATATCAAGTCTCGGTCCGGTGGAGCCCGACATAGCCAGGGATTGGTGGGCTACCGGACCGGTGTGGAAGGCAGCTGCACCTGCAGGTAGTGCGACTCCCCTGTTGCAAGCCAGGTGGGAGAAGCAGGGGAGCCATCAGGTAGAATGAAGAAGGCGCCATGTTTTGGATTTAAACAGACTGCTTCCAGCCATTGTTTAAACCTTGTTTGCGTTGTTTTTAAAGGATTTGTTTTTTTACTAATGGATTTTAACCTCCATTAATTAACTCATTTTAATGGATTATTTATTTAAATAAGACTTTTGATACACTGCACTTTATTTAATTTGAATACTGTTTTGTTGTTTGCTGATTTTAAAATACCTCTCACCTTCCAGGAAAGAAGGAAGTGCATACATATAATATAAAGAAGAACCCAGGCTTTAAAAAAAAAAATATTTTATTTTAACAGGCCGGTTAATCTGTCGACCGGTTAATGCGAGACCACTTAAGAGGGATGGTACTGTACAAACATTTCTCAAGTCCTGGAAACTAAATAACAAATTAATCAATAAAATGACAATATCTTATTATTTGAATAGGAACATGCATTGCTGGCATAAACAGCACAGCCAGGTGTGTTGTTACATCTTCCACAGTTGAGGACTTGGTCTCCTCTTTGATTTTTGCATGCAGTCTTACTCAGGTTACTCCATTAAAGAATCGAAGAGTGGTATCTTCCTTGAAGTTTTGCGATTGTCTGCCTAATATACACAATCAAAATGGATAGACAAAAAGATCAGGGGCTTCTTGTACATTTCTAAAAAAAGATCAGGGTCTGGGCATAGTAAATATGGGTCTATAGCCTCTGATGCCACCCCCAATGATACCACTGAGCATAGCCGTGAACATGCATAACAGGCAAATGCCATTGATGTCCGTAAGAAAAACTAACAAAAAGATAATGCTGAAGTCAAAAATGATAAAATAATCTGAGGGATAAAAAAACAATCCATAAATTCAAAAAAGTGCAAAAATAGGACACAAAGATCTCAAAATGTAGATTATAATTATTAAGTGATTATGTGTAAAATACTAAAATTGAAAGAATGTCTAATTCACATGGGGAAAATACCTCCACACTTTTTGAAATGCTGTGCCATCAACATTTTGTAAAGTACAAAAGCATGTGGCATGCAAACACCCATGCCCTTGATTTATTCAAAGAATGTTCCATATACAGAATGAAGATTATTAATGTCTGCAGTAGCTTTAAAATCAATATGAAGGCACATACACTTCATTGCAAAATTAGCTGAGGCAGATGTTGTGAATTAATTCCTTGTAATGATACTAGTATACCCCAATATTTGTTAACAAAATTATGTCTGTGATTAGGACTATTCCGAATTTTAGCATAGAACAACCATGTTCATCCAATGGTGGCATGATTTGAAGAACTGTGGAAAACTATAGATCAACGAGCTGCTAATTAATTTCCTTGCAAAAGTTTTAGATAGATAGATAGATAGATAGATAGATAGATAGATAGATAGATAGATAGATAGATAGATAGATAGATACTTTATTAATTATTAATATAATTTTCACATAATTTGTCTTACCTTTCGTACCTTTCTTGTACAAAATTCTTCTATTTCAAGGTCTATTTTCTACATTTCAACATGAGGTGTTTTATAGATGAAACTATGACTATTTATTGTTTAATTTTCTTTTTCTATGTACAAGACATCATAAAGGTTTGGGACAGCCATCCATATATTGTTTTTCTCGGCTGCAAAAAGGTTGAAATAAGTAGCACGATGTGCATAGAACAGAGTCCAAAACAGAATTGATTACAATAGCCAAAGATGAAGGCTTTAAAGGCCCGTAGAGGAAATGACGTCACTAAAATGGCCGGAACCAGAAGTGATGTTGTCTGGACTGGAAGTCACGTCAGCAAAGGGGTCGGCTTCGGAAGTGACATCAGCAAAGGGGCCGGCTCCGGAAGTAATGTCTTCTGAGGCGCCGGAACCTTGCAGGATTTCACGGGAATGGTCTGTAGGGAACTGAGAAAGACAGTCAGAGCACTCTGCCTCCCCTTGATCGGATGTTTTATTACAATTACTCTGACCCTTTAGCTGCCTCCTACTCACACGTGTGTGACAATAGATAGCTAGATAGATAGATAGATAGAACTTTACCTATCCCCAGATGGAAGTTTGACTTTTTACAGAAGCACTTTAAATACTTAAATAAATAGAATAATACATACACAAAACATAATATAAGATTTCTGACTTGGTAGTTACATTCACATTGAAGTATAATGCAGGTGTATTGCTATAAAGGTGTCCCTGTAGCATTTCCTGACACACTTCTGCTGAAAAATTTGTTTGGTGAAAGTCCTCAATGTTGGTGTGACAGAGAGAGGATGTGCAGCATTGTTCATAATGGCACTCAGTTTTGTGTTTATTCTCTCCTTTGCTATGACAGTCTGTACCCATAACTAAGCCTACCCTTTTAATTAACTTGTTAATTTGGTAGGTCTTTTTTCAGGTGATGTTACCAGCCCAGTAACACCAAAGTGTAGAAACTCATCACAGAGTTATAGAAGATGTGAAGGATGTCACTTCTCACATTAAAGGAACACAGTCTCCTAAGGACGAAGAGCCTCCTCTGCCCTTTTTGCATATAGTTCCACTGTGTTCCAAGACCAGTGCAATCTGTCATTAATGTGGACCACCAAGTGTGTGTATGAGTATACCACCTCTACATCCACTCCATGAATAGCGACTGGCTCTTTGGTGTGGTAAAAGTCAGTAACCCGTTCCTTGTTTTTTTTTACATGTTAAGCTGCAGACAATTCACTTTGCACCAAGAAACAAATTTCTCCATCTGACTCCTCAACTCTGCCAATTTAGCAATACACCCCATAAGTGTGGGGTCATCTGAGAATTTCTGCTGGTGACATGACCTGGTGTTATATTTATAATCTGAGGTGTACAATGTGAAGAGAAAAGGAGACAAGCCTGTCCCTTGTGGTGCTCCAGTGCTGCTCATGTCCATATCAGAAACACAGTCCTCGAGTCTCACAAACTGCAGTTAGCTCAATACATAGTCCATTATCCAGAGCACCACAAGCTCATCGACCTGTATATCTCTTAGTTTACCTATAACATGACTGGACGGTGTTGCAGGCACTGGAGAAATCAAAAAACATAATTCTCACAGTGCTGCCAGTTTTGTCCAATATTGTTCCATTAGCTCATGATAAAACACCTCTGAAACAACTTATGTATTGAGATGGATTTCTCCAGTTCACTTTTAATTTTTTTTCCCAGGGGACTGATATAAAGACTTAGAATTTTCTTTTGTAATTTAAGCACTTTAAACTACTTTGTGATATGATTGACTTGTTTATGTATTTGTTAATATAAATTGTTGTAGTTTCAACCATCGCTTGTACAATTTATTTGAATAATTATTATAAAGTACATCAACTCTCTTTTGTATATCATTAGTAGTTGAGTGTAAATGATTTTATAGACAAAAGTGAATGTTATTATGGTTTCTAATTAATCAATTAAAGCCTAGACTTATTAATAAAGTTTCCACTTTTTACTGATCATTTCACTGAAAAGGCGAAAGGGAAGAGACCCCCTTCCCTTCCATCCATGTCCTTAATCAGCTTTATGGGTGGCAGCAGTATTGGGTGCAGTTTGGTCTCAGTGTTGGAAATTATTCTAATGACTTCCAGAAGGCCACATTATTTGGCGGTGCCTCATGTGGTGGCTGTTAAACATGGCTGAGCATCTGTCCGCCAGAATGATTGAAGGCAGTACTGCTTCCTCTTGTAGTTTTGCATTAATTCCAGTATGGGGTTTGCTGACTAAGGTGCTATTAGTATGGTTCACAGTATTCAGAAAATAAAAAAAAAACAAAAATAAGAATGATTACAAATTGCAGGAAACCATTCAGCTCATCTATCCCCAGTAGCCAGCTAATAACTGCAGTAAATGGTCCCTGTTGGATCCATCATAAGTTGGGTCCAATTTTCAAGTGAAAATGTGTGAGAAGCTTCCTATCTTCTGGATCTCCACAAGTATCTTCTGAAAAATTTTTGAAGTAAAGCTGCTCTAATTCACTTTTCATCACAGTGAAAAATGTATATGATATGTAGGGTGTCTGCAATGTCCCTGATATGCTACTGGTAAAATCTGGTTCGGAATGTGTAAAGCAAAACTCTTTGTAATGTTTTAAATAAAAGAAATCTAATTAAAGCATTTGCTTCTTATCTCTTATGTAATAATATTAATATTAATAAGAACAATGGGGTGACATTGTGGCACAGTAGTCTCTGCATCCTGTTAGCTTCATGAATTGTGCATATTCTTCTCAGGGCATATTCTAAATTTCCCCATGTGAATGAGCCCTGTGATGGACCGGTGACCCATCCAGAACCAGTTACAGCCTATATTACTAGCCCTCCATGATGTTAAATTAGATCATTTATTTTTTGATTTTACTTATTGTACTGCAGGTTTAATAATATCTTTCTTGGAAGCATCAGGGGATTTGAAAGAGGTACCCAACATTGTAAGTAGCATCAGTCAATTGCATTTTCCATTGCAGGGTTAAAACTGATCAGCCTAATCTGCATGTCATTTGAATATAGAGGAAACTGCAAAAAGCCACGTGGACACTGAAAGTGCGTGCAAATTTGGCACACCATGACTGTGCCAAGAATCAAACCTAGCTCACTGGAGTTAAGTTGTAGCAGCCTACTAGGCCTTGCCCCACTCTGCTGTCTAAAAAGAACCACAATTAAACTACTTTTTTTCTCTGAGGTTACCGGAAAGCATATATAAAATAAAATGAAAACTCTAGTCATTCCATATTTTTTCTGTTTAACTAGTAAAAAACTGAAAATTAGATTTCACTACATGAGTTTTTTTGGAGGGGATAACAAACTTTTTCAACATGCTAAAGTCTCTAAGTCTGAAAACAGGAACCCTGTGTGCACAGTGAAATTTAATTGGAAAACAAAAGTTTCTTAGCTTAGTTTCTTTAAATCATAATTTAGTTAGCATTTTCAGTTGATGGTAATATGTCCTGAAATAAGGACAGAATAATTCTCATCCACTTTTATATTGATCCACTCATTTTCAGAATATGATTTATCTATACAGTAAAACCTTTCCAAAACACTTACATTATGTTAAGGAAAGGTAAGACTATTAGTAACAATTATGAATCAAGGTGAGGGAGAGTTGGGACCTGCTGCATGTTAGTCAGATGTGTAAGTAAAAATGTTACTGTACTGTAACACAGTAAGCACCCCTTACAATACATTTGACATTGACCCTAAACTAAAGGGATGACAGATGTAGCAGTATTGATAACATTGTAGGCAGATAGGAAGAGAATTCTTCACAGGGCTCACTGACAGTACAAAAGGGTCCTGTAAGACTCCTTCTTCAGCTTGACGGCATCCCTCACTGCCGGTGTCCACCAACGGGTCCGGGGATTGCTTCCACGACAGGCACCGACCACCTTACAGCAACAGCTCCGGTCAGCCGCCTCAATAATAGAGGCACGGAACATGGCCCTTTTGGACTCAATGTGCCCCACCTCCCTTGGGTTTAACTCAACTCCCTTGAGTTAAAGCTGCTTCTGACCAAGGACTCTGCCAGACGTTCCCAGCAGACCCTCACAACACGTTTGGGCCTACCAGGCCTGACCGGCATCCTCCCCAACCATCGAAGCAAACTCACCACCAGGTGGTGATCAGTTGACAGCTCCGCCCCTCTCTTCACCCGAGTGTCCAAGACATGTGGCCGCAGGTTCGACGACACAATCACAAAGTCGACCATCGAACTGAGGCCTAGGGTGTCCTGGTCCCAAGTGCACATATGAACACCCCTATGCTTGAACATGGTGTTCGTTATGGACAATCCGTGATGAGCACAGAAGTCCAATAACCAAACACCAGCTGGGTTCAGATCGGTTTGGTCATTCCTCCGAGTCACACCCTTCCAGGTCTCATTGACATTGCCCACGTGAGCATTAAAGTCTCCCGGCAGAACAAGGGAGTCCCCAGAAGATATGCCCTCTAGCACCCCTCCAGGGACACCACATACGCGCAAATAACAGTTAGGACCCATACCCCCAATGAACAGGCTCCAAGTCGGGGGACAATAAATATGCCCACACCCAACTCCAGAGTGGTAGAGAGTCCAGCCCCTCTCAAGGAGATTGGTTCCAGAGTCCAAGCTGTGCATCGAGGTGAGTCCAACTATATCTAGCCAGAACCTCTCGACCTCGAGCACTAGCTCAGGCTTTTTCCCCTTCAGAGAGGCGATATTCCACGTCCGAAGAGCAAGCTTCTGTAGCTGTAGATTTGGACCGCCAAGGTCCCCACCTTTGGCCACCACCCAACTCACACTGCACCCTGTTGTGGAGGAAGTGCTGTCGACATCCGCTCTGGAGCTGTCCAGGCACTCCCTGGCGGTGGCCACATCCTCCCACAGGGTTGAGCGTCCCGGCTCTGTGGCCCCATGGAACCCAGGAAGGCTGGCCTCTCACATTCAGGAGAAAATACTGTCCCTCTCCCGGTCCTTCCCATCTTTTTTGGCGTCCCAGTGGGGCAATGTCCCCGGACATCTGTCACAACATATATAGCAATCAAGCCACAAATAACAATAACATTGCAAAATTTGATTGAATACTTCTTCCCTTGACAAGAAACATCTTTTTAAACCTCTTTGTCTTTTCCCATTTTGATTTGCATGATCACCCTTCTCTATCCTGCTCAGTCCTACACCTCCTTGCCAGTCAAGCCCTTTTCCTTAAGATATTCATTAACTTTATCCGTCTACCTCTGTTTTGGCCTCCCTTACTATCTCTTTCCATGTACTTGGGTTTCCATCACTATTTTGCTAACATATTCATTGTCTATCTTCTTCCTATTTATTTTTACCCCCTATCTTCCAAATCCCTTACATCTTTTTAAACTAATAGATATATATATAAATGAAAGATCTCTGTGTGTGTTTGTGTGTTTGAGCGTGTGTGTGTGTGTGTGGGTGTACAGTATATGAAGTAGTCAACTCTGGTCACACTCAACCACAGCTACTAGATGGCACAATGCATGCACTTTAACTTTTTTCCAGTGCTTGCATGCACCTCAGTTCTCACTATGAAGGTGTGTGTGTGTGCGCGTGTGCGTTTGCAGGCATGTGTATGGCGCGAACCGCTCTGCTCATGCTCAACCACAGTCAGGGGAGTTGTTGTGAATTCTATGGAAGATGTAGAAGCTTATACAAATATGACTTGCTCTTGGTGAGATGGCACATGCATGCCCTTTTAAACTTTTTCAGCCCTTGCATGCACTTCACTTCTCATTCAACCCAAGCAGACAAACTAATCTTTGTGGTACATGCGTATTGTACTTGTACACAACGACCTTCTGTATGTTTGCCTGAGATAGCCTGTCCCGCTCAATTTGTGCCACAGATGCACTCGACTAGATGTTTGTCTCAGACAAGATATGAGCTATCATGGCCCACTTAGTTGACGCCTATGCAAGAACACCAATATAGTAAAACTGCAGCTAGTATATAATAAAACACTATTGTCTTTTTGTGTGTGTGTGTGTGTGTGTGTGTGTTCAGTCCCTCCAAGCATTCTGATTGGTCAGTTTGGCTTTGGTCTGATGGATCAGTTTGTTTTTGGTCGCTCAGTGGTAGAGATGATGACACAATTCTTTAGCAGTATGAAGTCCAATTCTTGACTATGACTTTTTTAATATTCTTACAAAAAAGAAGTTAATATGGAGCATTTCAATGAGACAAAAGTAAAAAAACTTACTGTGCAGCATTGGGTGCATAATACTAATGAGACACTCTTTAAGGATGGGAAGTATTTGCAAAAAATATAAGTGATGTTTTCACAGTGGATAATAGGAGCCCTTCTACCACTGCTAGTACTCAAAACATGGAGAAAAGGACAGCGAGGAGACTTGAAATGAGTCTGAGAAGCAGGTTTCATGGGAACTCAACAGAGAGATGAAGAGCCGGGCAAGACAGGTTGAGACGCAGGAGGATACTGAGGCAAGGTGTAGGAGGAACGCTGAGGGTATCAAGTATTTTCAGCTTATTCTGTTACCTCTCTTCGATAGGTAAGCATAGCTACTTTTTAATATTACCTTAAAACCCATAAAAAACAAATTACACAGTTATATTGTGCTACTCAGTACAATTACCACAAACCACATGACTCCTTGCAGACACTGCAGCAGTCAACTTTTTTGCAGTCAAGTAAAAGTGCACATATATGGAACCATGATCTGATACATCAGAAGTGCCACTCTGCACAGTCTCACTCTGTTGTTCATTGTTTGTTTCTCTATTTCTTTCTTCTGAGTCACTCTGACTTGTCATCTGACATTAATGGCAGACTGTTTCAAGGGCTTGCAGTACTGATAAGTGTTGTGACATTTCTTCCCTTATTTTTTATTTCTCTAAACTTGTAGTAGTAGGGTGTTGTTCTGTGACAGCCATTATAAATGCAGTAAAAAGTCAAGAAAAATTACACCTTTTATTGGCTAATTGAACAGATTATAATATGCAAGGGGCAGCATGGTGGAGCAGTGGTAGTGCTGCTGCCTCACAGTAAGGACACCTGGGTTCGCTTCCTGGGTCCTCCCTGCATGGAGTTTGCATGTTCTCCCCGTGTCTGTGTGGGTTTTCTCCGGGTGCTCCGGTTTCCTCCCACAGTCCAAAGATGCAGGTTAGGTGAATTGGTGATCCTAAATTGTCCCTAGTGTGTGCTTGGGATGTGTGTGTGCCCTGCGATGGGCTGGCGCTCTGGCCAGGGTTTGTTTCCTGGCTGGGATTGGCTCCAGAAGACCCTGTAGTTAGAATATAGTGGGTTGGATAATGGATGGATGGACAATATGCAGGCTTTCAATGCAGCTAAGCCCCCTTCTTCAGGCAAGATATACTTACTTGTCATTGCATTCTCTAAACTTGTACATACCTACATAAACAATAAGCAACAAGATAGGAACTCAACTTTAATAAACATATATAGATACAAAGAAATCATGCAAAAAGTATTTTTTATTCAAGCATTGTTTACAAATGCATCATTTAAAATGTACAAGTATAAATACATATGCTTTACCACATTTGGGTTGTTAGTGACCCAATTCGTTTTAGGCAAATAAATAATCATAATAAAAATATTTTGAACTATTTTGTTACATTTTGGTACTAAATTGTTTTGGATGAAAAGTATGAGGCATACTTTGGAAACTGCATCCGCACTATATCATTTAACCTAACATCATGGGTTAATAGAAACTGAGTTATGAATTCAATCATTAAAATAATCTAAACTTTAAGAGCTTGTTGCCCATTTTGGGGACCTGGGCAGAACAAAGCCTGCCTGTAGTGTATGGGCTCAGGTTGCTAGCTTCAGGCAGGGCAGTGAAGATTATTGCCTGATTTTGTAGGTCCTTTGGGGGCCTCACAACCATTTGCTATTTTTTGTGAACTAATCTAATAACCACTTAATCACTGAAGAGAAGTGAAACAAGGACTTGGGATTCTTTACCATCAAACCTAGGCTTGGAATGAGAGGGAAAATGCAGAATCTTTATAACTGTGGGTTTTCCTCAGCCTTTATAGGGATTAGGACAGTCAATTGCAGTGATGAGCAAAAATCACAAGAGAAGCAATAAATACCTGAGGACTCACCAATGCCAGTGCATTCAATGAACCTCAAGGGACTTTGGATTTTCCTCAGCCTTTATAGTGCGCTTCCCACTCGTAACTGGGAGGTGTATTGTTGGTCAAAGTAATACAATGACAGCAACACATCTTGAAACCTTTGAATACTCCATTTTCAATGGTCAGTCGTTCATTTCCTACTGCATCTGGGCATTCAAACAAGTTCAGATGGACTTTGCTGATGGAATATAAAAATAATATGATTTCTGTCACTGCCACAGTTAGTCTTTCAAAGAATGGGTCTCTGCAGCGGAACAAGAGTTGTGTATGGAGTGATTCATTTAATTTAGAAAATAATCAAAAAATGCACCACAAAGGCCAATCAAAATATCCAGTTTATTTTGGCTGTTTTATAACAAGAATGTATTTTAGTTGGAATAACTAGAAAAGGATCACTCTCTGCTTTATGTACATATTTATTGTTTCTTTAGAGTAATGCAACATTTTCATTCCCTTTTGCAAAAAAATTAATCATTTAATAATTATTGTATTTTTCCATTTACCACTAACAGTTGAAAAACATTTTTTAATACTTTTTTCCCATCCTGATGATTCCCACGCATTTTTGGCAGGAGTTCTGGGACACTCTCCAAAAGTTGAGTTTTTTTCCAGGCAGTGAGTAACATGTTAAAGAAGACAAACATTTCCTGCACTGACGAGAGACGGGAGAGCGGGTGTAAGTGTGAGCCTTGTGTGCATACTGGGGCTTCGAGCTTCATCCTCTCCAAGGATCCCATATTCATGACAGTCCATGGCCCTTTTATGACACTCACATTTGCTATCGTTCACACACACCCTCCCTTTCTTTTTTAAACTTCCAGTGGAATTTTGCCCTTCTGTTCCTCTCATTTAAAATCTTATTTTATGAGCTGAAGTATAACAAGAGCAAGAGCTGCTCCAAAGTGCCCCTGTGAAAGAACTCAACCTAAAAGCTTCAAAAGGTAGAGCCAATTAAAGCCCATTGTGGCACTTCTTGGGTGATTTTGGGCTATACAAAAATAAATTGTATTGTATTGTATTGCCTGCGGTGTGCTGGCACCCTGCCTGGGGTTTGTTTCCTGCCTTGTGGCCTGTGTTGGCTGGGATTGGCTCCAGCAGACCCCCATGACCCTGTAGTTAGGATATAGCAGGATGGATAATGGATGGATGTATTGTATTGCATTTATACCTGGCATTCAATATCATCATGCCACCTGGGTTCGCTTCCTGGGTCCTCCCTGCGTGGAGTTTGCATTTTCTCCCTGTGTCTGTGTGGGTTTCCTCCAGGTGCTCCGGTTTCCTCCAACAGTCCAAAGACATGCAGGTTAGGTGCATTGGCGATCCTAAATTGCCCCTAGTGTGTGCTTGGTGTGTGTGTGTGTCCTGCGGTGGGCTGGCACCCTGCCCAGGGATTTGTTCCTGCCTTGAAAACACGCTTTTGTTTTCAGTCGACTAGATTACTGTAACGCACTCCTCTCAGGACTACCCAAAAAAGACATAAATCATTTGCAACGAGTGCAGAATGCAGCTGCTAGAATCCTAACTGGGAAAAGAAAATCCGAACACATTTCTCCAGTTTTGATGCCACTACAATGGTTGCCTGTGTCATTCAGGATTGACTTTAAAATACTGCTTATGGTTTATAAAGCCTTAAATAATCTCGTTCCATCTTATATATCGGAATGCCTGAAACGTTATATTCCAAATCGTAACCTTAGATCTTCAAATGAGTGTCTCCTTAGAATTCCAAAAGCTAAACTTAAAAGAAGTGGTGAGGCGGCCTTCTGCTGTTATGCACCTAAAATCTGGAATAGCCTGCCAATAGGAATTCGCCAGGCAAATACAGTAGAGCACTTTAAAACACTGCTGAAAACACATTACTTTAACATGGCCTTCTCCTAACTTCACTTTAACTTAATACTGATACTCTGCATGTTCAATTCATCATAATAACTATTCATAGTGGCTCTAAAATCCGTACTGACCCCAACTCTCTCTTCTGTTTCTTTTTCCGGTTTCTTTGTGGTGGCGACCTGCGCCACCAGCACCTACTCAAAGCATCCTGATTCTCCAACATTGATGGACTGAAAGCCAAAAGTCTACGTGACCATCATCATCAGGTCCTTCCATGAAAACCCTAAATACAAAGAGGACTGTTTGACTTATGTTAGGTAGATTGCCCAGAGGGGACTGGGCGGTCTCTTGGTCTGGAACCCCTACAGATTTTATTTTTTTCTCCAGCCTTTGGAGTTTTTTTTGTTTTTTCTGTCCACCCTGGCCATCGGACCTTACTTATTCTATGTTAATTAATGTTGACTTATGTTTATTTTTTAATGTGTCTATTTTTCTATTAATTTTGTAAAGCACTTTGAGCTACATTTTTTTGTATGAATATGTGCTATATAAATAAATGTTGATTGATTGATTGATTGATTGTGCCCTGTGTTGGCTGGGATTGGCTGCAGCAGACCCCCGTGACCCTGTGTTAGGATACAGCAGGTTGGGAAATGACTGACTGACTGACTGACTGACATAAACAATCAATGGTAAAAGACCAAATGGGTTCAGAAAATGGATGGATGAATGGTACACTGACCTGTGGATCAAATGCCAGACGCAGAATGCAAACCAAAAACAGACAATTCTATTTTCTAAGGGATTGTCTGTATCTTTCCAGGGTGTTCTACAAGTTTTTACTTTCTGGCGCCTTTTAATATTTTTCATTTGTTGGTTTACTCACAATTCTAGCAATTATTCCCCCAATAATAATTAACTGTCTTAGGCATCTTCTTTTCAAAACTTTAACCTCTGTGCTTTCATCCCCCATTCTCAAGAATGTGGCCACGCTTAATAAATCCTAGTATGCCAAGTGTTTTTTAATGTCTTTTCTCTCTTATTTAAAACATTGAAGGCTGACCTTTTTGAGGGTCATGACTTGGTCTTTGCACAATGTATGCTTACATAAATGCAAAGTCCACAAAAAGCACTAATTGATTTATTGAAGACAACCAACTTTCCTCTTATCTTGACACTTTTTCAACATAGCACTTTTATTACTAGAATGAAACAAATACTTCTTATTTTAAAAAAGAAGGTGATCCAGTTTTCTCATAATTCTGGACCTAAGTGATTTGCTGAGAGTCACACTGTGAGTCATTGATGAACACTGAACTGGCAAGCCTGTGTTTCTGAGACAAGTGCTTTAGTGATAAAGGCTATCCTGCCTGCCTGTGCGGAAAAATGGATAAAACAACTGGTTCATTTCTTTACTCTTTAATCTTTTTATTGCTTTAACTGATGAGTTGACATGAATCATAAATTGACCAAGGCTTTCCTTACTAAGGTAGTCTCATTGCATATCATGAGGTTAGGAAACTTATCAGAATTTAGGAGAAAACCAGACAGAGTAAAATGGACCAAATTCAAAAGTACTGGTCAGTCCCTCAGCCAGCTCCTATTTTAAGTAGTTTTTATTTTTGGCTGCTCTATTCACCCTTGAGATTTAAATTTACTCTGCACAAAAACAAACAGGTGAAAAAAGTTGCCCGAAACAAAATACATACAAGGTCATTATGTGGCCTCTTGGAGCAGAACATGTAAATAATAACGAGAAATACATTTAGTGTTTACTCTGTGATGGACTGTCAACCCCACCAGAGTGGGTACCCATCTTATGCCCTGTAATTATAGGATATGTTGCACAATTGTTAAACTAAGTGGGTTTAAAAATGCTGGGATAGGCTCCAACTGTACCTTGAACCTGTCCTGGATAAGTTTGTTAGGAAAATGGATGTATGGATGGATAGCATAAATTGTGACAATCACAAAAAATCATATATCATAGGAAAAACAGACAGAAAACCTTATAGTTTGTAACTCTTGTGCAATCTGTAAAACCAACACCTTTGTTTCTTCAGGAATATGGGGAAAGGAACAACTGTAGTGCATATTATGTGTGACACTGTACAAGCATGCATACATATGCAATAAACTCCCTCAATCCATTTCAGAGTCACAAGGACTGGGAGTTTATCGATTTTACAAACCAAAAAAATCTAGAGGTTGTAGAGCCTTGTAGCCATCCTTTTTCAAACGTATGAGCGGCTGGTGCCTGTGCCAAGTAAGAACCAAGGTTGAATTGGGTGCCAAAAGTGTTGTATTAACAAAGTAGAAATACAGTACTTGAACTAGAATTACTGTACTTGAGTATGTCTTGCAAATATTTCAACTTTTCGAGTATAAAATTCTCTGATTGCTTTTACTTCAATGCATTTTCAAACACAAATGACTACTTTCACTCTTACATTTTTTGATAAACACATGCATTTTTGTAATGTTAAACCAGAAAATAAATGGGCTATGCAAATTCACACAAAGCTTTGCTCACTTATCTAAAGCTTCCCCAACTTTAGCAACAACTGCTTTAGGAAAAATTATGGGATGATTTTCAAATGTATGATGTTCTCACTAAAACTTGATTATCTACATAGTCATTCCAAGTACATCTTGTTTGTCAATAAATTGGACAACCAGGGTCTATATACTTCTTTCCGTTTCCTGTTGAACAGACCACAGTGCATCACAGTCGGAAACCACACATCTACTCTCATCCTGAACATGGGATCCCCACAGAGCTGTGCTCCACTGCTCTTAAATCTCTTTTCTCATGACTACACTCCATTTACTTGTCCAATACAGTAGCTGTATTCACTGATGTCACCACAATAAGTGGATTAATTTCAGACGAGGAAGAAGTGGTCTACAGCAATGAGGTGGAATACCTGGCTGAGTGGTATAAGGACAACAACCTTTGTTGAAATACCACAGAAACAAAGGAGATCATTGTAGACTTCAGATGAATGAAGAAGACAGACCATCTCCCCCTCCATAAGGAGAAGTAGTGGAATGTGTACAGAGTGCCAAGTTCCTTGGAATTTATATAACAAAACAGCCGTAATTGTCCCTGAACACCTATCACCTGGTGAAAAATGTTCAACAGGGACTGAAACAGACCCAACTTTCTCAACAAAGTCCTGGTGAACTTCTAGCACAACACAATCGAGAGCATCCTCTCCCAATATGTGACTATGTGGTATGCATGTTACAATGCCGCTGAGTGGGAGAGTCTGCATCATGTGATGAAAGGATTCATCAGGACGGATCTCACACATTTGGACAATATCTATGTTACCTGACTGAAGAAGGACAGCAGCATTAGCAGACACACTACACACCCTAGACCCTACCTGTTTTGCCCACTACCATCTGGTAGCCAGTATAGGGTGATCCAATCTCATACAAACAGACTGGAAAATTGTTTTTAACAAGGAGCAGTGACATCCATCACCACCATGTCCAATTGATAAGATTTGATTTAAACCCTAGCCTGGACTGCTATTTTATACACACAGCCCCATATGGCTGAAATGATTTATCAATTTATTGCTAGTTAGTATTTTCTTGCTCTTACTTTTGTATACATGTCTGCTACAGTTAGAGTTATTTTCATTTAAAATATTGCTGCTTTTATGAGAGATGTCAAAGCAAATTTTGTTGTATACAACTGTAACATCAAATAAAGATTTCATTCCATCTATTCTGCAGAACAGGGCGGGGCTGGATGTTGAAGACAGATGCACAAATAAAATCTCTGTTATTTCCACAAGTGATACTGCCACATTCAGATGCTGTTCCCATGACAAACAAGGAAGGGGCCAATCAGCAGGCTCCAGTGAGATGCGCTTGTGTGTTCACATGCTAAGGTTTACTCACGATGTCAAGTGTCTGGCTCACATGTCTTCCTGCATTATCGTCGGGATCACAGCTCCAAAATGTATTGTTAGCTAGTTGGAAAAGTCCAAAAAAATCCAAAGGCTAAACATTTGAATGTGAAACTAGAAATAATCTAGTCTAACAATGCCTTGTTAATGTTTGCTTTGATGAATAATGTTATTATTAATAAAGCTAATACTGCCAAGCTTCACGTAGTTTAATTTGAACAAAAACGTAGGGACATTTTTGTGGCCAGGGAATGCTTAAAAATGTTTTCCATGTAAAGTATTTGGGTGTTAGTATTACGAAAATTCACTTTACAAAGGGGTTTTCCGGGATGGATTAGCTCTTTCTTAAAGTGGGAATAACCCTTCACGCCTCTCCTTTTAGCACCTATCCAATGAATTAGGATACACTCTTTAAGATGTCCGTCCACTCGACTGAATGTAGCTGGTGTAAATTGCTATGACTTAGCCCATACTTTAGTGATTGTAATATGACTCACACACAAAAAGAATTATTTTAAGCTTATAAGGACTTTTTTTGACAAGATATAAAGCAGGAAAAGATCCTACATTTACTTGTACTCTTGATATGTAATATCTGATACTACAACACTTCTACTAGAGTAGTTTTCTCAGGGGCAACTTTAACTTTTACTTCTGTCACTTTCAAGCGCAAGGGTGGTTGCTGGGTACTTTATACAACACTGTGTGCCACCAGTTTATATTAGAGATACCAACTAACTGTTCTTAGGATGTATTTAGAAACAGCAACACTTGAAAGACACCTTCTAAGACAAAGGGAGATTTCAACTGGGTTTAATACATTAACTTATTGATGAAGTATTTGATGAAAGTTGGATGTATTCTATTTAAATATTATTGTCTTAAATCAGATGGTTGTGAATGTATTGTGTTATTGATATCATTTTTTGGAGTAATGGCAAAAAAAAAAATGCTACCCTGTTCAAGCAGTGGGAGGCATTGTCTGCTGAAGAACAAACACACTGTTTAAAGAATGACTATAAAAGATAAATAAAATAAACAAAGAATGAATGCTAATTGTTAGCAGCTGACAGGAAATGTTCACTTTTTCTCTTGCAATTACTAGTTCAGAGCAAACAGGAGGACTTACAAAAGTCCTTTAGGCCCTGAACTGTGGGGAAAAACATACAAATTTGCTGTTAATCACTGTCTCACACTCACTTGTACAGAGCTTGTCTTAATCATTGTGGTTTGGCCTGCGGATGATTGAGGATCCTTGCTTGGCCGTCCATTAAAGGGAAGCCTTGGGAGGACTCAGTGTCAGCAAGGCCCACACTTTCACCCTTTCCTCACACTTCCCGACCCACTCTTTGTTTCCTGCTCATGTGGTTTAACCCTTGATGACCTCATCGCATGGCTGGGCCTAGCAGGGTGGTGGTTAAAGACTTGGGCAGCACATTCACTAACAGAATTCAAAACCTCTTTTGTTCTTTTGCTCTGATATTTTGGAGGCAATGAGGAATAAAAATGTATTGTAACTTTCACTGTTATTACCAAGTAATAAATGTTTCTAAGCAGTTGTATGAACACAGACCTCAATCAATTATGTGTAAGAAAGGTGCTATATGGGTGCCTGACCCAACACAGACTCACACCGGAGGCACGTATAAAAATAAAAAAAACTTTTATTTTTCTTCACCTGTGGGGCACATCTTCCCCGTAATCCCCACAGGCACAACACAGTCCCTAGTACAAATAAAGTACCCAAAACCCTCTTCTCCTTTGCACCACCACTCCTCCTCCTCCTCCAAGCATAGTCCTCCTCCTCCCGACTCTGGCCATTGAGTGGTAGTTGCTGGGCCCTTTTATAGTCTGGGTGTGGTGATTACGCTGCCCATACGGGCTCAGAAGTCCCAGCTGCAGCACCCCCTGGCGGTGCCTGCAGGACCCAACAGGGCTGCACCCAACTCTAATTCCCATGGAGCCCTGCGGGAAACCGAGGCACCACTCCAACCCAGCTGGGTGGCCAACTAGCATCCAGGGGGAGGTGTTGCACAATCCATGGCTGCTCCCCCTGAATAAACAGTGAAGGGGCGTCCCCGCCGGGCATGGACCCCGGCCATCTGCCACATATGTTATATATTATAAAAAATACCACAACAGTTTTTGATCCATGCAATAATAATCATCTTATACATCCATTCATTTTCTAAACCCACTTTTCAAGTAGATGATTGTAGAGACCTTGGCTCAATACTGGCATCAACAGCAGGTTGGCAAAAACCAGTCCTGAACAGCTGCACCAGCACTGGTTAAATTTTAGAAAACATACTAGTGGACTTTAGGAAGAAAGACAAGGTGCTGGAAGAAGCAAAAGGAGAACATACAAGCTCCAAATAGAAGACACCTTGGTGATGCAGGGTTCAAGCACCATGAGGCATCCATAGGTATTTTACTAGAACTTAATGCATTAGTATGGACAGTGCAATTGTTTTCTTTTTATTTCTCAAAATAATATTTTCCTTTTGTGCTATCGTAGATCCTTTCTAAACATACAATTGGAGGCAACAACGCTCTGTAAATAGCAGACAAGTCATACAGTAGTAATGTAACAAAATACTTCAGAACCAGTTAATCCAGACTGAGGATGCAGCAGGAGTGGAGTCTACTTTGTCTTACATCAGGAGCAAAGCAGTAGCCAACTCATGAAAACAGCCACACACACTCAGATGCCAGTTTAGAATCACCAACTATGTTCAGCCCATGTCTGTTTGGATTTTTTTCAGCGAGTTTCAGTTTTCCTCCCCTGTCCCTGAACATGCAGTTTAGGTTAACTGAAGATTCAAAATTGTAAAGTATGGTAAGTGTATGATTAGTCCTCCTCCATTCTTCAGTTTTAACTCTTACTTCTTCCCAAACATTTAAATAATGTACTTTACAATGAAAATACACTGGGTAGTGGACAGTTGGTTCACTTGTGTTAATTTTGCATTGTTAATTGATAGATAGTTGAGAACATAAGAATCAATTAAAAATGTGAAGACACTGTGTATGAATAAAGAAGTGATTAAGATCTGTGACCTTAAAATAAAAACCCTACAGTAAAATAAAGACCTAAATAATAAAACCCATAAAAGGATGTTAAATGAGTAGCAATAGCTGGCATCTGATGGTGTGAGCTCCTGCAACCCCTTCAGCCTATCAGGGCTGAGTCTAAGAACAACTGCTGGAACTGAGCATGCAGGTTCATGAAATGGAGGGTTGTTTTTTATTTAGCACAACATACAAGTTACAAAAGATCAATGGTTTCGACATTTGTACAAAAGCAACATTGGCAGGTCAAGAGGATGGCTCAGTGTCACTCTGTGACTTAGTGTTGAAGCCAGAACTGACAGCTTCGTACTTTCTAGTTCAAAACCTTCGTCACTAAGTCATGCTGTCTGACAATAGTCATCTTGATCAAACAAGAGTGACTAAATGGGATGGGATTTGTTACCAAATGCATCTTTCCTGTTTGTTGTTTGTGTCTCTAAATGTTTAACATCTTTCCTTGAGCACTGTTCAATCAATTCACAATTGACTGTATTTAGTAGTATTATTGTTCATTATTGTTTTAGTGTTATTTCTAAACCCGACTTTGCTATACCAGTGTCAACCAGCACCAAAATCTACAAATCCAGCAAAAGATCTACAACAGCTCACAAATTAATCCTTTGTTATGCAGTCTTAAGTTTATCCCATCATTATTTATTGAATATTTTTGTATTTTATGTTTGAACTTTAGACAAGTCATAAGTATTCTTTCTTTTTAATTTTTTTCTTTGTTCACAAAAAGGTGTGTTTGTTTATTTATTTAAAGAATGTCTGTAAAAAGCCACATTTCCTGCCCTAGAGAAAAATAAAGTTCTATCTATCTATCTATCTATCTATCTATCTATCTATCTATCTATCTATCTATCTATCTATCTATCTATCTATCTATCTATCTATCTATCCTTGCTTTAAATGCTTTAAATACTATATAAATGTAATGAATTATTATTATTTTTATTATTATTATTACCTTTGTGATAGATGGCCAAGAACCCTGCCCCATCGGGATGCCTGGAGGAAGGAGAAACTGGGAGAGCTGCGCTTCTTTTCCCAGGGCACTCGGCCGGTCCTTGCTCCCTGGGGGACAGCACTTCCGGGACACCAGGAAGTGCTGACAGACCAGGGATGGTTTATGCCCGGAGTGCTTCCGGGTGCAAGGGCAGCACTTTCGCCACACTGGGGAGTGCTGCCAGAAGTACATCGTCAGGCACCTGGAGCACATCCAGGATGGGATAAAAGAGGCCACCTCACTCCAATCAGGGAGCTGGAGTTGGGTGGAAGAAAGACGAAGCTTGTGGGACAGGAGTGGAGGCAGCCGAAGGAACCAAGGACTGCACTGTAAATATAATATTTGTGTAAATAAACATGTGTGTGGTGGACATTGCGTTGTCGTGTCTGTCTGTGGCTGAGCTATCCTTTACACCTTGAAAAAATCTTTTGATGGGCTGCTATGAAATGCACCATATAAAATAAAAACAGGTGGATTAAGAGTTTAAAATCAACCAATCATTATCCAATAAGTTCTCATTCACTTGTAATGCTGTAATGAAATGTAATTATGGATCTTAAATGTGTTTTCATTCTTTGAATCTTGAAACAATTTATTTATGTAGTACTGGATGGCATGCAGGGCATTCCTGCCAGGATGGACTCTATTTCCTTATCTGACCAGGATGCCCAGATGCCAAGTGGATTAGGGAGATTGGGAATGAGTTGACATAACCTTTACAGCCACCCACAAGGCATGCTGGGAATTGTGGATACCCACAAGGCATGCTGGGAATTGTAGACTCAAGGGATAGCCTTGTTGGGTTCTGTGGGCCAGGAGGTGCTGTAAGGTGTAATCCCTACTTTCACGGACTTACATCTGACCCAGAACTGCTTAGTATGGGCAATAACCTCACACTGGACGTATTTAGATAAAAGGAGCCACTCTACCTCGTCCAGGGGAGTTGGAGTTGGGTGGAAGACAGACAAATATCCCCTGGAGTAGTGGAAGGAGAAGAAAAAGAGAAAAAAAGAGAGTTGTGCTTGTGATTATTATTATGAAAAAGCATGTTGTAGAGGTACCCTATTATAATAAAACTTTTATTTAAACCCAGGGCTTGTGTCATTATGGTTGAGGGTTTGGGGTGCTACAACACCCACTAATAGTCATTCTCTCTTTATATCCATGAATGTGCTTGGGAAATTGCTGAAGTTCTCTGGGTGACAGTAAAAACCAACTGAACTGTGTTCCAATGCCTTCTCTTTTCTTCCCTCTGCAGAATGGGTAGCATTAATGGCCGTTCTGTCACTGACATCAGTTTTGTTATCAGCCCCCCTGGACCTGCTCCTTCCTGTCTGAAACCCATATGACTAGAAATGTGTCCATTTTGAGATCAGTTCATTTCTGGGCTCCTCCCTGAAAGGACCTTATCCTCATCTTGTTGTGTGCTTTTCAATAATATATATATATATATATATATATATATATATATATATATATATATATATATATATATATATATATATATATATATATATAGATGTTGTTAGATTTAACCAAGAGTGCCAAGAGATTTAACCACGCCCGAGGCCAGAAATAAAAGACAAAGAGTAGGACAGCTGCTGTACAGGCTTTTAAATGTTTGAAGCGCTGCGCGAGATGCAGATCACACGGCACAGCAGCAAGCCAGCAGCTAATCGAGCAAAGAGGAGGTAAAAAAAAAAACTGTATTTGCTTCCCATTGTATCACCATTTAAGAGGGGGTTTCGAAGGAGTGACCGTGTCTCCTTGGGGTGTGTTCAGCCCCCCTCTACACAATGTGAGCACCCCCTCTTCACACACATATATATACAGTATACGCACACACAAATGGTATTAATTACTTAATTACATATTTGTGACAAATCAAAAGAATCAATTGACATAAACAGGTAGTTCAAAAGAATCGTTTCAGTAAAGTGAATCAAATTCCTATCACTACTGCTTCCTCTCAGCTCCAGAGTCCTGGATTCAAAAGCTGGCCTGAACACTGTTAGTGTGGAGTTTGCATATTTTCTCAGTACTCACATACCTTTATCTGACCCATCCCATAATTTGCACAAGTTGATTGGTTATCTCTAAATTGGCTATGCATGTGTTGTTAATATTTATGGGCTGAGCTGACCGCATGTTTTAACAAGCTGGTTAAGATATTGGATGGTTGGATACAAAGCAACTTCAGCAGCAATGGGCAAAATACACAGTCCATCTACTGTGATATTCTTAAACACACTTTACCCAAATCAGTGTCACTGGTGGCTGGAGCCTATTCTAAAAGCCCCAAGAGCAAAGCAGGAACCAAACCTGGGTGGCACAAGAGTCTATTGAATGAAAAACACAACCACAACCACAGGGAATCAGCTTGGAATTAACAATGAAGCAAATGTGCACAAAGTTGGGGATATGGAAGAAAAATCATAGTACCTGTACTCAAATACACAGAAAATCCTGAGAGAGCATGCAAAATTATCACACAACAACTGAGCCCAGGACTTGAACCCTAGATTATACACTCAGCTAATGACTATACCAGGCATCTACTGTAATATACTCAGTGCTTTATTAGTTGAGACTTTCATTAATTTTTTTATATTAGATGCAATTTCAACTTTCTTTTCATCTCTTGTGACATGCCACATTTCATCACTTAAAGCATGTCACCAAAATCGTTTTATTTGATATAAATACAATTATTAGCAGTAATACTTTGTTGAAATTACCCAGGGGTTAGTAATCATATGAGAAACAATGGCCTAATTTTGTTTAATTCTGGCCACATATGATAGCAGAAAGAAGAAAAAATAGTTTGTCTTTATTAAGCAACAAGCAGTCTTAATCACCAAATGCATGCTGCCTGCTTTTTTTTTCTCTTTTACTCCTAATGTGCTATTAAGGTCTATTCAGAGTGACTGAACAATTGTCACATGAAGTGGAGAAGCACAAAGTAATCAATGTTAGTTAAGAACAGTAATTTATCACCTTGCCACAGTGAGCTGCAGGAGAAGGTCTCGGGCTCTCATGAAGGCAGCATCAGCGCGGACTTGGGTGACGGGCCGGTCACAGCTCTATTAGGTCAGAAAACTGCTCATCTGCTGCAGTCTCTCATTTCAGTCACAAGTGCAGAATTCATCCTGATTATTCACAGAAACATAATGACATGTAATACCATGTTATTAGGTGTACATCCATTCCTTAAATGCCTTTTCTTACCCTTTTTAATTGTCAGAACACAGCCAGAGGATTCTTTTTGTGTCCAGGAGGAGGCCACAATGTCTAGAGATTGTAAAGCTGTGGTGCTATCTGCTGGTGAGCCCAGTTAATAGAATCAAAGTCACTTGCTGAGAAATTCAACATTAAAAGAATGACTTTTGTTTTTCTTATAATGAAAATAACCAATAAAATTAATCCTTTTTATGATTTGTGCATATTGAGTAGCTGGGGGTGTTTATGGCATCATAATACTGCAGCATAACAGTCATTAATCATTTAAAGTATCTGAAAGACCCAAACTGAGACTTTTGATGCTTTCTTTTCTGAAATCTGGAGGGGCTTGTTGGAGTCTCTGTGCGCTCTGTATTATCCTAAAAGACTCCGCCATCTGAGAGTGCTTATCAGAGTCGGATAGCCCTTGAAGGATTCTTGAAAAGCTTTGAAAAGCTCATTAGAATCTCAAATTCTTGAAGTAGGCATTTGAACGTTAAAGAACTCGGCAGAATCCTGCAATTAGAATCTTGAAATGGGTGTTGGAAACGGGAAACAATTTCTTGCTCCTAATTTGGATGTTTAAGCTGGAGTTGTCGGGGATTTGTTAGAATGTTAAAGTGCTTTTGGGTTATGCTGATTGGCTTCATTGACGCTTGAAGCACAAATTGGAAACATGAAGGGTTTGTTTTCAACACGTAAAATATTCATTTCAGACTTCAAAGATCTGACTTTATTTTTTAATTGGAGAAGTAATCATTGATGGCAAAGTCTTCATTGGAGGCTTGAGGAGCTTAACTATATTTTTTGAGCTTCTTTAAAAGTTAAAATTCTGCTTCGGACAAATAAAGCATTATCTATCTATCTATCTATCTATCTATCTATCTGTCTGTCTGTCTGTCTGTCTAAAATATTGCATATTCAGATTCCTAAATGCCAATGAGATTCTTTATTTTTTTATCATCTTGGGTGAACCTTGTTTTGTTAGGAGTGCCAATCAAAAATGAAGTAAATGGAATTAAATGCGTGATGGGAAGCTTGGTGGTGCAGTGATTTGATGCTGCTGCCTCACGTCTCCAGTAGATGCATTTGATGCCTGGGCTGGAATCTGCATAGAGTTTGTACACCAAGTAGTTTGGTTCCATCACACAGTTCAAACACATGTATGTCATGCCTAACTGGTAGCTTTTAAATTGGCCCAGTATGAATTGGTTACCATGTGGATGCTCCTACCTGGATCTCTGAATCTTATAATTTGGTTACACTCTGGATGAGGATTGCATAAGCTGCCAAATTGACTTCATTTTTTCCCTATTTTCTTCTACATCCCAAATTGGTAAATATTAATTTACATAGTGAGTGAGCATGTTATGTGATTGACAGACAATTTATCCAGGATTGGCACTTTCCCAAGTGCTGTTGAGATATGATCCTACCACAATGACACTGAAATTGGATTAAATGGATGGCTGAGTTTGTACATTAGGGTGGTTTGGTGTTTTGATCTATTGCTTCACAGCTCCACGGCGCTAGTTACAGTACATTTATAGTTTGCACATACTTCACTGTACCAAGAGCACATATACTTACCAGAGAGCGACTGAAGTTTGAATATTAGTGGATATGCACGCATGTGCAAGCATACGTTCAAAGATATATAGAGTTCCTTCCTGATCCAACTGTGAAGGATTGTGCGCTCATTGGAAGGGGCTTAGGATGTGGCACCAAGGATTGGAGGTCAAAATCCAGCAGTCATATAAAATGGAAAAATTGACAGTAGACTTTATCGTTTTGCTTTGAGTCTGTTGTCAGAGGATGGAACCTTGGAGCCCTTCTGAACAAGAGAAGTTGAGCGCATGGTGTCAGAAACTTAAACCCTTAATGGTGAGAGTAGGGATTATCTGGCAAGCTGGACATTGGTTTATTTTTGTTTAAACAACTTTTTCATTTTGGAAACCCTTTTGTTTTCATAAATATCCTGTAGAATGAAGAAGCTAGAGGATTTGAGTTATTGTTGTTTATCATTCTACTTTTTGAGCCTTATTTTATAATATTTGTACTCATTCAACATGGGAAATGATTTAAGTGACTTGCATGAATGTTTTACACAGAACATTAATTTTGATATTTTTAATATCACTTCTTTTTAATTAAAGAACTGTCATTTTCTTTTTGCCATCTTTCATTTTGTCTGTGTCTGTTGTCACACATGCATGTCAGTGGATCATCCTCTGGGCTCTTCTGAAGTACGTACTTCCACCCTGGGCTGAAATCGGACACTGGTGCCAACCTTATCCTCTTTGTTCCCTCCACAGTGCTGAAAAGATGCCCTGTGATGGCAAGTGATTCTGCCCATTCTGGTACTACATATCCTGTGGAAGGAGGCATTTCTCGTTAAGAGAATGCACCACAGGATGTAACTCCTTTCCCACCTGTGCCTTTGAGAGGCTTTATAAGCCAAGAAAGGTTCCTGAAGCAAGGACCCTGATTTGTTTGGCACCACTGAGCTGATATTTTGTTTCACTTAAATGGGAACAACCGGATTGGCACCCTAACAGGTCCTGCAGTTCCTTCCAAAGACCACACTCACTAACCCTGGCTTACCCAGAGTCATAAACTGCAAGATGCCCCAAGGTAAGATTGGTGCAAGGTGATGCACAGGAAAGCTTAACTTCAGACCTGATGAACTGTGTAATCCTGTGGAATATAAACTGGAAATCCTGTGAAATGCAAAATGGAAAAAAATATATGGAAGCAGTTGTTGCAGGGTGCAGCATTCATAAAGGTATTGAAAGATGACATAACATTTTTAATTTGCCATAATCCAATTCAGGTTGGCAGGGGCCAGTACCTCTCCAGTTAGGAACCTGTGCTTGACAAGGCACCACCTACACTAAAAAAGAGGGGGGCCAATAGAGAGCGACAAATTAACCTAATACATGCTTTGGGTCATGGGAGAACAAAATCAACAGTGGCCAAGGGAAAACATCTCATAGACAGGTGCAGAACTTGAACCCAAGAGGATGAGTGCTTGATGAAACAGAACTCATCCTGTGCAATATAGATAGATAGATAGATAGATAGATAGATAGATAGATAGATAGATAGATAGATAGATAGATAGATAGATAGATAGATAGATAGATAGATAGATAGATAGATAGAACTTTATTCGTCCTTGAGGGAAATTTGGCATATAATAAAGTGAGGTTTGTCTTTTCACTAAAAATGTGTTTTTATTTTTTACTTTTCCGTTCTTTGTGTTAAGAAGTGCACATCACAATTCATAAGTGTCCACAGGAGTCATAATAAGTTTACCAGAGTGTTGACATAATAAATTAGAAATGTTTGAGAAAATTGCTGCGCTTCTGAAAATGATTCTAACTCTCAAATGTGTTGCACCATATATATCAGCAAGCTTCTTGGCAAGAGTGTGTTGTTGAAAGGGAATTAAAGTGGAGTAAGCAGCCTGAGTGACAGGCCGCCTTCGCTGAGATAGCAGTTCTTCAGTGCCTGTCAATAAGAAGACTTTTCTTGCCTGCTTTTTCCTGATATGTTTTAAACTCAGTTTTCCGTTAACAGGAAGGAAAAAAAAAGCACGTCGTGGAGGCACTTTTTAAAATAATGATGGGAACAAATTCCATAAAGGGGCTTTCAGTATATTAAATTAGAGTTTTCAGTGCTTTTAAACAAAAGTATTTTTGACATGCTGGATGGTAAAAGTCAGGATATGTCAGGGTGGCCAGCTGGGCTGGCAGCCAGTCTGCACTCTACTAGGTGTTGCCCTTTGACAAACTGCAAACTGCAAAGCCGGCGCTGTTGGCTTTTTTTTATTCTTTTCAAATCTCAATATGGAGCAGCATAATGAAGAACAGTTCCATGTTCTTCTCTCTGCAGGAATTTCAGCGGCAATATTTTTTGCAATAAAAAACAAAGGGAATCTGTCCATGTTAGCAAAAGCATCATGTATTTTTCACCCTTTATATTCTTTTCATAAAAAACGGATAATAGTACAAAAAGCCAGCTCAGTGTCGAATGTTTTTCTATTACAAATTATTACAAAGCCTCTTATTTTCCCTGCAGCTGCTTTGCCAAGTATAAAAATCTTTTGGGCTGGCATAGTTACACAAGAGGTACTTAACAAGGACAGCCAACAATTTGTAACTGAAAGACAAGTCTAATTGTTATTAATTTCTGTATAATAGTGTCAACCCCAGGCTCCAATTTATCACACTCCAATTGAATACACGTAATATTAGATGATGATTAATATACGCAAACCTACTACAAGCTTTTGTGTTCTTTTTAATTTATTTTTGGTGGGGGGAGGCACTCTCATTCCACCTTGTTTGGTAAATCTGAAATAGCTGACAGATGATTACTTTACCTTAAGATGGATTTTTTTTTCTTCTTGAATTGCTTGCCTGTAGCAGTTAGGTTTTGTATTTGTGGCCTGTGGCTCTGCTTTTCAGATCTTCGAGAAAATTTTTTACTAACCTCAATGTGATGTTTTAAACTTGTAAACTGGAATTAAAACCATTTATCTGTGTTCCTCCATGTTTTTCCTCATTAAACCTTGGCTGGGGTACAAACCCACAAATGGCTCATCCAAATGCTTGTCTGTCTCTTTTCCTTCTCTGTTGCCTCTCCTCCACATTACATGTGTAAATGGCAGTGGACAATTGCCTTTGTCGTCTGTGAAGATTAATACAAGAGCTGAAAATGCTCAACTCATGCTGCACTGAATAATAAACAAGTGCTAAAGAGGACTTCAGTGGTGAAGACGTCTATGGGAGAGAGGCCACAAGGCAAATATGCAGACAATTTAGGATCTTTGCTCTTAAAAACCTTTGACATGACAACACCAGGAAAACTTCATTAAATTATCTACAAAGAGTGAAGAGAATATAGCAATATGTGTAGTGGATAGCATGGACATAGTAATAAATTAAAAGAAAAAACCTCTTATCTTTCCCCATTTACTACCCTTAAATCTGGGGAGGCTGAAATGGATCTGGCCTGACTTTAATCCTTGTGCCTGTTAGGGGATGATCAGCAAATTTATTTTTAACTTCAGAGATGCTGTCTTATCAGTTCTTTTCATTGCCAACTTGTTTTTTTATTTTCTCACTAATGTAAATGCTCTTACGGTCAGTTAATCAGAGAGAATTGAGTAGGAGGTTGTCTTCCCCCAGTTAGCAGAGTAGGGATTTCCTCCAACAGAGACTCAGTTTTAGTGGTGAACCCCTCCTTCCTACTCCTCACTCAACCACTACAGTCAGACCTCGCTAAATCGAACTAAAAGGGACCCGAAAAAAATTTGACTTACGGAGTTTTCGAGTTATGGAAAACAGAATAATAGGTGCGGGTTAATCAAGGACATTATTTTTCCGGCTTAATTATTATATAACCGTTTATTATATTGACATTTTATACATATACATGTAGGCTACATACCGGTACATGCATCTACAGTATGTACTATCGAACAGTGCAATGAAACAGGTTATCTTTAGAGAAAAAAGTCTGCTAACTTCGTTTGACGTCGATGTGCCGATGTATCTCGCTTGACAATCTCCTCAATCTCGTTAATGGACCGAAACACATTTTCCTCAAGATCCAGCGTAGATTCCAAGAATCTGCGCAGTATGTCAATAGCTTGCGTTGCTTCTTTTCGGCTGGGGACAGGCTGAGTATTGACATTGCTGCCGTATTCTTCCTCATCCCCACTCTCATTTTCCTTTTGTTCCCCTGTTTTCCACGCTAGCAATAATGTCAGCGTCCGTTAGTTCTCCACAAACATTCACCGCACTGTCAACTTCTAGAAAATCTTAAAAGGACACTTCCTTATTGGCGCCAGTAGCTGTCAGAACCATGGACCCTTCTGCGTTGTCTGTTTCCATTGACATTCCCTCCAAGTGCTCCTCTGAATCGTCAACAGTTTGATGTCCAAAACCTGCTTTTTTGAAGCAATTCTTGATTGTTTCCTCCGGAACTTCATCCCAAGCTCTCCGGGCCATTCGCATCGCTTCTAGCAGGTCAATTCCTAGTGGGCGTTTATCTTCAATATCCCGCACCAATTTTCTTACAACGAGTTTGTGTTATCGCAACTTGAAATTGTTAATGATACCCTGGTCGAGAGGTTGAAGCTTAGATGTCGTGTTCGGCAGCAAAAATTTGATTGTCACAGCTTTCATGACAGGGATATGGTTATGTGCTGTGCAATTGTCGATGAAAAGAATGATTCTTCTTTTCTTCCGGACTATCGCTGCATCCACTTTCTTCAGCCACTTGGAGAAAAGCTCTGATGTCATCCAAGCTTTCTTATTGGTCTTGTAATGCATAGGTAGTGATTTCACATTTTTGAAGCATCTGGGTTTCAATGATTTCCCAATCAACAATGTGGGCAATTTTTCTATTCCAGTCACGTGCTCCTTACTTTTCTTTCTGCCGTGGCAAGGTTTACCTTTGAAAGTCATTGTTTTGTCTGGAGTGCATTTGAAGAATAAACCAGTTTCGTCTGCATTGAAGACGTCATTAGGACTGCAATCTTGAACAATTTCTGTCAGTTTCTGTATCCAATGACTACAATCTTCTTCTGGCACTTGCACACTTTCGCTACATAGCCTATTAAGCACAATTCCATGTCTTTTCTTGAATTTGTCCAGTAAACCATTGCTGGCTTTAAATTCTGAATGGCCCAACTCTTTGGCAAATTCTTCTGCTTTTGCTTGCAAAAGCTTCCCATCAATAGGAACGTTCCTATCCCTCGCTTGCACAAACCACTTCAAAATGCATTGTTCAATGACGGGATACTCACATTCCCTCATCCTCTTCTGATGGCTACATGACTTCTCACTGTACAGTTTCAAAATCTTTTCTTTTTCTTTCAGAAAAGTGGAGAGCGTACTTGTGGGAATGCCGAATTGCTTTGCAATTTACACTTTCTTCTTGTTGCCCTTTACGACGGCACTGATGATGGTAACTTTTTCCGTGATTGACAACGTTTTAAGCTTACGCTTACCAGTTGCCATTTTCAGGGCACGTACCATGCGGGAGACTATGGAGAAGCACACAGACACAAACACTTTTCAAGGCTCCTCCCGACAAGAAACTGACAAAGGTGAAGGGAAAATGGGTTAAAAACGTCTTTCTTGAGACAATTTGGAAATTCCAGATACCACACGGTTAGTTATGACCCATGGAGCACCGAAGGGACGCGGATTATTCCAGCCACTCCCTTTAGTTTTCTGACATTTTTTGTCTCAAAATAGATGTTCTACCCTCAGAGAGTCTCTTAACCCCTTGTAGAATGCATTAAGATAAGACTTTGCGTCCCTTTTCTTGATTTTCCGGACCATGTGTTCTGAAATGTAGCCTCAGAATAATAACCCAAAGGCCATAGAAAATTCGACTAATGGAGCTTTCGAGTTGAGGAGATCTAAAATACATTGGTCTTATGGGAATTCGGCCGGGGACTAACGAGTAATTCGACATAGGGAGGTTTTTGACTTAGGGAAGGTCGACTTAGCGAGGTCCGACTGTATTATAGTCTGCCGTGGTCATGTGACTGGAAGGGGCAGTCCTCATTCTTCCATAGTGGACTTCTGACATTTACATTGAATTGTTTAACAGACACTTTTATCTAAATCGACTTTTAGAAGACTTCAAAGTAACTGAGTAAACATCAGTCTGGGGAACTGTTTGGGAACAAGAGAGGTTATGAAATTGATTATCAAAAATGAAGAGCTCAGAGCAAAACACAGGCAAGTTACAAGTCCTAGGTTACAAAACAGCCAAAATTCACCAAACATGAGAGTTTTCAAATGTTTCTTAAACACACTGAGGAAGTCAGAATTTCTAATGGAGGTGGGAAGCTCGTTCCACCAGCTTGGAGCTATAGATGAAGCTCCTGAACTGCTTGGCATCACAAGATGCTTTCATCAGCTGGCCAGAGTGATTGAGAAGGTGCATTGGACCACACCAGTGTCTCCATGTATACAGGTGCTGATCCATTGATTACTCTGCAGGCAAACACCAAAGATTTGAACTTTATAGTTTCAAGTCCCCAAAACCAATCTAGTAATCTAAAAAAGGGATGACAGGCTGGCAGGCTTTCAACATGCACAGGCAGAAAACAGGGCACTGGATTAAAAAGTAAAAAAAAAAACAGGTAAAATATTCAAATATTCAATATACTACGCAAACATGGACTTCAGGGGATAGGTTGACCAGAAACCTATAGTTTGATAAGACAGCTATGAATACAAAATATTTATAAATAAAGTGTTCATTAACAAAAAAGAGAGAGAGAGAATAAAACAGGGAAAAAAGACAACATAAGGCAGAAAGTATCTGCTTTAAAGAACAGCCAAAGGCAAACAATAGCAAATCTGCCATCCACTAACCAGAATAAAGCAAAAATCAGAAAGTCATAAAAATTGTAGGCAGTGTGGTGTAGTGGTGGATTTCAAACCCTGAGGTTGTGGGTTCAAACACCCCTACTGGCACCATGTGACCATGCACAAGTCACTCTACCAGCATTTGCTCCAAACCAAAAGATGTGTAACCAATTGCATCATAAATGTTGTACGTTGTCTTGGATAAAGGTATCTGCCCAATAAGTAAATGCATTTTATAGATAATACCTAGTAAAGAATTACACTCCATTACCATCATTGCACCTCTGAGAGTCCTATGCCTCTGCTTGAATTATAAAGGCTGAGGATGGTACCTTAGTAGTGACGTAGTGGCAGCCTTGACTCTCACCCAGAGAACACAAGCAAACAGCAAAAACACACAATACATAACAATTAAACAATTTGACACAAAACAATAGTATCAGAAATTACATAAAAACAAAAAAATATGAAATGTGATAATTAAAAAATGACAAAAAAAAATAAGGAAAATAAACATAAGCCAGGAAGTATATATATATATATATATCCAAGGGTGCCTGTTTTACAGCAGCAGGCTCTCAGTCTCAATTTCATCCTTGCACCACTTGCTGCTCACTATACCCTGCAACATGTAGAAGCATGACTGGCCTCTCAAGTCTTCTTTGAAATGGGACATTTATATTAGTGTCTAGTTTGTCATGAAAGGTGTTGGTTATGTCTTTTATCTCCATTCGGCTGCAAACTGTTGACAGGGCACATAGTCCCCATCCTCCCATTGATTGGTCCATTACAAATTCTACTGGAAAAAACAACTTTTGATTTATTGATTTGTTACTGCAGAAATGGTCATAAAGCCTATTACTAAAAAAACCTTCCTAAGATTTACAACCATATAGTGCCAATTTTTAACATTTCTGATTGGCTTCCAGTTAAATTTATGGCTGATTTTAACATCCTCTTTTCAAACAGACATGAGTGGTTTTAACTAGGTGTAATTTATTAATGCCTGTTTTTCACAGTAGCAACTTTTTTTTTGGTCTCATGATTACCAGAATAATGTCATGTACTTAAATGTATTGAAATATTTTGTAATAATAATAATAAAAGAGTGTGGAAAGGAGGTAAGATAAAGTATAAAAGTTTTAGATAAAATAAGAAGCCTTGCAACCTCTGGGTCTAGCTACACAGTTCTGAACTTTTGTTCCTTACTAGCTCTCAAGTACTCTATAGTATTCCCTTTATCACATTCTTATCATAACCCAGGCATCTTTATCCCACCAGTAACCCTTAGTCCCAACTCTCTATCTAACTTTAGGACAACTTGAACATCTGACTTGAGATCCAGATCTCCCAGGGTCACTTCTGGTCAAGCTAGTGAAGAACCACATGAGACATTATCAAGCAATGTGCAGTCCAGAATAGAATAATGGATTCAGGTGAATGCAGTTTTTGGAATGGCAAGTAGGCTGATTGGCCCAGACATCTTGTAGGAGTATTACTGACTTTATAAATAACCCCCAAAGTTGAGTTTAAAGGTTACTGAGTCAAGAGTTAGGTGTTGAAATGGTAAATGCTTACGGGCAGGGAAATGGTGAGAGAGATGTGGGGAAAAAAAGAGTGGGATAGAAAGGAAGATTAGGTTGACATTTGGTTGCTATTGAGGAGTGTTAAAGTGGGTGAGCCGCCCAACTAGTTCACCCTCAACTTGGTGTAAAGAGTGCCACAGATTTGTGTTTTATGTTGCCTTTGTTTGCTAATTTACTCTTCTCTTTGTTTGGGGACCTCCAGTTTTTATGATAAATAACAACAACAATAACATTTATTTACAGTATATAGCACATTTTCATACAAATGATGTAGCTCAAAGTGCTTTATAAGATGAAGAAAGAAAAAATAAAAAAAAATAAAATAAAATTAAGCAATACTAATTAACAGTGGCCAATGGTCCAATGGCCAGGAAGGACAGAAAAAAAATTCCAGACGGCTTCAGAAAAAAACAAAATCTGCAGGGGTTCCAAGGCCACAAGACCACCCAGCCCCCTATAAGTATTCTACCTAACATAAATGATCTAAATCATTCCTCATGGTTTTCAGGCTTCACGTGGAAGAATTAGACTATGATGGTCATGTGGACCACTGGCCTTCAATCCATCGATGTAGGGACATAACAGTGCTTTGAACAGGTGGTGGTGGCCACCACAGAAAACTGGAATAAGAGCTGCAGAGAAAGTAGGGGTTAGTACAGATTTCGGAGCAAAGAAAAAAATATTAAATGCATATACAGAATATCAGGGTTACATTAAAATGAAGCTATGAGAAAGCCATGTTAAAATAATGTTTTTTTAGCAGTTTTTTAAAGTACTCCACCATATCAGCCTGACAAATTTCTATCGGTAAACTATTTCAGATTTAGGCTATCTCACCACTTCTTTTAAGTTTAGCTCTTGGAATTATTAGCAGACACTCATTGAAGATCTAAGGTTTTAGAATGTAAAGTGGAAAGGCATTCCGAAACATAAGATGGAGTGAGATTATTTAAGGCTCTGTAAACCATAAGCAGTATTTTAAAGCCAAATAATAAATAAACAAAGTTATTTGTACAGAGTGACAGAGACATTCATTATCAGGCTGATGCCTTTATCCAAGGTGACTTCCAAAATCTGAGAGATTATTATTATAATTTTTTTTTTTCAATTGGGGCACAGACAGGTGAAATAACTCGTTAATGGTCACAAGATGTCAGAAGCCTTAGGGTTTGAAGTCCAAAGTCTTAACCACACATTTAATCACTGGAGACATATTGTTACTGCATGCAATCTGAAGATATGATATAAACATATTTCTGAATATATATTGAATTGTGTCATTGTTGTGTTCAGCATTGGGATTTGTATTATACGCATTTTTATTTTTGTGTACTATACTACTACCCCTCATAATATGTTTATAGTTGATGTGCTTTATTCGAGTACATTGAGTTGAGGTAAATGCTTTTGGGGACATTGCTATGAACTTGCTATATACTGTAATTCTTATTGCATGAGTGGTTTAAAGGAATTTATAGTATTAGGGTGAATACAAAGTAATAATATATACATCCATCACTCTGTTTAATTTAGTACAGGCTCAAGGGTACCAGAGGATATTTCTGTTCCACAGGGTGTAAGGCACTAAACACCCCCAGCCAGGCACTGATTCATGTTTTTCCATCAGACACAAGTACTACGAATGGCTCAGGTTGACTGTGGCACAAATCATTTCCACCTGCATTTTAATTTCTACCTACCCTCTTCAAATAGTCTGTTGAGAAAATGAGAGACAGCAACTGCTAGATGTTAGTAGCAACAGACCGGGAGATGTGTGTGTTTTTGAGACAGAAACTGGGACATTCAGGATTCTACATAAGCTTAAATTTGTGATCAAAAACTCAAGGACATAGTTGTTTTCAAACAAAAATTGCCATGAGCCATAAACTGGAGCCAAAACAGTAAGACTGAGAATAGAATCGAGAAATAGAAAGTTATTAGTCATTAGTAGAAAATCAGTACCTAAAGCGGTATGCAAACATTTGTTAACAGTTCAAATAAACAAAGTACTGACGGTGCTTTGTGGCATTCAAATCCCGTTAATGACTCTGCGTGACCATGATTGAGTCACTTCACTTGTCTGTGCTCCAACTGGAAAAAATAAAAGAAATGTTAACAATTGTATCTCAGATATTGTAAGTAACATTGGATGAAGGCATCAGCCAAAGAAGTAAATGCAAATTAATGAAGGAAAGGAAAATTAAATTTCTTTCTCAAACATGTTACATAAAAACAAAAACATGGACATGAACTCAAACAAGAGCCCATCTGAGCTTCCATAATTCTTAAATGGTAGAAGTTTAGGACAACTACAAAACTTTCTAGAGTGACGTGTCCCGTCCAAACTGAGCAATTGGGGGAAAGAGCCTCTGAAATATAGATCTGGCTATACTACAGAGAACCTGTAAATTTTTCAGAAGGACAACCGTCACTGCAGCACTCTACTGACCTGGGCTTCTTGGCAAAGTGGCCAGACAGAAGGCACTCCTCAGTAAATGAAAAGTTTACAAAAAGGCTCCTAAGTTACTCTGCAAAGATTGAATTCTTTGGCTTCATTTCTGATCATCATGCCTGGAGGAAAGCAGGAATGGAAGCTTAGAGGAGGAAAGGAAGCTTACAAATCCGCCTTTCTAAATATTGAAATCACAAAATTTATATAAGGCAAAAAAAAAGTTACTAACGAGAATGCAAGGATTTTCATATTCTTAACACATGAAGTGTCACATATGAGGCCGTTTTATTATAGACAGCTAACCTACCATATACCTCTTTGGTACATGAAAGAAAACAAAGTACACAAGAAAGCAGATACGATGTGTTGACTCCATGAAGAAAGTGCCTGGACTTGGATTTAGAGCTCTAAAACTGTGAGGCATCAGTACCAGACAATCCAGTACCGTGCAATCCTATAAATATTTTTATTTCTAAAAGGTCTTTGTTATGTGCTGCTTAGCCATTGAGCCACTTACTCTAAAACATAAAAAAGAGAAATACTTGCATCTGGTGGTTTAATGTTGTGTATCTTCTGGTATATTTAACATCTGCCATTTCTGCAAATAAAGGAGCAACTATCATACTTCAAAATGAATACAAGACAACTAAGTTTTAAATGCAAAAATCAAAAAAGATGCTAGCTTCTGTTACTCCAAAGTACACATCAGTGCAAAGAGAAGACAAATCTGATGGAAGTAGAAAACTGTTTATCCATCTTTACTGTCACTTGGAATTCAAAAGGCAATAGACTGTTCTAGCTTTATTTCCATAAAGAATTCAATATTTTTGGAAGAGAAAAATGATACCATTTAGGATTCTTTTCAAATATAGGTAATGGAAGTTTAACTAAAGTTGCATTTAATTCAAAGTAGTTTAAAATTTTATCACAGAAAGAAGAAATCAAGTCCCAGGAGTCCTTACAAAGTTTCAGCATTTTTGCCTTTGTTTTAAAGGCTAGTATTATATTGACCCAAGGATCTGACTCATATATGTGTTCCCACAGCTCAACTCACAAAAAGCTTTAATAAACAGCAAAAACCTGCACAGAGTTTGTAAAGATAATCAGCATTTGTAACTCTTTTTAAAAGATAGAAAACAGTTCAGGTTTTATAACAGTTTTGTTTCCTTCCTTCCCACACAAAGCTTTCATAATGTAAGTAACAGAAAGTCATAATATCCTTATGTGAAGACCAGGATGGATTTTGAATTGTTATGTTTTTCACATGAAGATTTCGTTTAGGAAAAATACAAGATTTTTTTTTTTTGCAATAAAAAACAAAAGAGTGGTTTTAATAAACTTTTTCTACATCATTATGATTGTGTGAAGTGTTGGCAATTTGAACAGCATCAGAGGGCTGAGCAGACAGAATTGAATCCTGATATTGGTTTTATTTATACATGAGGATAATTCACAGGACTTGAATAAAATAAAGAACTACTAAACTCTAAAACGTGAGGATGAACCAAACTGTAAAATAACTTAACCCTAATGAACTTTTTCTTTCTTTCTTTCTTTCTTTCTCAATGCACTAGCCTGTCGGTTTATTATCAGCCACATATTCATTTACATTTTCAATTAAAGGGTCACAAGTCATCAAGAGCCCACCTGAGCCTCCAGAATTCTTAAATGGAAGACGTTTAGGACAACTACAACACCTTCTAAAGCAAGGCATCCCATCCAAACTGAGCAATTGAGGGGAAGAGCCTTTGTAAGATAGATCTGGCTAAGCAACAGAGAACCTGTAATTTTTTCACAAGGTCAACCGTCACTGCAGCACTCTACTGACCTGGGCTTCATGGCAAAGTGGCCAGATAGAAAGCACTCCTCAGTAAAAGAGGAGTTTGCACAAATGGACCTAAAGGACTCTCACACTGCAAGAAGCAAGATTCTCTGGTCTGACTAAACCAAGAATGAACTCTTTGGCTTCATTTCTAAGCATCATGCCTGGAGGAAAACAGGCATTGCTCATTGACAGCGCAATACCATCCAAATGGTGAAACATGGTGGTGGCAGCATTGTGCTGTGAGGTAGTTTGTTAGTGGCCAGGGCTTGGAGAGTAGTCAAGGATGAGGGAAAGCTGAATGGAGCAAAGTACAGAGATATCTTTAAACAAGACCTGCTCCAGAGCAGTCTGGACCTCACCGTCTAACAGGACAGGGACCCTAAGCACAGAAAAAAAAGGCAACACAGAAGGGGCTTATTGACAACTCCGTGAATATTCATAAGTGGCCCAGCAGGAACCAGGACTTGAACCCAATAAAACACCTCTGGTGTTACCTGAAAAACAGCTATCTACTGACAGACTCAACCCAGCCTGAAAGAGCTTGAGAAAAATCCAGATATGCGAAACTCTCCTCGCCATATCCAAGAAGACTCCAGGCTGGAATTAGTGCCTAAAGTGCTTCAACAAAGTACTGACTAAAGGGTCTGAAAACTTCTGTCAAAGTGATATTTCAGTTTTTTATTTTTAATTAATTTGTAAATATTCCTGATACTCTGTTTTTGCTTTGTCATTCGGGGGTACTGAATGTTGCTTAAAGTTGGGGAAAACATATCTACAGGATTTTAGCATAAGGCTGCAGCACAGCAAAATTTTAAAAAGTGAAGGGGTGTGAATGCTTTCTGAATGCACAGTAAATACATGTTAAGTTACGATATGATATAGGATAACATAACAAATATATTTACAGTAAATATGCAAAAGGCTCAGTTTATCCGTTTATATCATTTCTGAATGACTTCTGACATTAAATGGCAAATAAACAAAACATTGACACCAAACCACAGTTCATATCAACTTACATTTTTACTTTAATCTGCGTTACTTTTATAGGCTGTCATTTTACTATAGCCAGTAGAGAGAGAGATAAAAAGAAAGGCTTCACCTTTAATTCAACAAAAGAATAAATTGCAAGTGAAGGCTGATATGTACAACACTAGTGGACAGCAAAACCTCCTAATATGGGCCTAATAAAACCATTCAAATCACAAGGGGCCACTAAAAAGGATGGGTTTTCAAAGTTTCCTTTCCTAAAGTGATCATGCAAGTAACATGTGCTTACGTCAACCGCTTATTGTCATTTACAGCCTAAGAGGTCAGTGGGAAAGTAAATGCATGAGTAATAGCTCAGAGGGATTACTGAAGCTGCAAACTGCGTGGTGCTCTGCTCATTCTCTTTTTTCTTTTTGAGCTGAGTTCTGAAAGATAAATTGTGTGCTGTGCAAATCTGGGAGAACACAGTCGTCTGGGTCAACTTCAAAAAGGTGTAAAAATATGAAAAATTCTCAAAGCAGCATGTCCCTGTCAGAACTTTAAATACAGTTTCCTATAAGGCAGTCTTTTTCTGTTTTTAATGGGCTGTAAAATAGTGTTTCAGATCTTAAATTTGACAGGAAGGATTGGACGATGTGTGAATTCTACATTGGTCATTCTACAAAAAGACAGGCATTATAAACTACAGACTCAGTAAATCATATTGAAACTACGTTTGCCAATTGAAAGACATTTTCACTTTGTGATTATAAGCTCCAATGTCAAATTTTCTGTGACTCTATCATAGAGTGTATCCTGACCTGTAAGGGACACAGTCATACTGGACAATATTACTGCTGACAGTCCGCACACTGCTCGACCTAAAGTCCACATTTCTTGCTTGTTTAATAAAAAAAAAAGAAAAAAAAAAGCTTTCTTTCTTTATATTTTAACAAAAAAAAAAAAAGCTTTCTTGAGTTTCACAGTGGTACTTCAACAGCTCTTCCTGACTTTTCATATTCTTCCCATTGCTACATTACAGCTGCTGTGGGTACACAAATCTTATGGTTAATTGTCAGATATTTTTTTAATTAAATAAATTCATGTTTTACTTGTTCCAAAAATATGCATTAGAAAATAAGTATGACAATCAGGCATACAATAAGTTTCATTGAAACAAAGTTATGAGATTTAAAAGTCTGTTCAATCATAAACATAATCAATTCCATATATACCAAAAACAATTATAATTTGTAACCATAAACTACACTTACTCAGGACTGAGCGGTAATTAGTAATAAAGAAGAGGCCCACTATGTTATACCACCTGATATTAATTAAAACAGTAGGAGTTTAACAGAGACACATACAGGAGCCCAGCAGTCTTTTTTAAATAATAATAATAACTCTTTACATTTATATAGCACTTTTCTCACTACTCAAAGCACAAGTGAGTGGGGAGCCACTTCAGCTACCACTAATGTGCAGCACCGACCTCGATGATGTGAAGGCAGCCATTTTTGCGCCAGTATGCTCACCACACATAAGATGGTGAGGTTGTGAAGGGGTGAGAGAGAGAAAGCTAATTAGAGAGGTTTTATGTCTCATCCGAAGGGCGGTGCTATTTTTACAGTGCCCCTTGTTACTGCACTTGGGCATTGGGATCCACAGTCAGACCATTGGGTAAGCACCCCCTGCTGGCTTCACCAACACCTCTTCCAACAGCAGCCCAAGCTTTCCCAAGATGGTCTTCCATCCAAGCACTGGCCCTGAACATGTGTAGCTGCAGGTGGATGACCTCTTCTGAAGTGAATATGGTAACATAAAGATGTCCTGCACAGTTCCATGAAGAGAAAATTAGATGTTTTTTTCTGCTTAATTAATGCGTTAACAGTGTGATGTAGGAAATAAAGCTCAATTTATTATCAGTAAACCTAAACCTGTCTGAAAAAAATAACCATAAACTAAAGGTTCTTAAATTATGGGTTTCACAATTGTAATCAATGTGAAAGAGTCGCGTACGATTGGCATAGTTGTCTTGTGATAGGTCATCGTGGTAAGTTTTGGCTTTAATCAGTGTCAGCCATTTTCTAAGGGGGACCCCAACACCTGTCGGCAGTGATTCTTCAATAGGAATAAATTATAGGTGGCAGTTCTTGAAGGGGCAAGGATGACTGTCGGGGGCGATTTTGTTTCTCAAAAACACAAAAATGGCAAAATTGCCTTGGAAAAAAAGTTAAAGAACCACTGCTATGAATGCTGCTATAGGTGGATTTGCAATGCTCTAAGATAAGAAAAAAAGGGTTTTCATTTTGAATGGTTCCAAAAATTTTGCCCAACCGGACACACATTCACTATTCACAATTAGGGTCCCATTCCTAATAAATTTTTAAAAAGTCAATTTAGAGAGGTGTGTGAAATGTGAAATTTCCAACTAAGTTGGAAGTTCTAATTTTTGAAGAATTGACATGATGAATTATCAAATTCTAAAGTCTATTCTACAGTCCAGAAATGCTGCCATTATTTTTCTCATTATCAGTTAAAATATTTTTGAGTATGAGCAGTGGTGGAGGATTAGTTAAGCTAGGCAAAATCTTTTTTACAAAGTGTCAAATTTGTAAATAGAAAAATAAGTGTTTTGACAGAAACCATATTTACACCACAGTTGATTAAAAAGTACAAACACATTACCAATGGAAAGATATCTGAAGGTTGAAATGTGTTTTCTATGATTTCAACATGTGTAATTGGCTCAAATTCAAAATTTATCCTGTAATGGAGCAGCAGTGTCTTTTCCTTAAGTGTTTTCTACATTGGGTAAATATTTTAAGTGAATGAAGCACAATCTGATTAATAGTAAACTGGTGATAACTATTAGTGATCAGAGCACAGTGAAGAACACACAGAGAAGACTGTATGAGATTTTCTTTTCCAGATCAAACAAAGTAGGTGTCTGTTCAGCACATTCTTCTTTTTTCCATTGTCTCAAATTGCAAATAATTGCAACCTAATAGCAGTAGTAAGTCAACTAGCATCAAGCCACCATCTAATTTCACATCTAACTTCAATCATTCTAATGTTGACTTTTTAATGTGTTGGCTTTTTCGCCTTCTGTATAAATTAGATTATAACTGAGTCAAGCTGTTTAAGAAAGGATTTGTTAACAATTAAAGAATAATCCAAATGAAGAAAATAAATATGACGAGGATATTTGTGCTACATATATTACTGTAACTCCACCAATTAGAGAAAGCTGAAGAGCTGACCATCCAATCATACTGTGTTTAACAAAATCTTAAACTTTCCTTGTAACTGTAACCCCCAATACCTGAAATGTTCTGATGCAATCAGAGTATGGCCTTCTAATATGTGATTACCTCCTATACATTTACTGGAAAAAATCACACTTGTTTCTAATGTTAAATCCAAAGATCTGTTATTTAATGTATTTATTAAGATGATACATTTGGACCACTGATAAGGAGAACAATCTCATCCACATAGAGAGATATTTTTGTACCATTCCTTCCCATATAATTCCCTTTTTTAGAAGTGAAGTGACCTGCAATTCAATTGCAATTGCAAATAGCACTGAAGATAGATGATAGCCTTGTCGGGTTCAACGTTCTAATAGAAAATAATCAGAATTTATATTGTTTTATTGCTCAGTGGCTTCTGGGCTTAAGTAAAGAAACTTGATCCAGCCAACAATATCTGGACCAAACCTGTATTTGTAGAAAACAGTACAAAGATATCCTCATACTCCTGTTTTAGAAGCTTTTTCTGCATCTACAGTCAGTAAAACTTCTGCAAGCTCAGTTGCTAATGGGGTGTGTAGTACATCCAACAAGCAGTGAAAATTAGACAAAAGATAGCTGCCTTTAATAAAGTTAATTTGTTCTTTTGATATTATTATAGAACTGGAACCTAACTGGAAGTTCTTCTTGTAATTAGATCAGTACATGTGGTGTGTGAGAGGGCCCTGCGAGACACTGGCACACCTATCTGGGGTGTGTGACTCATTTACGCCATATGGATCCAGGACAGGCAACATCTCAATGACCTGGATATTCACGTTAGAAAACTGATGGAAGCTTTCTTGATAAGTCATATAATGGGGTTATGATCTTAGAATTTTCCCTTGTTAGGATTTCTACATGGTTCACTAGTTACTGTTTTTTTTTCTCAAAATAAGGCATCTAAACTCTTAATTGTTTTAGTTGATGAATATGTGTTCTGCAGATATACTGTAAAACATTTTATATTATGAGCACTAGATCCTGAAAGTTCAATCACATATTACTCCTGTTTGTGACATATGGGATAGACAGGAATCCTGGCAAGGAGTTGGAAAGATCCCTTACCCAGATGGCTGCCCTGTGTGAACAGAAAGGCATCCCAGCAAGAGAGGGAAGGATGTCGCAACAGGACAAGGCTGCCCTAATGGATGGATGGACTTCCCTGCCATAGGAGATGGTTCCATATCTAGAACTGCATTGTGTTTGCATTGGGATTTGGGGCACCCCTGAATTCTATCCTGTTTATTGCAAGTCAAGTCAAGTTCAAGTTGGGGAACATGCACTGGTACAGTGCGTTGCCGCACCCACTACACGACGAAACAACTCAGGATCACGGTTTGCAACACCCAAATCAGACACGCGGTCCAGTCCCACCTTCAGGAAATGACCCTCTATCTGCCGCAGCCAGGTGTTACGTGGGCGACCCTTTGGCCTGGTCCAGTCACTCGGGTCCTCAGCTATGAGGATCTTACGAGCCTGATCACCCCCTGGGAAACGCACCACATGGCTGTAGTGCCGTAACTGATGATTCCTCACAATGCAGGCAATGTGCCTCATTCGGGACTACATGAGCAACCGCTCATTCGACACAAAGTCAAACCAATGGTACCCAAGGATTTTCCGGAGAGACACAGCACCAAAGGAGTCCAGTCTTCATCTCATGTCACTGGATAGCGTCCATGTCTCACAACCATATAGCAAGACAATAAGCACCAGGACAGTAAAGACTTGGACCTTCGTCCTTTTGCATAGATATCGGGAGCGCCACACACCCCTTCCAGCAACCGCATGACCCCCCCCATGCTCTCCCAATCCATCTATTGACTTCATAGGAAGAGTCACCAGAGACATGAATGTCACTGCCAAGGTAAGTAAAGCTCTTGACATGGATCGACACTCTCTCTGCAAACAGACACACTGCTGATGGCTGTGCCCAAGAGGTCATTAATGGTCTGGATCTTGGTTTTTGTCCAGGACACTCGCAAGGCCAGACACTCAGGCTCTTTATCAGTCTCTCGAGCGCCCCGATCAGAGCCTCCATTGACTCTGCGAAGATCACAGCATCGTCAGCAAAGTCAAGATCCGTGAATCTTTCTTCACTAACAGATGCCCCACAGCCGCTGGACCCCATGACCTTGCCCAACACCCAGTCCATACAAGCATTGAGCATTGAGTAGGAGCAAGAACACACCCCTGACAAACCCCAGAATTAACTGGGAAAAAATACAGAGGTTCTGCCTCCATTCTGCAAAGCACTCACAGTACCAGTGTATAGGCCGGCCATGATATCCAGGAACCTTGAGGGGATCAACTGAGTCGAACGCTTTGTGAAAATCGACAAAGGCTGCAAAGAAACTCTGCTGATATTCGAGTTTGCACTCCATGAGAACCCTCAGTGCCGGATGCGGTTGATGGTAGACTTCTTTGGTGTTGATGCTGTTCCGGTCGATGGTAGGTGAGCAATTGTTCACAGATCCTATTGAAGACGATCCTAGCAAGGACCTTACCCGGCACAGAGAGCAGTGTTATCCCCGTGTAGTTGCTGCAATCCTTCCCTTCCCTTTCCAGATAGGGACGACTAATGCCGTTTTCCAGTCAGTTGGGATGTTTATTACAGAATGCTAAATATAAACAGGCTACCCCCCAATCCCACATTAGTGCTTTCATTTACTGTGTTAAACAACTGTTATTGACTATATCTAAAAACTTGTGTTTTTGTTCTACCCTATTTGTGAGACTTGCCCATGGCTTTAATATCCTCCACTTAACTTGCTTTTATAATGTTACTAGCAAAATACCCGCGCTTCGCAGCGGCGAAGTACTGCCTTAAAATTTTTCTTAAGAAGAAAATTAAACCTTTTTAAACTGAGGAAAAATATGCCAATAATTATTTGTTAAGGATCTCTTTGTATACCATATTGTCAGATCGGCCCTCCTGTTGTAATATGACCAAGCTGTGCGCTGAGCTTACTCTTGAGCATGCAATGTACAGTTGGCTATGTGAACAGTAATCTTGTTTCAAATCTCACAGCTTGGATTGCTGCTGTCATAATCGGTTTGAGTTTCATGGTTTGCTTCAATGACAACGCTATTTGCAGGACTTGTGTTGAAGTGACATTCGGCAACTGTCAAGCGTTGTAAGCATACAAGCGGTTTCATCGATAACTTCACATCCAGCTTTTGAGAGTTTAAACATCCATAAACATCAAAGTGTCCACTACTGAAATCGTCACCTGTGAATCTAAGATGTTTAAGAGGCATTGACGGTTGTCGAAAAGTGTAAATTATTTCGCCATTTCGGTACACTTGAAAGCGACAAACGAACAATTCAGCGGAAGCCATCAATTCACATGCAGAACCACAGGTGAAGGGCTTAAGCATTTCACTCTTCTAGTGCTCCTGTGTAGTATAATTATCTCCTGTACCGTCATCGGTCCACACCTTGAACCTGTCCCAGTCATTCAATACATAAGACACAATGTTCCTCCGGATATCAAGAGTGAGCCTGATATGGCCGTGCAATATGTAATAAAGAGAATGGAAAAGGCAGGTGCCATCTCCGGGCATGGAAACCACTCGCTAGGTGACAGTTCTTTGATTGATGGTGATCACCTCGATAGACATGGTAATGGGGGTACGGTTGGAATGATAAAGGAAATGGGTACCTGAACAATGTAAAGTAAGTCTAAAATACCTACACAATAACTATAATCATAATAAACAAACAATAAAACAGCGGAGAAGCCGTGGACTAAATAAAAAGGCTGTAGTTATCAGCAGGGAGACGTGAATCCCGTGGCGAAGCAAGGAAGGGAATGTAGAGACTGGAGTGACAGACGGCCTTATATAGGCAGGCAGCCAACAACGTGGGAGGTGTTGGGATGAGGGACCCAATGCCGCCTCACACAGTGACCGAGCTGCAGGCTTTGGACATATATATGTACGTAAGTAGGATTCAGTTAGCGTTGGGAACCCGTGTACCAAATTTCTTCAAGATGGGCCCATAAGTAACAAAGACCATTGAAAAGTTCAATATGGCGGCCGACAGTGGCATCATACCACCGAAATAAGTACCAAATTTCAGCCTTCTACCTACATGGGAAGTTGGAGAATTAGTGATGTTGGAAAGTTCAATATGGCTGCTGACAGTGGCGTCATACCACCAAAATAAGTACGTACATTGGTTTCAGTTAGCACAGGGAAGCCGCCTACCAAATTTCGTGAAGATGGGGCCATGAATAAGAAAGTTTAACATGGCGGACGTTGTTGACCATTATGACCGTTACACGTAGAATTTCTAAATGAAACCTGCTTAACTTTTGTAAGTAAGCTGTAAGGAATGAGCCTGCCAAATTTCAGCCTTCTACCTACACGGGAAGTTGGAGAATTAGTGACGTTGGAAAGTTCAATATGGCGGCTGACAGTGACGTCATACCACCGAAATAAGTACGTACATTGGTTTCGGTTAGCGCAGGGAAGCCGCCTACCAAATTTCGTGAAGATGGGGCCATAAATAAGAAAATTCAACATGGCAAACATTGTCAACCGTTATGATCATTACGTGTAGAATTTCGAAATGAAACCTGCTTAACTTTTGTAAGTAAGCTGTAAGGAATGAGCCTGCCAAATTTCAGCCTTCTACCTACACGGGAAGTTGGAGAATTAGTGATGTTGGAAAGTTCAATATGGCGGCCGACAGTGGCGTCATACCACCGAAATAAATACTGTGGTAGATAGGGGGTGCTCTCGTTCCCTTGAACCCCTGTCTACAACTCCAGACACCAGGTAAAAGTCCTCAAATCGACTTTATTACTCTTCCACAGTGCACAAAGCACACTCTCCACCACAATACTCATATAAATCACAATAATACACAATAAACAATCCTCCAGCTCCCAGACGCGTTGCCATCCTTCCACCCAGCTCAGGTCCTGTCTGGGAGCTCCCACAGTCCTTTTATATTCCCTGACCCGGAAGTATTCTCAATCCCCAGTCCATGTGATTCTCAATTCTCAAAAGTTCTTTTCTTCAACCCGGAAGCCCGTCGCTCTTCCTATGACGAACTTCCGGGTCATAGGGCACGAAGATTCTTCGGTTCTCCCTGCAGCTCCCTCTTGTGGCCCCCATGGCATCCAGCAGGGCGGTGCATAAAAACTCCATTGTCCATGATGCCCTGCTGGTCTTCTGGAGACCTCCATGCTGCAAGGAGGACTCCACCTGGCGGCTTGGGGGTATTGGCCGGGATAAACGACCGGCCATCCTCCACAATACGTACATCGGTTTTGGTTAGCGCAGGGAAGCCACCTACCAAATTTCGTGAAGATGGGGTCAGCCTTCTACCTACATGGGAAGTTGGAAAATTAGTGACGTTGGAAAGTTCAATATGGCGGCCGACAGTGGCATCATACCATCGAAATAAGTACGTACATCAGTTTCGGTTAGCGCAGGGAAGCCGCCTACCAAATTTCGTGAAGATGGGGCCATAAATAAGAAAGTTCAACATGGCGGATGTTGTCGACCGTTATGACCGTCAGGTGTAGAATTTTGAAATGAAACATGCTTAAATTTTGTAAGTAAGCTGTAAGGAATAAGCCTGTCAAATTTCAGCCTTCTATCTACACGGGAAGTTGGAGAATTAGTGATGAGTGAGTGAGTGAGTGAGTGAGTCAGTGAGTGAGTGAGGGCTTTGCCTTATATTAGTATAGATTAAAAACATAATGATTCTAACTTTACTCTGTATTAGGGGTCTAAAACACACTATTAATATAAAGCCTAGATCTCTGTTGTTCTTTGTTTTTTCCTGTCTTTCATAAATAATGTGTACCCATATATGCTATACACCTGCCCATCTCTAATATTTAGCCAGATTTCCGCTGTTTCAATTATATCATAGTTATGTGCAGCTACATACATATCCACTCACTTACTGTATTCTTAATAGTCTTAGCATTAGGGCAAGTATTTTATGCATTACTTACTGTATTTCACTTTAATTTTTTTAACATTAAGAACTTTCCAAATGAACTTGCATATTTGTTCCTCTATTATTTATTCCTTCATGAACAGTTCTAAACTTGGCATGTCCTAAACTCCCAATGTCCCCCATTCCCTAGTTTAAAAAATTGTCAACTAACACAGTTGTACACTTTTCCAATTCATTGGTGTCCCTCCTGTTTAAATGTAACCTGTAATGCAATAACAGGTCCCATCTGTTCCAGAATGAATTTCAAAGTTCAATAACAACAACAACAGCATTTACTTTTATAGAAAATTTTCATACAAACAATGTAGCTCAATGTTAATTACAAGACATCAAAGAGAAAAGTTACAAGAAAAGAAAAACAAATAAGATTAGGCAATGATATTAAAGAATAAGTAACCAAAAAAAGATAAGGTCAGATGGCCGGGAGGACAAAGAAAAGAACCAAAAAAATCTCCAGTTAGGCTGGAGAACAAAGCAAAATCTACAGGGGTTCCAAGGCCAAAAAGACCACAAGGCCCCCACTGAGCATTCTACCTAACATGCATGTTCTTAAATTAATCTTCATTGTTTTCAAGCTTTACATTATAATATTTGATAGTGTTTGTCTTGTGGACAACTGGGACACCCGTCATTAGCACAGGGGGCTGCACGATGCTTTGATCAGGTGGTGGTGGTAAAGATCGCCATCGGGGATGAACCGGAAAATATAGCCGAGAAGAGTACAGATTAGTATAGATTGCAGATCCCTGAAAAATAATGATGATTCTATGCCCCTACAGTCTATCAGGAATACAACTAAAATGTATCCACGAAAAAGCTAGATTAAAATAATGTGTTTTTAGCAGTTTTTTCAAAATGTTCCACAGTATTAGCTTAGTGAATTTCTATTGGTAAAGTATTCCAGATTTTACATACATAAGAGCAAAACAATGCCTCACCACTTTTAAGTTTAGCTCTTGCAATTATAAGCAGACCTCCATCTGAAAATCCAAGGTTATAACAAGGAGTGTAGGGGGATAGATTATTTAAGGCTTTATATACCAGTAGAAGTAAATTCAGAATGATACAAGTAACCAATGTAACAACGCTAAAACTGGTGAGATGTGCTCAAATTTTTAGATTTAAGATTCTGGCTGCTGAATTCTGAAATAATTGGAGACAATTTATGTCTTTCTTACATAATAACATAAACCTATGGCACTCTGTCCTACACCAAGTCACACACTAAACCTTCTAATCTCCTCAGTCTTACCAGAGCTCGTGTTTGAAGGTGGTGTTCTAACTTGTGTTTTAGGACCTGTTACCTTGAAATAAATGATTTATCTCTAGAAAAAATATGAAGTTTTTATAAGTTTTTCATATTTTTATAATGAAAGGTCTTGGCTGTTGTCTCAGTCTCGGTAGCATCCCTCGTTGACCAATTATTTCTCTTTTGGAAAGCCACCATGCAGAGATGAGCAAAATTATTTCAGCAAAATTAGATTCACATCAAAACTCAGTTTTTCACTTTAATTCACAAAATAAGTTGCATTTGTACCATTCATACACAGTGGCAGACCTGTACTTTTAGGGCCCTGTAGTTTGAAATGTTTTGGGGCCCCTTTACAAGTATCAATGAGGTCTGGATAACTTATGTTATGTTTTTCAGATGGGTTGCTTCATGACACATCACCACACATCCTAGATTTTGAATAACATTTCAGTACTTAATTATTTCATATGTCAAAGTCATGTGAATAAAAATTTCCTATGCCTTTAAGTTTTTGAATTTTTAGGGGATGAAAATTAAAGGCTCTGAAGCTTAAGTTTCATTAATTTCATAGTAGATCATCCCCTGTTAATAGAAGAATAAAGTTGTCTAGCTTATGTCTGGAAATGTTTTCATTTAGTATGTACATATAGATTAAAAAAATAAATCAATAGGTATTTTTTTATTCTCAGCTCAGTTGAGGTGGCTAGTAGGTAAGTTCTTGGAGGTGGGTTAGGGTGGATTTGGAGAGGCGACTTTAAATGCACTGAGTTTTACTGTGGAGAAAACATAGCAATGTGCACAACGGTGCATTTTGTAAGCATGTGTAAAGTGTGTAAGCATGCAATACATGGAGAATACATATTAAAAAAAAAAACATACTTGAGCTATAAACATAATTTTCTTGTGTGGTATGGATTCCATGCTTTACACAACTGAAGAAAAGAACGCAAGTAAACATTGAAGTTTAAACAAGGCCTTTGGGAGCAATATTCTCTGTTTTCCACCCCAAAGAAAATTCAAAACAAAGAAAAAAGTTGTGGTAAAAAATAAGGCAGCAGACAAGACAAAAGTTTGGGGATGTCAACCCGGTATATGAAAAAATCAGCAAAATAAAAGAAGCATGTCATTACAGATCAGAGTTTACAAGTGAACTGAACTAACAGGGTGCTTCTATTCTATTAGTATGGTGGACAGGAGGAAGAGGTGGAGTTAGGGCATCCCGAACATGAAGTGATGTGGCAAGAAAGTGAATTCTGGATATCAGAAGTGATGTCATCAGGGTTTACCAGAAGTGATGTTAGTGGGTGGAGTGGTGGTGATGTCACTGAGAGGCGGGGCCTTCAGCTGAACTGCAGGGGAACAAGAGAAGAGAGGATCATTTGAGAGTACCAACCCCTGGTCTTGCTGATGAATAACACTGTTTGAGCCTGTAAACTGTCCCCCATGCGCATGTGTGTGACAAACTCTATATTGAATTTTGTGTTTCACAATTACAAAATTGACAGGAAAGTGAATTTTAGAGTTTGTTTCACAAAACTGTACGTGTATTAAAACTTGCCTATTTTACTCATTACTTTAAACTGACTCATTACTACTTTAAAATGATGTCCTTAATTGATGACTGTCTACCTCCAAGCTTTTTGCCTCATGGATGCAGTAGCCTGGGTTTGAGCCAATGTCTGCAGAAACACAAGCAAGGCTGGTAGCAAACCTGTGAAGGAAACCAGTCCATTGTAGGGCCTACTTATGTACACATATATACAGGCCTAATTTAGAATCCTTAAAGAATAGAATCGTTTTGTTTCATCCCACAGTCCAAAGACAAGCAGGTTTGGTGAACTGGTATTGATAAATTGGTCCTAGTGCGGTGGTTCTCAAACTGTAGGGTGGACCCCCCTAGGGGGTCAACAAACGGGGGGCACGAAGATGTGAAAAAAAGAAAACAAAAATCAAAAATATGAAAAATACATCTATTGAAACCAAAACAAATTAACTTAAACTACATTCTGATACTAGAAAAATAAATATAGAGTTAGATAAATGTCGATAAAAGTTAAGTAGGTATAATAAAATATGCATCTATGATATATCATTTATTAAATTATTATTAAAGAACAAATTGGTATTAGTGGGCTCTTTTCAAAAAAAAGGTTAAGGGGGCACGATTAAAACTGTTATTAAAACTCGGGTCGCAAATACTTAAAAGTTGAGAAACGCTGCCCTAGTGTATGTCACTGTGAGAGTTTTTTGAACCCGCACCCTGTCCAGGAATTATTCTTGCCTTCGTGAGTCAAAATGATCAAAGAGGACCGGGCCAAAATCAAAAGTGATAAATTTTGCACTGCATTAAGCGACTTGGTGTCCGCGTGCAGCTAAGTTAAAAGTATAATCAACTCGCTGTTAAGAAATAAAGTCCTCCAGAGGCCTGTGGGGGTCTTGATCCAGCCTTGCCCTCGACACTGCTAAGGATAAGCCAATTTGAAAAAAGGATGGATGGATATCTCTGGAATGTAAAATGAAAACCACAGGACCTGGAGAAAAACGTGTGTAGCCAAGGGGATAAAGGGCACTCCATGCAGACAATAACAAGGCATAGTGTTCTAACCCATAGCAGTAGATCTGTCAGATAACAGTGCAGACCAGACATTAATTATTTTGACATTTCCTAATGTAGGTAGCCATATTCAACCAATATTCAATATTAAATGTGTCTCTGTGGTCTGTGAATTCTATGCATTTTGCACTTACACAACCTGCCAATTACATATTATTTTTTCATGTACCATATTTATTTTATTTCTACTTAGTATTATGTTATGTTATTATGTTCTTGCTTTTCCTTTTTATTACACATTTTTGTGTTAACAGTATTATCTTAAGGTTATAAAAACTTGTTACCACACCCACTTTTATTTCAGATCCAATCATCTCTGAACTTTGGACAGGCTACATCGCCATAACTTCTGACTTGCTCAACCCAGGGACATTTGAATTGCAGCCCTCCATAATTTTAAATCTTCCAAACTCCTGCACATTCTAATAGCATCTGCTGAAGATAAGTGCCAGTGCACCTCAGCTACATGCTGCATTTACTTCTGTTCACTTTTACTGGAAGTCTTCTGGAAGAGGCTGATTATTGACTTGCATGCTGAAAATTCTTCAACACGTGTGAAGTGGAAAATTATTCTTTGCATCATGACTGATTAGTGTTCTTATTATGGTTATTTTGTCACTGGCCTTAAGGTGGCACTATAAGTGTAATGACATTCCTACAAAGCCTCTTCTAGCATTGAACCTGGCCCATCCGTGCAGCTAATGCTATATGTTTGACACACTTACAGTAAAGTTAGTAATGGAAATGGGTTGAGGGATTCTCTGTAATAAGGAATTAATTTGAAAATCCTTCTATTTTAGTCTTAGGATTCTTCACGATGCTCTGAGTCAATTTACATGCCTATTTCAGCAAAAAACACACAATCACTGCAACCAATCGTAATAGATACCAAGTGGCAATGTACTGAACTCCCCAATTTCAACCACTGTCCTATCTGATTCTGTGACACAACACTCCTTCATTATGACCAAACTGATTTTTTTAAGCTTTTCAAAAAAATCCATGACTTGCTGCTGTAGCAGTGGTTAACCTTCCATACTTTCAATTTTGAAAAGAACAAATATAAAGAAATATTATACTCACTCCAGACTTTAAAAGCAACAAGTACATGCATATGTGATCAGAAGATAAAACATGCAATGATAGATTATGAATATATTTCAGAATGTCTGTCAGAAAGTTCAAGGCAGTTTTGCAAATAGAAGTGTCCTAGCTTAAAGAGTAGAGGACTAGCTACCAGGAGGCAATTGACCTGACAAACGGCTGGTAGTGTATTAATGGTACATTTCTATTTTGATTAATCGTTCAGTGTCCAATGATATAAATTAAAAGCTCTTCTCTAATGGCAACAGATGAATTTCATAGATGCACATCTCCTTTACTTGGCCTTTCCTATTTGTTTGAAAGGCCATTTCTACAACATCACATGAACAGAGGATTAATTTTGATTGCTCAGCAGTCAACTCTTGCACATGCATCAATCAATTCTTTTATTACATAACCACATTTATGGAGTATACCATCAGAACATACTTTACATACAAGCAAGGATACAGTAAATAAAATATCATTCATATATAAGTTACAGTTATTGTCTTAAGCTGCACATATGCAAATAACAAAAGATCAGTACAATGAAGTAGATGGACACCCTGAGATAACAGGCAGTGGCAATATGGGAATTAGCACTATTGTTGCAGAAGAATGGAATAAGAATATAATTAAGCCGATCCCACATCAGGTGACTTTATAGTTGAAGGAAATATCAAGATTTCCAGTTGTAGGTACTGATCTCATGTCAGGACCATGTCAGTTTACACGCCTGAAAACTGGGCATGTCAAATTTAACAACTGAGTGAAGACTTCCCAGCACAGTTTTGCTTACCCCTTTTTCTGGCAACCAATAATGTATTGTGTGATCCACCATCAGGGATTTACAAAGAAGTCAAAGTAAAGGGCTTCAGAGAATATTAGACACAAGGTTAAATAGGCATTCACAAAGAATTGTAAAGTAATTTTTGTGGAATTGCAAGAAGGCTGGTGTCAAATGTTTCCAGTTGTCTGAGAGGTCTTTAAGATGCAAGCAATGATGACAGTTAATCTGGGACTATCAAAATTAATATGTTTCAAATTTAGAAGGAGAACTTTAAATATAGCTGATTAATATACAGGTAGCAAGTATAGTTGAGCTGAAAGAAAGCAGGTGTGCTAATTGATCTTGGTCAGCGTCAGAATTTTGGTGGGCAGTTTCTTAAATTGGAATAAAATGGAAAAACATAATCAAAAAATGACAAGAAACAGAATTCAGTCTGGAGAGAAAAGTCATTAGGAGTCATATTCACTTGGATTTTTCATAGCTATAGCAATATTATGAATAACGTGACTATGATCATTTAACACAAAGCAGCAGCAGGCACCATAGGTAGACGCTCTTTTAAGTTGTGTTCACAGCCCCATTCCATGATTTCATGGAATAAAACTGTCCAATAACAATTTCAAACATTCAACCAGATATTATTTTTTCTTGTAAGGTATAAATGTTAACAGTTAAATAAGAAAGGAATGTATGAATTACATATTCTCAAGTGCGGGATACTTTACAGAACCAAAGCAGGTCTGATCTAGATGAAAGTAATTGGTGGTTGCATTCCACTTACCAGTTTGTTTCTTCCTTCTGCAACTGTAACGACACTGACGTGGTGAAACTCTTCTGAAAATTACATCTCTCCCCTTCCAGTCTGCAAACCTTTTAGCCCAAAAAATGCACTGGACAAACATTTTTTCAGACCAGCATCTGCAGATTGACAATATGGATTTCACATGGAAAGCCCAGTTGCTATCAGTTTGTTTTTTTATAGGTACTCTATTTTCCTTCCACATAATTACGATAGGAGACAATCAAAAGACAACATCAGCAATTCAGGATGTTTGCTAGCACCCTGTTCAGCTGGCAATAAAAAGTTTCCCCACAAGGGCACTAAACAAAACAAAAGATGGGAGCAATGGCCCATTAGATACTCTTCACATAATCACTTACTAATATCCTTGCCAATAACAGGGACAGAGGCATGTTAGGGGACCATGGCATTGTGCAAGTTTTAAATAAAAACAGGGCAGCCCTTGGGTGTTTATAGTGAGATTGGCTAGACATGCAGTTCAGTTGGATTCCTTGTTAGCACTCTGGGGTTTGCAATTAATGTAGCTGCACACAGAAGTATAAAAAGGAGTCTTAGATGGTAGAAGAGGAGAGTACAAAAAAGGGAAAAACTGGGAGTATAAGCCAGCACTGCGTTGAAAAGGCAGTAACCCTGTGACGGAGTAAGAGGAACAGCGGCCAAGGGGTGGATTGTTCCCCACTGACTGCAATGGAGGAGAAGGGAGTAAGCTTGGGTTCCTGCAGGTACTGAGGAGGGCATGTGGAACATGGAGGCCCGGCTCCAAGCCTCCTGATGGATGCCAAAGGATGGTAGCTTGGATAAGAACCAGAGAGGGGGAGTGCAGCTGTCAATGCCTCTGTTGCAAGACCCAAAGGGTTGAGCAGATGAGGAACTACCTTAAGGATTTTATTCTTAAATTTTAGTATTCCTTTGGATTATTTATTGGACTCTTTTTTTATCTCCCATAATGAGCACTTGTTTTTATTTGATTATTTGTTTATTCAAAGAAGACTGCATTGCATTTTATTGATGAACACTCTTTGTAATAAAAGCACATGTCACTTTGCACCATTTCTTATTGTGTTATGTGTCCTTATTGCCCAGCCTATCCTCAGTCTATGACTATAGATGTTTCGACCAGGAAGAAGTGTGGCAGCTACAGCCCACTCATTTTAATATTTAACTTATTGATAAATGTAAGGATTATAGAAATATGATAACTGCATAAATATATATATATAGTAATCCCTCCTCGATCGCAGGGGATGCAGAGAGGCTTTCACAATCTGTTGTGGAGGCATTCTAACACAGAATGAATGTCGATTAACCTGTTGCTTCAACCAATCAGATTTTAAGTTGGTGTCAGTAGGGCCCTTTAGCAGGTGTACGGCAATGTCACTGTATTCAGACCCATTGATTGGATAGAAGCCGATATGAGGAACTCTACGAGGCCATTGAATGCACCACAACCGCTCCGAGCGAAAGATTGTCGTCGCGTGCACTACGGCCAACTCCATGGCAGGATTCTGGACAATAGTATTTGCCAGACACAGACCAGATTTCAAGACCATGAAAATCTGATGTTTGTCACGCTCCTCGAGCCCCAAATGTTTCGGGAATACAAAAAAATTGAATCTGTCTTGGCTAAAAACAAAACTGACTATAATGTATGCCATGGATGATTTTGCAGGAGAATCTCCCACTGATCTCCTTGACTTCCTTCATCAGAAAAATCTGAATTAGAGCATGGGGCGGCTGTTCACATTGGTATTTGGCAGTAAGCATTCCTGTGTACGCTGCTTCTGTCGAGCGGACATTTTCAGCCCTAAAGCGAAATCAAACTTATGCCAGGAATACCATAGGGCGGGGTCACGTTTCAGAATTAGCTTTGATGGTGATAGAAAGTGACGTTTTGATGGAACTGAAGCGCTCGGATAATCTGTACAACAGAGTAATTGAACTGTTTTTGAGGAAACAGAGGACGATGGATTTTGTTTACAAATGATCCGAAATTTTTGGTGAGTAAAATGTTGCGATTTTCCTAAATAATACTGCACGTGTATGAGTTATTATTGATGTTTTTTATGTGTGTCGCGGCTGTGCCTGCAGCGGAAAGGAACTTGTTCATCCCTGCTTTCTCTATAAAATAAAGGCATTTATTGTGGCTACAGGAGAGTATTTATATATATATATAGAGAGGCATATATATATATATGACAGGCTTCGCCTCTAGCGCTGACGTCCAAGGTTCGATTCCCGAGAGGGGGTGCAGTGAGTGTGTATGTGTCATGAGCCCAGAATTGGGGCGAAACACGTGCCGCGTACTGTTTGCATTATTTGAGAGTAAAACTATTTCAATATATTCAATATATATATATATATATATATATCAGCACTTCCCGATTCACTATACCCTCGCACCCCCTTGGTCTGAGAACAACTATGAAATAATATGAGGTTAACGCAGAAAAACAGATTACCAATTGAAACTTTATGAATAATTGATACTTTATTCGCCATCAATAATTGTTTTGGTAAAGCCATACTCAGTGTAATCCTCCTTCCATGTTCTAATTTTTTCGCGACTAGCCATGATTAAATGAACAGTAAAAAAGTAAGAGCAAAGCGAGGATGCCAGGGGCCACAACCCGGCCGGGACGCCTGGATAGTCCCCGATGTGGACACTATTACTCCTCGGCCACGAGAGGGCAGCCGCCCGGGCCTATTTGGGGGCCACAAGGAGTGACCTGGGACACTTGTGAGAGGACGTGGGCACTGCCAGGGGGTGCCCGGACAGTGAGGGAATCCTGGATGGCAGCACTTCTGCCACACCAGGAAGTGCTGCCGGAAATAATTCCAAGAAGACCCAGAGTGCTTCCAGGTGCTTTCCTAAGACTTCCGCCACACCAGGAAATGACGTCAAGGGGAGCACCTGGGGCTCATCCGGGTCATGATAAAAGGGGCCGCCTCCTTCTAGTAGACGAGCCAGAGTTGGGAGGAAGGAGACGAAGCTTGTGAGGAGGAGGAAGGAGGTCAAAGAGAAAGAAAGAAAGAAAGAGAGAAAGAAGAAGAGAAAGAAGAACAGAAAGAGAAAGAGGAAGAAAGCAAGAGAGTTGGTGAGAGAAGGTATTGTGGTGCTCAAAGATAAAATAAAGGAGTGTGTTTAGGACATCCTGGTGTCAGTCTGTCTGTGTTTGGGGGAACGGTTTCCATTATATATATATATATATATATATATATGTGTGTGTGTGTGTGTGTGTGTGTGTGTGTGTATGTATGTATGTATGTATGTGTATATGTATATATATATATATATGTGTGTATATGTATGTGTATATATATATATATATATATATATAGATATATATATATATATATATATATATATATATATATATATATATATATATATAGTGTGGACTGGGACCCGGACACAGGCAGACGGACAACATAGTTCCACCACACACTATTTATTTATAATAATATTTACAATACTGTGCTCACGCACCCCAGTGCCTCTCGCACCGTTCCCCCAACTATCCAGGCCACACTCTCAGTCACTGTGCCTCTCTCTCGACCACCTCCCGTCCTCTCTCCAGCTCTGTCCTCTTCCACCCGACATCCACTAATGACTGGAGGGAGGCGGCCCCTTAAGTAGGAACCCGGATGGGCTCCAGCTGTTTCCTGGCACTCCCCCTTGGACACACCCCTGTGTGGCGGAACTGCCGGCTGTGCACCCGGAAGCCGTCCGGGTTTCCCCTGTTCTCTTCCCCCCAGCACTTCCTGGTGTGGCGGAAGTGCTGGGCTCCAGGGTTCCTCAGGCACCTGGGCGCCGCCTGGCCCCCAATACAACCAGGGCGATTGCCCCCTTGCGGTCTGGAGGAGGCACAAGCCCTCCTCTGGTCCTCCTGGGCGTCCTGGCTGGGCTCCAGCCCCGGCCGGGGACCACACGGGATATTCCAGCACCGGGGTGCCGCCTGGCGGTGGCCCCCAACATAACCAGGACGGATGCCCCCTTGCGGTCTGGAGGAGGCACAAGCCCTCCTCTGCCCGGCCGGGGACCACAATATATACATATAAACATATGTATATATGTTTATATGTGTGTGTGTGTATATATATATATATATATATATATATATATATATATATATATATATATATGACAGCAACACTCATAACAGTGACAAAACAATTACATTGACAATCATGTTACGTTATTTTTAAAATGTTTCCTTTTCTTTTCATAACTTCTTTAACACACTACTTCTCCGCTGCCTGGTATTTTGCTAATATATATATATATATATATATATATATATATATATATATATATATATATATATATAGACAGGCTACACAGATAAATATTTACTGTAACACTGAGAGGTTTACTGTTTACTTGCTTTTTAGGGTTCTAATTTATCTTGGCACAAATAAATTTTAATTTTACAATACCATGTCTTTAAGTTATTGGTTTGTTGCTGCTCCAGGTTCAAGTGGAGGATTTTTCTTGTGTTGAAGTGAGCTCTTCCTCTTTGCTGTATGATCCTTTGTCTGTAGTGTGCATAGCTCTTTCCTCAGTTAGGCCCTTTGTGGCATCTGCAACCTCATAGGGAAAGTCATTACTCTTTTTGGCACAAGAATTTAGATACTGAAGTTCCATTCTTGAAGTAAAGACTATTTCTCAGCCTTTTCCAGCTAATTGCACACAGTGTTGACTTGGCAGACTGGTCCACAAAGAGAAAGGATATTGTTAGTTTCCCAAAGGCAGGCCTATCTGCCTTTAGTTTCAGAGAGATTTTAGAAGACCATTTTAGAGAGTGGGGACAGAGTGCTCTCCTGAGAGTTTCCTCAGAATTCTCCTCAAGAATCAGCAAGAGTGTCAGAGTGTTTTCCCCAGGAGTATGTGTGCAGCTATGTTTTAGGAAGAAATTCAATCACCTTGTGATTGGATTAAAGTCACTTCCAATTAGAAAGGCAGTGTCTTCTCATAGGCTAGTTATTCTGTCAATCCCAGTTATCATTCCTTGAATTATAGGTCTGTGTTCTTGCTTGAGTTCATTTTGCAACTTCTAGCCTGAAAGTCTGCAAAGGGGCCTCTGGAAAGATGCCAGTTCAACACTGATTTACACCTTTGTTATCAGATGAAGTCCAGGCAGATGCTGGTAATAGCTAGGGTTCAGTCACTACGTTTGGAATGTAAGTGGGGGAAGGCCCCGATGGGTTTCTGTTAAATCTGCTGCCTTAACAGGGCTGGTATGCTACAAAGGCCTGGCAGAATGAGCAATGCCCACATTGTCCTATGGTGGAAAACAAAAGGGGTTTAGTTAAGGATGGTGCAACAGTCTTGTCTTTCCCTGCCTGTACAATCCATGTCAGAGCAATTTAGACACTCCCACATTTTTTTTGTGACAGATGTGTAGCAATTTTAAATTGGCTCCATCTTCAATTTGTCTTTTTGTGAGTTTGCCTGTGACTGACCAATGTCATCTTCAGGGCTAGTTAATGCTTTATGGTCAAAGCTTTCAGAACAGACTTGGTCTTCTAGGAACTGAATTGGATTAAGCATGTTTGAATATTATGATACAATACCTACAGAAAGTATTCACCCTCTTAATAAGTTGTTTATGATGTGTTGTTGTTATAAATTATTTAATCACAGTTGATTTAATTTTGCTTTTTGACACTAATCATCAGAAAAGTACTCTTTAATGTTAAATATAAAACATAAAATAATTGATCAAATTAGTATTCACTCTCTTGACACACCAAAGTCATCACTGGTGCAGCCAATTGGTTTTAGAGGTCATGTGATTAGTTCAATGGAGTTCATCTGTCTGTGGTTTCAAATGACTGTAGTATAAATGCACCTTATGTGGAAGGTCCAACTAGTGGTGAGTCAGTATGGTGGCCTAACCTACACAGTGAAGATAAAAGAACACTCCAAGCAACTCCATGAAAAGATGATTGAAAAGCAAGATGGAAACAACAAAATATTCACGTGACTGAAAATGTTCTGGAGTCCAGTTAAAGCAATCATTAAGAAGTGGAAAGAGTATGGCATAGCTGTAAATCTGTGTAAAGCAGGCCATTCACAAACACTAAGTGAAGAGACCACCAAGAAACCAATGACAATTCATAAAGATTTACAAGCTACACTGGCAGAGATTGGAAAGCCTGTGCAGACGACAACTGTTGTTGCCTGCATGTATCACAGGTTGTAGGTTTATGGGAGAACGGCAAAAACAAAGACTCTGTTAAAAAAAAAAGCCTTGACAGAAGGCACATGGGAAATTCTGCTGTCAGCTGGAAGAAGATTCTATTGTCTGAGGAGACCAAAATTGACTTTTTTGGTATTAAGACAAAACTCTGTGTTTGAACACTATATATTATCAGAAACAGACCATCCCCACTGTGAAGCACGGTGGTGGCAGCATCATGCTGTGAGGATGCTTCTCTGCAGCAGGCCCTGAAAAGCTTGTGAAGGTAAAATGAATTCAGCAAAATATAGGGAAATGCTCAGAGAAAACCTGATGTAGCCTGCAGAAAACCTGTACCTTGGGAGAAGATATGTTTTCCAGGAAGAAAATGACTCCAAATATATTGCTACACAGGGATGGCTTCAAAACAATAATATTAATGACCTGGAGTGGCCGAGTCAGAGTCCAGATCTCAGTCTAATTGACAAGAAGTGGCTGGACTTGAAAAAGGCTTTTCACTTGTGAGCCCCATGCTACCTGACAAAGTTTCTGAGCAGTTTTGCAAAGAAGAATGAGGAACAAAGTGTAGTGTCCAGATGTGCCGACCTGATAGAAAGCTGGGCACACTGACTTAAGGCTGTCATAGCTGCCAACTGACTTGAAAGGTGTGAATTAAGTTTTTTGTGTTTTACATTTGTAATTAAATTAGAAAATTTGTTAGTGATCTGTTTTCACTTTGACATGAATGAGTCTTTTCCTGTCCATCAGTATTAAAAAAGCCAAATTAAATCCATTGTGATACAATGTTGTATAACAATAAGATGTGAAAACTTTCAAGTGGGTAAATACTATATGTAGAGGCACAATAAACTGATAAATTGATATGTGACCTAAATCTGTGATAATTAAACAGGAATACTTCTTAAGATAAAAGATTCAAGAGTTTTATTTGTGCCAGAAAAACAAACACACACTTAAGAAAACACAAAATCTGCATTACTTAAGGGCATTCTGCTGGCAATCCAGGGAAGAGAAAGAGAGAACCATAAGCCAGGCTCATTCAATGCTGAAAAGAAAACATATAAATAAATAATACAATGCAGTACAATGTACAACCAACATCTTCAGTTTAAATATTTCAGATTATTTAATCTTTAATGTTTTTTGCATAACATTTATTTCTTAAACTATTGGTCATGGTTTTTCATTGTATAGCATAACTAGTGATTAAGGTATTGTACACCTCACCCCACTCTCTCTTGACCTAAAATAACACTTTTAATTGGAAATATCTTAGAAAGCAGAATCAACCAGCTCAGTTTAAGGCTTTAGGCTGGTTGACTGTGCCCTTTAATGGGGTTTTCACACTTGAGTTTTACATATTTATATTAGATCTGACATGTAGTGTATGTCACATCTATGGCATATAAATGTTCTGGACATATTGAAAGGCTGGATGAGTGTTTTTCAATTAACAGATGCAACACTTCTAAGGCATTATTATACATTCTAAGAACAAAGTGACTAGTTGGACATTTAAAAATTTAAAACTGTGAAAATGGTATATGGACTGTATTTTTCTTTCTTTCTTTCTTTCTTTCTTTCTTTCTTTCTTTCTTTCCTTCTCTGCATCAAGAAGCTGATAATGGAAAGAAAAGCTTGACCCCAACAATCAGGCACAAATCATCATCTACCTGAACATAGAGGATATATTTGACATAGAGGGAACAAGAGAGAGGAAAAATTAGAAAAATTTCAATTTCAAGACCATTATTATTTTCATTAATCATAGCACTGCCGTCACCTCTATCCTTATGCTTTAGCGAGAGATCTATTATACGCTCCATTTAGTCCCAGCCATATTACCTCATATGTTTTCCTGGCTGACCAAATAAGACTTAAGAGATAAAACAATTTACTGTTCATTATGAGTCGTGTCACCGGAATCAATCTATTAACCTGTGTTAACTGGGCTGGGTGACAATATCTCAAGTGCACTCTCCAGATAGGAAGAAACAGATATTTATATATTATATAGCTTTGGTCATAAAGAGTGGCAGACATTTAATTTGCCCGTGAGAAGATGGCTTTATTTTTCTGGTGGCCAAAGCTCCCTCCTTGCTTTCAGACAGTCCCTGACCTGTGAAAGATTCTAACAAATTGGCTTCTATTGAGAAGCCAAAGGTGCCATGAATGAAGGGATGCACGACTGAGCCCAAAGTGTGATGGGAGAGCAGGCAACAGAGCAAAGAGCTTCAGTGTGATTGAATTAACCCTTCGGAGGAAGAGCAGGACATTCTTTGCATTATTGCCTGTGATGTTCTTTTTCAGCAGCAACTGCTCTTTGGCCTTGGCAGGGGGAAAATTATCAAAGTTAAACTCTGTGACAAGGTTGGGACAGCTCAGATAGATCCGGAAATGTTGCACAACAAAATATTCTCAGTCCTCATTAATCCACTTCAGGGTCAGGCAATGGAAATGTAGGTTTCATATGTAAAATGGTTTAAATTGATACAGGATGTTTTCAAATTTATTTTTTTATATTTCCGTCAAAAACACAATTCTTTCTTTAGGGCAAAATAAATCATTCCCAAAAGTAGTGGTTCTTGATTTCAAATACAGTAATAAACCTCCACCATATTAATATTAATTAATTAATAATAAATTTATCTTGTACAAGATTTCAGGTTTTGGAAGTGTTAGTATGAAGAAAAACTTGTTCACAAAACCAGTCTGTCATTGTTACATGAAGATTTTTGCGAGATGCTCCAGTTAAATGTTTGGTTGGAAAAATATGACTCAAGGAGTAGTGTTTTAATACATGTTAAAATAATTATAAAGCCAATCAAGTATTCTATCAGCTTTTTAAGTCTGTCCCGCTGTATACGTCAGAGAAGTATAAAGACCCTAAATACACTGTACTGTATGAAGGTATCCACAAGTGAAGTTTTTAATCACCTACAATGTTTTCAATAAAATTCTGTTTTAATTAAAATGTAGGACATATAAGCCAATCATTCTAAATGTTTTAATGCAAAATTTTTCATAATAACTAATGTCATTGCATATTATTTCTGCTGTGTAAATAGCCATCTTTCCATTCTTCATAACCAAAACAAATTGGAAAAACTGACAACTGCCACCCTCACTCATTTTTTGATACATTAGATTAGAAAACCTTAAAAACTTAAATTGGGTACCAAAATTCAAATGCAAACCTTTTAGAATTTAAGAAATACACATTAACATATATCTATGCTTAATTAAATTTCTGCAAAATTGTTCTAATTCTAAACACAGTGCTTTCACATTTCTAGGTTTCTTCACTTTTCCAATGATATCAACAGGACTCAACTGGAATTTGCCCTTGACCAGGAGGTTTGCATGGCTAACTTCATCTGGTGTTTTGTTAAACGGAATACAAAGATACCCTCAATATCTGGGAACGACCATGGCAAGGACTCTTTGATGGGAAAGGTCTCACAGTAGATTTAAGTTTAGTCAAAAGGTTATACAACAGGTACAAAGGGTTACTACAACATACTACAGTTCAATCACTTTATGTGTGTAAAATTAAAAATATATTTTTAAAACTGAAATGACACTTCTGATATGTGCATTTAATAAAAAGAAGTGGTATGCAAAGGTATGCAGATGTGCTGCAAAGAGCAAGAAAGTACATTATGGGACTGAAATGCATGTCCCACTTTGACAGATCAGGGAATTAAACCTCCTCTGTGTAAAAGACAAAGTGGTCAATAAAGTTAATCCAAGAACATTTTTTTTCAGTTTAATGAGAGCCCATTTTATCAACAAATTAGACTGTACATATGGGGTTACATTCACACATGTTCGAGGACTGTGAAATCTGTAGTTCTCAGAGGACTGAGTTCAGTACAAAGGTTCTGGAACCTTCTTAATCCGTTTTACTGGTCCAGGGGCTACAGGCTGTCCAACTAGGATTGGGCAAATTGCTGAATACTGGCCTGGAAAGGAGTTTCCTCCATCACAGGGACAACTCACACTCACACACAAATGCATCATATTCATACACAGTGACAAACTGCAATTGCCAATTAACATAACCTAAATAAATTAATTAAAAACCTTATGTAATTCTTTTTTAATTAATTCCTTTTTTTCTTGAGCATGTCTGGTCATAGTAATTTTCTTGGAAATGGGACGTTATGACAAAATTTTGAGGAAGAACAAAAGTGAAGGGCAAAGTTTATCACAGCATCTGACCATTATGGATACCAGGTAAATGTGGCACTCTGATTGTAAACTGTAGTAAATCATTATAATTAGGCTGGTTTAGTGTACAGTAAAATCTAAGCAATAGTTGATTTATTTACTCTATGTAATGATTGATCTTACATGCCATAGGGTACTTCATTCATAGACTTCATTAAGATAACCTTTTATTTTAATTGCTTGCATTTTATACATTTTATTGTTAGGAAGATCATTTAACTTATCTGATATGACTTAAAGCATTGGAAGGAGTGAGATGCTAATGCATTGGTTCTCTTCCATTTGTGCTGAATCAGCCTGGAAGACATCATAAAGTAGAAACAATTTGCTAATGCAGAGTTTTCCACGTTCCAAGCCAGTTGGACTTGCTGCCAGAGGATTGGCCACCCACCCCTGTGTGCGTAAGCAGCTCATAACAGAGAGTAACTTCCTACCCCATGCATGATGTCAGTTGGTGTTATATTAACTTGTAATGGGGATCTGTTTGCTGTCACTAGTGACTACTGGAGGTGAAGAAGAGGAAAAAATACAAGTTGGTGTAATCACTCTTAAGATAAAATTGAAACTGAAGTTGTGAAGAATGTTTCTCTGTTTTAAGACATGCGAGTTTGCAGATTCAATGGGAGATTTTGTTTGAGATATCTCAACAGAAATTGAATAGTCTCAAAAAATTTCTTTGAATAATTAATGCGCCAAATTTAATCAAAATTGAATCACACCATACCAAGTTGATTCATGTGACTGACACACGGACAGACAGACTGAAATGGCTATTTCAAAAAGAGGGATTCATAGTTGTAGTAGTAGTAGTAATCGGATTGTCATGTATACTGAGCACATCAAAATTCTTAAATTTTCATGTCCCAGTATGTAACTTGTCTCAACTCTCCAGCGCCATGATAAACAAGAACATGTTAAAGTATATAGCTTAATTTTATTTTAAACCAAATACAAATCAATTTACCTGAATTACTTATTCATTTTCTAAAACCACTTACTCCACTACAGGTTCATGCAGCCTACTTTTCAGCACTGAACACAAGTCAGGAAGCATCTTTGAACAGGTCTATATGGCCCATTGCAGAAAATGGATGATATTAAAGCACAAAGAGTTATTGTGATAAGAACCCGATGCTCTTTTTTGACTCAGTGATTAGTGTCAAAAATAACATCAGACTGATATTCATTAAAGTAATTTTGTAATTATACTAAACAAGCCATGCCACAGATCACCCCCAGGGCTGCATCAATGCTGTGTTGCTCGGTGCTCTATCATTTCTAAACTCTGCTCCTTTCCACAAACATTTACATCACCACAAATGTAGATTTACATCATCTAAAATTAAAGCTGCCTCAGGTGATGTGTTTCCTGTGTTCTTTAGATGGAACCAATTACTTATTTATTTTCATAAAAAGATAAAAAGTCATTTCTGAATGTAAGCACACATACTCTATGAGATTCCATTATACTGCACGGTAACAATTAAGACGACCTTTGATTTTAGACTATGCTGCCATCCTTCAGAAACTTCTTATGATTTTCTTCAGACTAATAAAATTTGGTGATCGGGAAAATGAAGTAACATGGCTCTTATTTTCAACAGAATATTGGAAAAGAATCTGACAATGAATCATGAGAGGACAAGTAAACACCAGGAGGCCTTATGTGAGGCCACCAACAAATCAGTCAAATGAAATACAAGTATGCTTAAAAAATATGTTACAAGTTTCGTGGGTGGAAATACAGAATTGCTTCATTACTACTAAATTGATTTTACTGTAGGTCCGTCTGAGGATAAAACCTTTTATAAAGCAGTACTGCATCTAGGTTTGAGTTAAAACATTCAGTGATTAGTATGTCATTATGATTTGCTGTTTAATTTGCTATAAACATGGTATAAATACAGTAGTATATACTGTTTTTAACAAAAATACAGTTGTTCATATGGCTGAAATCACAGCAGAAAGCAGAAGAGCAGAAGTCTCATTAGGTCTCATTCCAAAGTTTAATTCTGTTATCTCCATAACATTGCCCACCTACGTCCATTTCTGTCCTTTAATGATGATCAAACTCTGGTTCATTGTTTCATAATATCTTGTATTGATTACTGTAATTCCCTCTTCATTGGTCTCCCTGCAAAATCTATATAGAAGCTACAGTACATTCAGAACTCGGCAGCAAGAGTCCTCACCCACACAAAGCATTTTGCTCACATCTTACCTGTTCTTTCCCAACTGCACTGGTTACCTGTTCCATCAAGAATTAAATTCAAGATTCTGCTTCTCACCTTCAAAGCCCTACATAACCTTGCCCCTCTCTACCACACTCAGCTCCTAGCTCCTTACACTCCTTGTTGCTCTCTCAGGTCCTCGAATAGTAATCTCCTTATTGTCCCACACACTAGACTCTTTACCCTGGGAGGCAGGTCCTTCAGTGTTATGGCCCCTCAACTCTGGAACTCTCTTCCTCAATCTCTCTGAGATTGCTCCTCTTCCTCCGCCTTTAAATCTCAACTCAAACCTTTCCTCTTCTACAAACTTTTGTCCTCTGTGCGATATTTTTTTTTACTCTGTGTGTAAAACGACCTTAGGTTTGTGAAAGGCACTTTGTAAGTGCAACTTTATTATTATTATTATTATTATTATTATGATTATTATTATTATTAAGTAAGTTAAGGCCAGGGCAGCACGATGACGCAGTGTAGCGCTGCTGCCTTGCTGTTAGGAGACCTGGGTTCACTTCCTGGGTCCTCCCTGCGTGGAGTTTGCATGTTCTCCCTGTGTCTGCATGGGTTTCCTCTGGGTACTCTGGTTTCCTCCCACAGTCCAAAGATATGCAGGTTAGGTGCATTGGTGATTCTAAATTGTCCTTAATGTGTGCTTGGTGTGTGCCCTGCGGTGGGCTGGTGCCCTGCCTGGGGTTCGTTTCCTGCCTTGTGTTGGCTGAGATTGGCGCTAGCAGACCCCCGTGACCCTGTAGTTAGGATATAGCAGGTTGGATAATGGATGGATGGAAGTTAAGGCCAAAGTCAGTCATTAAATTAAATAATTTGAAAGAAATAACCTGCCATAAACAAAAGGAAGAGTGAATTGCTAAAAACTTCAGGGAACAGAAGTTACTTACCTGTGTGTAATCAATGCGTGTGTTTAGCAATAAGATTAACTTTTTTAGAACATAACATTGGGAAAAGGGTATGCCAAGGCCATTACACACTGGCTTGACCTTTGTTGGATGATACCCGGCTATTTGTGGTTTCAGCAGAACAGTACATTTATTTATCTGGACAGCCTGAGGAATTCAGCATGGATAAGAGGATTGTCTATTCCTGCCTTCATTAAAGTGAACCAGAGACCCTTGTTGTGATTTTACCTGATTTGTGTGTTAAAACAGTGTTAAAAGTTAAACTGCATGGATCATTGCTTTTGGGGAAGGATTGAAGGAGTAGGGCTTTTGGTGTAGTTATGAGTGAAAGAATTAATTTTTCCCAAACTTCATTAATGAGGACATCCATGCTTACCTCTTTCACCATTTAGCATTAGACTGACATGTTAGCATTTGTTTAGATTTTTTGCAATGTCCTGAATAGCCTTTAGAACTGATATTACAATTTAAATAGTAATAAGCAAAACAATTTCCATAAGTTTGAAAGTTTGTGAAGCAAATTGTGTTTCACCACAAACAAAATCAGCTGTCACACATGTGTGCATGGGAGGCAGCTAAAGGGCTTGAGTGAAGGCAGTTCTGAGGCATGCCGGGATGTGGCAGAGTGCACTGACTCTTTTTCTCCCTTTCCTGTAGACCATTCCCGGGAGATTCCACCTGGCTCTCTTGATGTCACTTCCGGGACCGAGCCAATGGAACTAGACCTTACCAGCTCCGGCCCCTCTGACGTCACGTCCGGGCTCGATCCAATGAATGAAGAACACGTGCCCGATCCTTATGACCTCACTTCCTGTCTTCCCCGTTAAAAGCCTGCCCCTTTTCCCTTTTACCTCAGTCTTGTTCTAGACTCAGTTGTATGCACTTCAGTGCTGTTTATCTGATAAAAACGACTTTTGCAGCCGGATACCATATTATACGGGTGGCTGCCTCAAACCTTTATCTGTTTATGTCTCGTTTTTGTGACACATCATCATTAGTACTTAAATTTTCATGAGCAACCCTTTTCTCCATTCATTCTGGTGTAGAGCATAGAAAGGGGGGCATGGACATAGAGCCTTTAACCAGCAAGTTCTTTAAAGGCCCATCTCTGCTGCTTAAATCCACGGGCCTGGGTATGTCATGATTGGACTTCTGTTTTTAAATTTTTATAGTTTTTCTTGGCCTCAAAGAATTGTTTAAATATCATTATGGGGAGTTTAGAACTTTACAAATCCAGTGGTTTTAATTTTTTTTTATAAGTTAAATATGTTGTAACTAAGTTGAAAGTGGATAATGCTCTCCCGTGGCAACATTTTGTTTTTGATGTGAGTGCTGCTATTGTATGACTTGTGTTTTCTTAGTTACCAGAAGGTTTCTAGGCTTGCCAACCTAATGTGTGTGATGTGTGACGTCATTGCCACAATTGTATAACACTTCCTGGTTTGTCCAAGTTTGTGGATACAGCTCCAAAGCCCATAGTGTTATTTTCTGATCTCTAGTTATGACTCATTTTCTGTCCTTTTCACATATTGTGCATTTGGGTTAGTTCTTTCGTTTTTGATTCTCTTGCCTCACCTCCTGGGTAAAGTTGGGTTTTTTTTTGCATATAAAGCTTGTTTTCTACATTATTTAATTCTTGGTTTTTGACTTTGGCTAATTCATGATTCCATTCTTTATTTCCTGATTCTTTTTTTTTTATTTCTGACTGCTGCCATTTTGTGCATTCAGTACATATGTGGTCACCAGTGAGCCTCCTGAAGGATCTTGGCTTGGATTGTTGGGGAAACTGAGCACAGATGGTGTTACCTTTTGACTACAAATGAGTGATGTCAGACAGAGCCAGTGGTGTGAATGTGCAGTAACAGTACATAAAGCAGATGACAGTACCAGTAGCCACATGAAAGGAGCCCTGGGGGACTGGGGAGATGTTGGTGGGTGTCCTGGGAAGGAAATAGTAAAATCATAGCTACACTACATTATAATGAGGGCAAGCTGACAAGATGAGTATATACAGTGTATATATCAAAACTGGCAATACAGTTGTCAGCTCAGTGTTTATCTTTTAAAAGTAAGGGTTAGCAGTGTTACACAGCGGCTAGTGCACTGGGCTTTAAACCCCAGTGTTGTCAGTTCAATGCACCTTGTAAGATCCTGAGATACCCTAAGGAAGTCACTACCCAGGCAAAGATGTTGTAGTATACCTGGATTTTGTAAGTCATGTTAGATACAGGCATCAGCCCAATACAAAATAATAAATATGTAAAGGATTGAAACAATCTGGAAAGACAGATAACAAAGAAGAAAGCAAAGTGTGCCATTTAGAAAAAAGAAAATGACAGAGGTAGATGTGTTTGGTAGTTCAGTCTTAACAACAACATTTAAAATGCAGTTTGCATTTCTTTTAATGAATCTTACTGTATGTATTTTGAATTTAAAGGGTTATTTTCTACTATGATTCAATCATATATTTGACTACAATACCACTACTTTCAGATGAGTAGGGTGGATTTCCACATCATGATGAGGATCATTAACTGCATTTTTTCAAATCACTGTCGAGTGAAAGATTCCCAAATTATATTTTTGTCTTATAGGGATATGTGAAAATTAAAGCTGTATCAGGTACATACATTAATTTTACAGCAGTACAGATGTAATTAAGATAAATATTTTACAACGACACTACACTCTTTTCATTCAGAAAATAATAATTCTCCTTCTCGATTGCTTTCTGATGCAAAAACAGGAACAGCTGATAAAAGCGTGAGGGCAAAGGTGGAAGCTAGTTAAGAATAGATTTATGCAGTTGATAAAAGACAGATTTACATACACAATGTCTTTGTATTTACTTAAAACTAAGATGCAAACTGTACACCTGACTTCTTTAGCTATTAACAAATTGTTGTCTTTGTGTCAGCTATGCTAGAAACCCAAGCCTTATGCAAACAGAAGTAATTATCACATCAATTACACAATTATATGTTTTAATGACCATTCTCCTGGGTAGCTTTAAGTTTAATCATTACCAAACTAAATCAGGACAGTGCAAATAAAAATATATCAACTGCTGTACAATTCAAACAAAGTGATAATCAATGATAACCTTTGCATTAATACATGGAGGAATTCTATGAGCTTTTTTGGAAAACAAAACATATTTCACCCAACCAATCCATTTTATTGGGTATTTTCTAGACTAAGTCTCATGTAAGCTCATTTCTCCCTGAGAAACACAGGACTGTCTCTTATTCACAAAAAAAGTCTAAATATTGCACACCAGTCTAATTCTCAAGATTACAGAGTAAACATGCAAACTCAACTCCATACATACCAAAATGCAAAAACATTTCGAATGGAGATGTTATTTATGTGAAATGCATTCAAAACAACTGGGCCAGAATTATTAAAAAATGCACTGGACATTTTATTATATTGTTAAGAAGTCAAATCTGAATTACATTAGTATTTTATCAAAACTAACATATTTACTGTAAATTCAACTTCAGCGGTAGCTCTTTTGTTAGCCTGTATGTATAAATGCAAGTATGACTTTAAAAATCTCAATCTTAAGACTGCTTCATTCACTTTAATGGAGGTGCTACAGCATAGGGCACAAGGTAGGAAATCACCCTACACAGGCCATCACTCCATCACAGGGTTCAATCAAGCATACATGCACACTCATGCTCACACTGCAGCCAGACTGTTATCAATTACCCTAACCTGCTCACGTTTGGGAAAATGGGAGTATCTGGAAGGAACGTTATGCAGACATGGAAAGAACATGCAGACTCTACATTAACATGTAAAGAATGACAAGATTTAAACCCAGGATGTTAGACATGTATAAGGCAGCACTGCAACCCACTGCACCTACAAAATAAATTTGAATCCTATAGAGAATGTTCCTCTGTTAAATCTTTGAAAACAAAAATATCAGTAAAATTTATAAATGAAGCATAATTATCAATGGAGCTGCTTGTCAGAAAATAGAAATGGTGGAGACTTGAATGGATAGATGGGTGGATGGATGACGTGCATGCTTGGGGAACAACTTAAGGGCTTGGTTGATTGTATTACTCCCCAGGAACACACAAGGGCACTAAGCAATAACAATTTCTCTTCTCCTCTCCCCTCTGCAGAAAGGAAGATTGATGTGTTTCCAACCATGACGTCACTTCTGGGGTCATTCCACCTGGACCCGTCTCTTCCTCCTAGGAGCCATCAAAACCGGAAGAGCAGCCATCTTCTGGAGCAAGTCTGTGACTTCCTGGGGTTCTCTCTTTTCCCTGATTGATCCTGCCGACTATGCCATTAAAATAAGAAAACAGACAATTACAAAGGGTATGGTGAACCTCAAAGGGAAACCCAGTACATTGAAATATTCCAAAAATTCCAAAAAAAAAGTTAGTTGGGGCTTCGTTGAAAATTCATGGAGTCTGTTCAAGATGGATGCACCTCCAGTTTTGAATGTACTTTTTAAAATATGATTAAGTATATTGAAAAATACTGTGTGTCGAGTAATGAGTCAATGGATTGTAAATTATATTTACTCATTAACAGATTGCTTCTAAATATGTTAATTTGAATATATTTGTAACATTTTATCTTGTAATAAATAAATATATATACTATCTCTCCCAGTGATAATAATTACCCACTGAACCACATATATAGTTTTTGTTGTATGCCTTTAGAACTGTTAAATTAAATTAAAATACATAGAAAAAGCAACATACTTTTGTGTTTTATACTTGCTAAACTCTTCTTAGTTTTCACATCAAATATCAACATATCCATTCTTCTGTACTGTTGAGATAAACATTATCTTGATAAGAATGTGCATATTTTACATGTTTTACATTCTTGGGTTTCAGAAACTTTATATAATTTTAAATTACCAAAATAATTTACATTTGTGTGTGCAATCATTATTGAACATACTATTTAACACTAAATTGTAAAGGAAACATTATAAAATTCAGCTTGAAAACTAATCAAGCAAATTTTTAAACATCATACTTTATCCCTAATTCATAGTCCAGGAGCAATGTAGGTTTAAAAGAAACAGGAAGAAAACACTAAAGAAGAATACCAAATTGTAAATAGGATAGAAGACAGAAGGAAAAAAATACTCAAATAGGAAAAAAAACAAAAACAATCAAACACACAGATATAGACATGCCACACACACACCTCAAACACACACACACACAAAACACAAGCTACCCAATCTTGAAAAAGATAATTGAGTCCAATAACAATTACCCAAGCTATGAAGTGAAATTATCAGAGTCATTCTAATTTAAATTCGTTGAAAGTGGCTGTGCATGAAGGCAGAAAATTATAAGGTTGATAGCAAGGTGCTCGATTAAAGCAACCAGAATCTGATCCTTGTACTTTTAATCTCATAAGGCTGCAGAGTTACGCCTTAGAAAGGAAAAAAAAATCACATCAAACCAGATTCATAGATATACATTGGTTCTGAACCATAGAACTCACATTTCCACTAATTGGCTTCCTGGCAGACTAAATGCACAAGCACACATGAGGGTGTTGACCCTCAAGGTATAAAAATCATATTTTATCAAAATACAAAAGGCTTCTCCATGGACCAGTAGATTGAGTTTTTATTAACAGGTTATTCTGAATAAATAAAGGGGTTGTTTTTTTGGACGAGTGAAGGTGTCTGAATACTGCGAACATCACAGGAGCGGAACACTGGCGGCTGGCGGAGGTCATCACAGCTCCTCTATCGAAACAGATTGCATTTCATTTTGTGTATTGTTTGTATTGCACACTCCATAAAGGAATGGCAGGTGGCTTGAACAGAACTGTAGAAATGTTATTTAAAGAAAATGCAATGCTTCTGGCAAAAAGACCCTGTGCTCCAGATTGATTTTATTTTTTAGCATAGTGTTTTCTTCAAGGTGATATTTTGACATTAAGATTCAAGGTTTATTCATTATTTTTGGATTATTGCTTGATGAAAAACATCATCAACTCTATTAATATTGACTGGGATTTTTAATAAACACTGACAGCTTACTTATTCCATATTGGAAAAAACCTAATGATGAGAGGTTCATTATTAGAGCTGCTGTATGTAACATTTTAAATAAGAATGTCACTGTACATTTAGAAAGTGCTTTTGAACTATACTATTTTTAATGCTTTAACAGTTTATGTGCCAAAATATTTATATTTTAAACTAAAATCAATAGGTAGAACTGACCATTATTATTCATTGAAAAGCATAAAAAATGCTTGTATAAAATTATGAATCAATCAATGTTAATAGTACATTATACATTATAGCAATGACCAACATAAATGTATAAAAAATTAATTCACACAGTTGAACAAATCTGTTACAAAGATTATAGCAAATATAAAGCAGTCAAGTAAATACATAAAAACTAAATTGACTTGGAAAGAGCAAATACAGTTGACCCCTACCTTACTCCTAATCAAACAATGAATGTATCACGTTAATGCCTTTGAATATTATTTAATACAGCTCATACCCAATCTGAATATGGCACTCTAAGAAGTGTTAGGATTTAGTAAAATGTGTGCATGAGATGTAGACATGAATGCAGAATGACTGAGGCCCAACATGTGCATATTTGGCTTCAATGGGCTACAGCTTTCCTTCATTCCATCTTGGTGTGTATATTGTAAAAGCAGCTTTTTGGTGAAGCTGTCACTTCCACAAAAGGATAATGAGAACTACAACTCATAAAAAAAATTATTGAAACAATTTAATGTTGAATTTATTACATGTGAACAATTCATAATCCTAAAATAAGGACATCTGAGGCTAGTGCTGGGTTTCAGCATTGAGAGATACACATGCAGTACATGCTGCATGTCACTTGCAGAAGGTGCAAACATTTATTTCATTGAGAAAGGAGATGGTTTGTTTTCAAAGTAGATTTTATTACAGTACTGTAGGTATAAAATGTTTTAGAGTACAAGGTAGTGAAGAAGGAATGCTTACTGCCTTATAAAAATCAGAGATTATGATGTGAAAAGTATCTATCTATACATTTAATAGTGTCACAAATATCTATCTATCTATCTATCTATCTATCTATCTATCTATCTATCTATCTATCTATCTATCTATCTATCTATCTATCTATCTATCTATCTATCTATCTATCAAATAGTGTGGTTCTTATCAATCTATCTATCTATTGTAAAAGGAGACACAACAATGTGAGAGGGTTGGGGCACCACCCTAGTAACCTGTATAACTGAAGGTTTGCACAAAGAAAAGAAATACATCTTTTATGTTTGGCTCCAAACAGAACTAACACCTGGTCATATGGCTTCCAGGCAGGAAGACACGGATCCAATAGGGCAGAAAATGGAAGTGACATCACAGGTGAAATGTCTGTCAGTCTTCTGTTCTGCAGAGGTGGGAAGAGGGAAGGCATTAGCAAGCAGTACGAATAACTACCATCCACAGGGTTCTTAAGCTATTTCCCAAACTCACATGCGTGACACTAGACAAATACTGAGTTTAGGTAGAATGTGCATTAAATTATAAATTGAAAGAATAAAAGTAAAAACCAAGCAAGTCAATTTGTTCAAACCACTCCCCTCCTCAGGGACAATAATCAGAAAGTCTGAAAAGTAATTTACCATAGTAACTATAGAATAACTACAAAGAAAAGCTGATTCCATTGAAAATTACAGTACATTGATGCTCCACATAAAGTTGAAAGACAAGATCTTATCTTATATGAATTTCAGCAAATATCTTATTAGTTGGAATGAACATTGAAACTAAAAGGACTTGAAGAAAAGGTTAGCAAGAACAGAAAAGAAAACAACTGTTAATTTTTTTTGAATTCATAACAAAACAGGCATGTTTAACCTGTGTGACCTAAATCTGACGAGTGAAAAACAAGACATTGGCAACCAGTGGCGAACAGAATTTAGATTAAAAATTATATGTTGCATAATACAAGTGTTACAATGTAACTATTAGTTATTGATTTTAATAGAAAGCTCTGTCAATGAAAGAAGGAAAACGGCTTTATTATTGTACCATTTTCCCTCAGTGAATAATGGAGTAGCAGAGATGTCCGATGAAACTGAACATCTTGTTACCCTCAAAAGGTTAAACAGTCAGCAACAAACTAATGTGATTTCTACAGAGAAAATTACATTTAAACAAACATACAAAAAATTGTTTCCCACATTATTTTGGACAGTGGATTCTCAGATTTATTTTCACACAACAGGAAAGGTCACCTTCCGTAATATTTATATTTATTGAATTAGAACTGTAATAAATTCATTTCTCTCTGAACACATCTTACAGCTTGGGAGGTTTGGCAAATGCTGCTTTTTTTGCTGTGAAAAACTTTTTTTTTTTCTTCTTGGGCTTATTTTCTTAACCTTTAATGGAATCTTTCTTGAAAGAAAATAAAACCATTTTTTAATCTGTGGGTTTAGACATATATTGCATGTCATGTGGAGCATTTGAAATTAATAAGACCCTTCAAGGATGTTAATTAGTTTTTTCTAACTATTTCTTTCTGATATTTTAAGCTTTTAGCACAGAGATTCGCAAAGTTGAGTAAAAAAGTAATAATTTTTGAAACATATGTTAGGTTGCTCTACAAACTTTGACAATTGTAAACTTCCTTAATGCCTAAAATAATCTTTGGAAGGAAAGAAAAGGCAGTTGTTTTACATATATGCCTTACATTAGGAATTATTTATTCTTTTGTACCTTACATATGTTTCATGACAAAAATCATAATACAGCAGTTTTTACGTTTGCTTTCCTCATAATTGACTTATGCATACATTTTGAGATGAATGGAGAACTTCCCCAGTATAATGCATTTTAGAAAACAGTAATTATAGAATACATATATATATGTATATATAAATAAATATGTATTATTTTTTCTCCCACATTCAAAAGATGCTCATGGTAGGTTAAAAGGAGACTTTATAGTTTAGAGGTATGCTCTGCTGTGGTGGGTGATGCACAGTTTATTCCTACTTTGTGCTAATGGCAGTCTGGTTAGGCTCTGTCCTGTGTGACCAAAATGGATTAGGCAAGGTCAATGAGGGGTGGATGGATTGTACCCTATAATTACAGTGCAAACAAAATATATTTTAAATCACCAGACTTTAAATGTTTAATGGTAACAAGAAACTCTAACAAAGATTAAAAAGTGAAAGCTTAACACACCTTTCATAATGTGAAGGCATTTGCCATTTATGGAGCCCCAGTCCATTGCTAGTTATGCTTAATAGTCTGGTGGGACCAGAAGAACCCTCAGACTGATGAGAAAATCCAACCTTAGACCATAAGGTCTTTGACAGACAAGAGGAGACCATTCAGTCCATCCAGCTTTCTTGTTTAGCTGATAGGTAAGCTTTTCCAATAACTCATCCCAATACTTCTTAAAGGCTGTCAAGGTTGTTTCCTTCAACTACATCTCTTGGTAGTTTTCTCCAGATTCTCACAATTCTTTGTGTAAACTAATTCTTTTCTGCTTCAGTCATAAATGTATTTCACTTTAATTTCCACTGGTGGCCCAGCATACGTATTTCACTGTTAAGTTGAAAGAATTCTGCTAGATCTGCTTTATTAATGCCTTTGAGAATTTTGCTTGAGACTAAATGGGTTTCTGAGTCCGTCAGAGTACCACATGTCCTTAAGTCCTGGTTTGCACTTGGCCGCTCTTCTCTGCACAGCTTCAAGTGCTGGTATGTCTGTCTTGCAACATGATGACGAAAACTGAGCACAATTCTTCAGATGCAGTGTCACTTGTCCATTATATAGTATGAAAATAATGTCCCTTGATTTATAGTGAACAGTTTGTAATGCTATAACCTAATATTTTATTTGCCTTTTTAATCACTTCTTCATATTGATTTGATGATAAGGACACTGTGCAAACCCCTAAATCTTTTTTTCGGAGATTGCTTTCTGTTGGACAGTCTTTCTTTGTGTATTTATAATTGATGTTCCTTTTGCCCATTTGTAGAACTGTGTACTTTTCTACTTTAAACTGTACTTTCCAAGTATTTGCTCAGTTCTGTATGTTGTTCAGAATTATTGTTTTGAATTTTTTTTGTTGCTTCTTCAATATCTGTTATCCCTCCACTTTTAGTAACTTCTGCAAATTTCACAAATGTATTAACTTCACCAGACTGTATGTCATTAATATAAATTAATGACAGGAAAGACGCCTGGGGGACTCCACCGATGACCTCAATCCATGTTTCATTCTTCTCTTATTTGTATTCTTGACTCCTACCAGTTAACCAACTTGCTATCCAGTTTTGTAGATTATCTCTGAAGCCAACAGCTTTTAGTTTCACAATTAATCTGTGGTGTAGGACCATATTAAAACTGTTTTGAAAGTCTAAGTAAATGATGCTTTGCTTCTGTCAACTATTCCAGTAGCCTGCTCAAAAAATGCAATAGACTGTCAACATAAACCCTTAAATTTTGTGCACCACTTTGTACTTTTCTACATTAAAGTGCACTTTCCATTTGTTTGCCCAATCCTGAAGCTTGTCCAAATAATTCTGAATTGTTTCTGCTCCCTCCTCAGTGGCTACCATTGCTCCAATTTTAGTATCATGTGTAAATTTCACAAGTTTTCTAAGTATAGTGAAATCAATGTGATTAATGTAAATCAAAAGAATTAACAGACCCCTGAGGGGCTCCACTGATGACCTCACTACAAGTGGAGCATTCTTCTTTTATCTGCATTCTTGCAAACACGCAAAGTTTACAATTGATCTGAATAAAAAGGTGGGTGAAACAATTGATATATTGTCTAAAGCATATTCGTTCAATTTACAACACTTAAGGAAAGAGATCTTTTAATAATTCAGTTTTTCACAGTGCACGGTTTTCTAAAAATGATCAGAATCAATATATAAACCGAAGAAAGGCCCTGAGTTGCCTCAAAAGCTTGCATATTGTACATTTTTTAGTTAGCCAATAAAAGGTGTCATTTTGCTTGACTGCATAAGAAGTAATAGCGTTGGATAAATACTTTGTAAATATATTCTCCCTAAATGTGTGAAGTAACAAAATATGCCTACTGCACATGAGAGCTCTTTTCATTTTTTCAACAGGATGCACAGCCCTTCCCAAACCTTCCCAAACTGCTCAAGAAAGAAAGAAGGAGAGAATGAAAGCTTGTTCTTCTGATCCACACAGCGGATAAATAAAATGTCTTTTGGGTCCTGAATATTTAAGTGACTGATAAAAAGGATCCTGATTTCCTGTGTGTCTGTGCAAATATATTTAAAATGACACATCTTAAGGAGAAGAACAGAGGGAGAAGGAGAGCAGGAGGAAATGAGTGTGAAATGACCTTTTTTTGTGTGTGCGCACGGGCAGGAAGATGAGACAAGGTGCTTGGATAATCCCAGCAGCCTCCCGATTGGCCGACCGGGGGCTCGTGTTGAAAATGTCTCCATCTGGGCTAATCTGCTCTCAGTTGGCTGAGCGGAGGCCTTCAGAGTTAACCTGACATTTTACGATAATTACCCTTTCAGGTGACCTGACTGGTCTAATCTCCCACACGTTTGGAAATATCTTGTTTTTATTTATTTATTTTTTTTTGTTATTTAGTTTTTCCTATACAAGCTTCTGAATCCTTGTCTCAGCATCATTTTGCCTCTCATGTTGAACCAACCTGAGAGTATAATAATCTCCAGAGAAAGAAAAGCTCCTTCCTTGCTCCTTCTTCTTTTTCTCCTACTCCCTTTGAGTGTGTTTAAGTGTTTTTGCTCTATTATTAAACAATTCCATTCTCATTTTCATTGAAGTAACTGATTTTCATTTCATTATATTTCATACGTCTACAACTCATTATGTTACTAAATACATTAAGGTCACATAATTTTTTAAATTAATCGGGACAAATTTGTTGTGGATTGCCAACTCTAAAGAGAAGCAGTTAACATACACACTTTTGGATGTATTAATAATTTCATTTAATTCCATTATTATTTTTGCATTTAAATTACCATGTCCTGTAATGTAATTGGTTTCATTTACATGTTAGGATTTTTTTTTTACCTTGAAGAAAAAACTAAAGTACTTTACAAAAAGATGCTGATTATTCCAAAGTTTAAATGCAGTGCTTATTTGGTAAATGAACATGAACATATGAAGGAAATTACTGTTTGTTTAGACTTAAGGAGACCAAAATAAAATATATTTCTAATCAGGTTCTACTCATGCACTGGGCTTTCTTATCAGCAAGTAGGGGGAGAGGTGGTGTATGAAAATGGTTTCGGATAGAAGATTAAGTTCAAAGGTCATGCCGCTCGGTCTGAAGGGTAACTGCAGATGAAATGTGGCTATTTGTTTTAAACCGAGACTGATTTCATCTTTGTTCAAAAGGTCAATGTGACATGAAAAAGGGATTTATCTCCATCGGCCCTGTTGTGCTGCTCACTCTGCTGCCTGTACTGTTTACTCACGTCTTTACTCGCAGGCCTCCAATCCGCCTTTTTATTCAGATGGTAAATGCTTCTTTAAACTAGGGTTCATCTATCCAGAAAATAAATTGTCTATCTACCTACTTATATCCTGCTGCTTTGTTTTTCTTCTTTTTTCCCTTCCTTACAACAGCTACTGACCCACAGTAAAAAGAAAGAGATCATGTATTATGCATTGGGATGTGGAGAAGTTGTCTCGCAAACAGAAGCAGCACTTTATCTGTGCCACATCTAAGTCACAATAAATTGTCAACTGTAGTCAGAATCATTTGTCTAAAAAACCTGTGATGGTGAAATTGTGATCACATATTACAGGTGTAAATTACGTTATCATTAATTGCCTTAAACACACCCAACTACTATAATTACAATCATGCATTTGGAACATTTCAGTTGTATGATGTTGGAAATCTAGAGCCTGTCTTTTGAGAATGGATGTCGACTTGGCAACTTGATATGCTGCTGTTCTATAGTAGGATGCATCCATGTATGCACCCATACTAAGCAAGTTTAGGGTCATCACTTGACCTAATCAACCTAATTATCAAATAACTGGCATGGTTCCTAGTCCATTAAAAGTGTCAGGCCATTGAAAAAAAATAGCACTAGACTCCAAATATACTTAAGCATTAAAATCCATTCTAGAAATGAATCTTTTCTCTCTAAAGTATCTGAAAAAGTAGTGCTCAGATTCAGCCCTACCATCCTCACTACAATTTGGCTTTTGCACTGGACACAGAAGAGAAGCAGTGCTAATTTCCTTAAAGATAAAAGCTACAATACTTTACGAAAGATGCTGATTATTCCAAGCAGTGCTAATTTGTGCTATGAATGACATTGTAATTTCTTCTGATGAACATAAATACTAGTTAGTATGTTATTACATTTAAGAGCCGTGTTCAACACCATTGAATATTCTATTCTTAGATTTAACAATACATTGGGTTTCCAGGCACTGTGCTTGTGTGGTTTATTTCATACTTTCCAAATTAGTTCCAGTATATAAAAAAATGGTCTCCCTCAGTGAATAGTACTCAGACCCATAGGTGGAATTTAACCCTTAAACCCCCGGAACTGGCTATAGTCAGTTCCCAATACAATTTGCCAGCATGCCGGAGCCGAGTATATTCGGAAACATACAATCGTTGAACACCGCAACCGGCTAAAGTCGGTTTCCACTGCAATTTGCCAGCACGCCAATGCCGAGTATATTCGGCGACATACATTAGTTGACGTACATTCATGGAACGGCGCAACCAGCTAAAGTTGTTTCCCAGTGCAACTTGCCAGCATGCCGGAGCTGATCAGTCAGTGCTGTATATTCATTGAGCAGCCGGCAGAACTGCAGCATCATTGTCCCTGTGATTCAGCCGCTGCTATAGGGTAGAATGCAAGCATCAGCATTTACCTCTGTGTGCTTGTGTGCAGCTAGTTCAAGCACAGTTGGCTTGGTGATTTACTGAGTTTCATCCATGGCATCAGTTGTACATATAATAATAGACTGTTCCAGTAGTTGTTTAATAGTTGTTACAGTTTATTGGCAGTGTGTAAAATGATCAGTGTTGCAGTAAATGTGATGCTCTTTGCATGAAATAAAATGTGTGTTCCATTAAAATTTCAAACTTTCTTTGTGAATTGTGACGTTTATTTAAAAAGTGGAGCAAAAAAGTATTCGACGTCCAGGGGTGCATTATCCCCCAAGTATGTGTCAGTTTAAGGGTTAAGGTTACCAGGGGGGCTGTATTCCCCAAGAGATGCACTATGTTACTAAAATAAATCTCAAAAAGGGACATTTTTTTTCCTCCCATTTTTTAAGGCCACAGGTTGGGAGCACTGATACAGTATGTTGCCACACCCACCACAACTAATTTAAATATTTAAATAATTAACAAATACACATTATGTTGATGCAGTGTTCGTGCTGATGCCTCAGAGTCTGTGGTTCACGTCCTGGATGCTAGCTGTGCAGAGTTTACACATCTAAAGTCATACATGTTAGATGAATTAGTGATTCTAAATTGGCCTGTGATAGGTTCAGGGGTTGTTCCTGTCAGCTCCCCTTGGTTGCTCGGATAGGGTCCAGCAGCACTGTCAACCTGCCCTGGTAATCAAGTTTGAAAAATGAATATATCAACAAATGCTGTAATCCATCCTGCCCTAAGTAACTCTCTTTTGCACATCATTTTCCAAAAAATGTCCAACATATCTGCTTCCACTCGTATGCAGGCAATACTGCGCTGTATCGTTCCATCAGACCAAATGACATTTTTCATAATGTTTTGGTAATTCATTGTATCAGTAAGTATAAAGAGTACATAGATGATAACTACTTGTCTTTGAAATGAAAAAAAAAAAAACATTATGAACTGGCAAAAAAGATAAAGAAAGCAACAAAATCCTGTCAGTTTTTAACTCAGGAAGCCTTAATATCACTTTTATTGAATCAGCACACAATTTAGCCATTATCTATGATGCCTCTAAAATAAATTACAGCACTTCCTAAAACCTGCTTTTTCCATCTGAAACACTGTGCCAATTAGGACGAAATATGGAGTTAGAGCTGACTAGTACATTGTGTTTGTGACACTTTATTCCAATATTTTTGTAGCTTTCTGTGATTTCAAAACAGAGTTGCAAGAATCCTTGCTTTAACTAGGAAGGATGACCTTATATAGAAACTCCTGTCCTCGGAATTTACACTCGACATGTTTTGAACTGATTTCAAACTCCCTTTTCTATATACAACTTTAAATGGCTCAGACCTTCTTACTTATGAGTTCAGAAGTTGGGAGTACACATTATGACGTGAAGATGCTTGTCTACTAAAATTTCCAAGAATTACTAAAAAAAAAAACAGTGGGAGGTCAGGCTTTTAACTGCAGACCTCCAAAGCTGTGTAATGATTGCCTGCTTTTATAAAAGATGTCCCTTTGGTCTCACCATTTAAATAAAGGTTGAAGACTCACTACTTTAGTCTGGCATACTCTGATTAGAGCAGATGATTAGCTATTCATATTAGAACTCTGTATGTTAGTCATTTGCACAAAAACGCCAGCATGATCATTATTATGAACTGTTACTGACTCCCCTCTAGTTTGTTTCTCTCCTCATTATTCTGCTGTAGCACTCTTGTGCCAAGCTGCTATTCCTGCCCAGGGGAATAGACACCAGAGATATTAGCAGCCTTGGAAGCCAAGGATGAAATAATTTGATCTGCTTATTAGACTGCTTAGCATGAATGTATATAAAATTCTAGAATTCTGCTGCAAGGGGTGAGAGGCCACAGAGCTTAGGTCATGAAAAATGTAACTCATCTGACCTTGACTGTAACTATGTCCATTATAATTGATTGTGGACCCCACCAAAAGGTTTCCTTTCCTATCCACTGGAGTGTTTGTTTCTTTGCTTTGCACTTTTGTTATGAGCACTGTGCACATAGTTGGAGTTCATGGTAAGAGAGAAAGAAGGATCTGGAGACAAATAATGACAGAAGGATCTGACAGAAGCACAATCGAATGTCTTGCTGGATCAGAACAAACAAAATTGTCAAAGCCATGCACCAAAAGCAAATCACCAAAACAAAGTCGTAATCATGGATAACACGGCAACATTTCCTAATGATAGTTTTTTTTTTCTTTGCCCTTAATTCATGCTAGCAATTGATGGTTCTTCTTTAATCTTCAGTCCATAAATGCTGATGGGTTCCTCAGGTATAGCAACCATAAGCAACATGCCCCTGCCGTGCAAAGACAGAAACAAACAGTAGGGACTGATGACCAATAATGATTTCAAAATGGTGGAGAAATGATGTCACCAACAGAACAATACAAATGCCCAATACATGTACAAAAATAATACTAAACAATTACAAACTTGTAAAGATAAAGATTTATTTCAGTTGTAATGTTAATGGACTTGTATGGGTTATGTTAAACAAATTCAATTTGCTGTGCTTTACTTGTTTTATGTTTAAACTAATTTGTATTTTTATGTATGTAAATGATTTAATTTGCATTGTACTTGTATACTTGTTACAGAACTCTGAGTTAATACACAGTGAAGAACACTATATTGTAGAAGAATAAATTGAATTGAACTTTTCTCTTGTGTTACAGGAGCTCCTTAAACTCAGCAAACCTGAAGACTAAGTTGTTATTGTGTCCCAGAATAGCTCTTGGGTAAACATCAAGAGCTAAATTCCACATTTGAAGAACTGAACTTTTTCTAACATTTTTTCTGCAGCCCTTTTTTTTACTAATATTCACATTTCAGCCTAACACATGGTAAATGTCAAAAGACATGAACATTGCTGTCATTGATGCTGTAGACCTAATTGATTAAGTGTGTATTAGTGATAAGTGAATGATTAACCATGATAAGTGCCATAATTGAGGGAATGTCAAACATGTAATTTGAAACAGGGCTACAGTAACCACTTGGCGGCAGGAGAATGAAATTCAGGAAAACAAGTCCTAGCTGTAGTAATATTCAACAAGAAGTGCTGTGCTTTTCTTTGACATTGATAGTGACAATTAGGGTAAAAAAAGGAAGATGGGATAGACATGGGGGCATTTTTTTAAAAAACATCCATCTACTTTGTAATCATTTAGAGCAACTCTAAAGGTAAAGCCTAATCTAAATGTATAGTATAATCTTGGGTAGGACATTAATTCATCACAGGACACACCCACTCATTCTGAAACAATGAAAAGTAAACCTAACTAGCACCTCCGAGGAATGTGAGAGAGCTTAAGGTACCTACATAGACCCAGAGAAACTGTGGCAAAAATCAGCCCTGCAGATGTGAGCTGGCAGCAAATAATCACTCTTGGGTCCTGTTCTCTAGTTGCTGAATGGGAATACATGTGTTATGTTTCTGCCAAGGTCGATGCCCATATTTGTCAAGAGTCTCAGAGTAGGAAATCTAGCTCAGAGTGACGCAAATTTGGTCCTGCTGTTATGAATAGGAGTAAAAACATTTCATCAGTTTTCCTAATCTTCATCAGGATTTAGGCTGTCTTACCTAACTATGCCAGAAGATGGCATTCAGGAAGATATTGCCACACACATCCTGGGAAAGTCAAAATGATTTGTAAATGCTGGACAACAATGAACTCATATCGGTTTTACTGAGATGTAATAGTATTCATAAAAAATCTTCAACATTAGGTGATCACTCCATCTGCGCATAGAAGACATGTGCTGTTTGCCAAAATAAAAGTGTTGGTAATGTTTCAATTAAAATTCACCTTTGCAATAAGCATGATTCTGGTATGTCACAACCAGTTACTATTCAAGTGTTGGAACTTTGAATGCCCTTTAAACACATGAAGTAATACGTAGATTCATACATTTCCCAATGATCTAAGTGAAATAATGTTAAAAATAACCACATTCATGCAAATCACATATAGAGATCATTGTCCCAAGTGTGGATGAGTATCCGAGTACCATATATGAATCGCAAGTGATATCACATTATCAATACACAGGTGATCATGGATGCAAGCTGTATTGTAGTATCCTTAAAATAAACAAGGAAGGACTGGCAATGAAATGTCATGGTAAGCTCTGAAGTCCTGGGACATTCACATTACTGTTTGCAAGCTCTGTAGAAAATAAGGGGGAATCAGAGGCACAGTCTGAGTGTCTGGGCTTGCAAGTGTCTTGGATAAATACAAGGATCAAGGCCTTTAGTGACCTCTTAGGCACAGCCATCAGCAGTGTATCTGTTTGCGGTGAGAGTGTCGACCTTGTTGAGAGGTTTACTTACCTTGGCAGTGACATTTATGTCTCTGGTGACTCTTCCTATGAAGTCAATAGACAGATTGGGAGAGCACTGGGGGTTATGAGGTCACTGGAAAGGGGTGTGTGGTGCTCCTGATATCAATGCAAAAGAACGAAGGTCCAACTCTTTAGAGTCCTGGTGCTTTCTGTCTTGCTATATGGTTGCGAGACATGGACACTATCCAGTGACCTGAGATGCAGACTGGAATCCTTCAGTACTGTGTCTCTTAAAAATCCTAGCGTACCACTGGTTTGACTTTGTCTCGAATGAGCAGTTGCTCATTGAGTCCTGAATGAGGCATATTGCCTGCATTGTGAGGGAGTGTCAGTTACGGCACTACGGCCATGTGGCGCGATTCCTTGAAGGATAATCCAGCTCGTAGTATCCTCATTGTTGGGGACCAGAGAGGCTAGACCAGGCCAAGGGGTCACTCACGTAACACCTGGCTGCAGCAAATAGTAGGTAAGTTCCAGAAGGAGGGACTAGACCGTGTGTCTGCCTGGGGGGTTGCCAACCGGGATCCCGAGCTGTTTCGTTGTGTGGTGAATGTGGCAACGCACTGTACCAGTGCATGATCCCCAACTTGACCTGACTTGAGTGGCACAGAATACCACAGTATACTGGAAAAGAGAGTACGACTTATAGCTGTGGCTAGTATCAGTATAACTGGTACTTTACGAGGTACTTCCTGTGGCCATTAACAACAGGAAGACAATTCTTCTGAAGGCAGAACTGTAAATAATTATTTTATAAAAGTGCCCATTATTGGGCTTTGGTGTGTTGGTTTTTCTATCTCAGTGCTTGTTACAGTATTATTTATGATGTCGTTTTCAAAATTGCAAAATTTATGTGCATTTACAGCACAATACCCTACAGTATTCTTCTTTTTATATTATTATTGTTATCTTTATGATAGAATTGGTATCAAAAAACTACAAAAAGGCATCACGAGTACTGCTTGGTGGCATGAGCTGCCATAAAATTATGACTTTATTCATTTTCAAACACAAACTCATAACCCTAGCTTGGCGTAAGAGCAGGATGCTTCGTATCAGTTCCTCATGTCCTTGTGGTAAAGTGAGGTCCGCAGCTGATTGGTGTTTTAAATAAATAATTGCTATATTCACGTCTTTGTATGGGGAGGTATGGTAGCATAGCGAGATCAGTTCCCGTGTCCGATGTGGGAGTGGATGTCACTGCACTTAGTGCACAGGTGCAGGATCAGAAGCACCCCAATTGACGCTGCTGTGTCATGTCCCCACGTTTAAAAAAGGAAATGCAAGTTGAGAGGGGAGAGAAAAAGGAACGAACTAAAGAAAAGAGAATTGAGGTTAAAGGGAGAAGAAGAGGGACAGGAGTGCAAGAGAGAGCCCGTGTGTGGAAAGGAAGCAGACAGACTGGTATGGATCCCCAGGGAGGAGCGTGTATGGCCAGTGCTCAAAGGAGGCTGAACGCAAGTAGCAGGAGCGACCATTGGACTTAGGAATGTGCTCTTGCTGGGAAGAGCCGACAGACTGAAAGCTATGGGAGGACAGGGCGCTCGTGCCAGGAGGAATCGACGGACTGCCAGTGGTAGGAGCGAAACAGGGCTCATTGTCTCCCCATGGAACAAAAGTTGTCTGTGTCTACTGGTAGACTTCTCCATTGTGTGCAAGATCTGTAAAGGGGTTAGACAAGGAGAAGTCAGTTTTAAAGGAGCACCGTGGCTAGTGTTTTTACAGAAGTTCCCTGCCTGTGTTTTAACCTCTGATTTTAATGGATTTATTTATTTGAATTTGAACCTTCACCTCACCTTTGTTTTTATGGATTATTTATTTATGGAACATATAGAGCACTGCACTTTTTGAACACTTTTATTTGACTATTTAAATAAAAGCACTTGTGCACTTTTCACCATGCCCTTGCTTCATGTGTGTTTGTCCTCATCTGCCAAGCTCTTCTCAGTTACAGTACTGATGGTGTTGGATACAAGAGTCTCCTAAAAATGAAGAGGGAGCAAGGAGCCAGCCCACACTGTCACAGTCCTACTCTGAGGCAGGACAAATTCTTATCCTAGTCTGACTTTTAGTGCAGTTCCTAGGAGTAAATCTCAGATGCTTGATAAGTAAAAACCATGATCTTACGCTTAAGTATATTTCCTTTATTTTATTTTTGTATCTGTATTTTTAGTCTTGTCATTGTTCTGCTTTTTTATGTTCTGTATTCTCTATATCTGAGTTCCCTTTTTACGCCCTCTTTGATTCATTTCAAGTATTTTCTATATGTTTATTATAGTGATTTATGTGGTGTGTCTAATTTTGCATTATTATTTAGTTGTGTTTCTTGTGTTATGATGTGTTCTATCAGATCCCTTGTGCTTTATAGGTGGTCCCCTGACAGGTGGGGCCACCGGTCTATCCCTATGTTTGAAAGCTACAGATTTAATGTGGGTCATTGCCTTGTACGCTTGATGTTGGTGAGTTCTGTTCTGTTTCCAACTATTGCTTTCTTGATATATTGATTATTGAATGTTTGACTTCTGCTGTTTTTGACCACGACTATTGGATTTTATTTTGGAACTTGTTTGCTATTGGACTGCCTTCAGGTATATCCATTTGTGGCCTTTGTGCTCTTTTGAGCAATTATGGATTACAGAGAATTTTGAAAAAATCTTTCATTTTCTAAAGGTTGACTGTTACTTTTCTCTTTTGGAGACATTTGCTATAGTATTTTTTGATTTATAATTGTGTGTCCAGTTTCATTTTTAAGGACTGCTTCCCCTGTAGTCAGCAAATGACATTAGAGACCTGGCCAAATTAAGTGTGCCTCTGTTAGGTGTGCCAATGAGGATACTATCTTCCTTCCTAGCTACTGTGGAGGTTCCTGAGGTATTTGCTTTAATTTCTATGCAATTTACAGTTTATAAATCACAACAATCTTTTAAATGTGCATATGTGAACGTGCCATGAACTCTGTCTGGATGCCACCCTGAAACAACCATATATGGACTATGGTGTGTCCTCATTTGGCCTGCTCATCCTGGTTACGTTACCAACGGATCTGAGTTTTAGCTTCCAGGGACCATGGAGCTGACCTGGATTATCACAAGTGTCCCTTCACCCTTGCCTTCTGTAAACTTTAAAGACATATAGCTTCTATTTGGCATTGGGTCAGGCAACTCCATCAATAGAGAGATATCTGGCCGCTTTGCTGGAATATACTATAGCATATAACCATCCAATTTTCACTTCAATCCCTTTCATGATGGTGCCCATACTTGTAGCCTCTCCATGGCACCTCACACACACAAGTGAACATTGGCCTCAGTTGTTGTCCATCCAACTATATCGACATGGAACTTTGCATCTTTTTTTTTTTTATCTTTTATTGAATTTATTAAAGACATATAACATTCCATACAATCAAGTCAAAACTTAACAAAACTAAATTCAAATCAACCTCCACCCATGAGAAAGATAGGAAGGCCAACAGCCAGAGTAAAACTTTTGAGAGTAGTAAAGAGAGAAAGGAGTCTTTATCCCACATATAAATGCTTATTCTAAAATATTATTAATTAGATCCTTCCAGGTTTTAAAAAAAGTTTTGAACAGATCCTCTAAGACAGAATTTGATCTTTTCCAATTTCAAATAGTATACAGTATGATATCAGTTATCTACTGAGTTAAAATCAATGTTAGGATTCTTCCAGTTGAGCAAGACAAGTCTACATGCTAGTAGTGAAGTAAAGGCAATTCCAGTTTGTTTGTCCTTCTCTACATTAAGCCCATCTGGGAGTACCCCAAACACAGCTGTTAATGGGTTAGGAGGGACTGTGACCCCAATGCTGTCTGATAGGCATTTTTGTCCAAAATGATGTAAATTCGGTACACATTCAAAACATGTGAGCTCGATTGCAAAGTTCACAGGTTGGATTGTGCCCTGAAAATATTTTGGACAAATAGGTGGGAGGTGAGGAAAATTGGGTAGATTTCGCTTAGCAAAGTTTCCAATCTGGAGATAGTAGCAAAATTGTGTTGATGGGAGACAAAATTTGGAGTGTAATTGTCCATGGGATGTAAAGACATTATTTACAGTATATACAAATCTCTAAATGATTTAATCCCCTTTCTTTTCCAAACATTAAAAGTTGTGTAAGTTCAAGAGGGTGTAAAAAGGTGGTTATCATGTAGAGGTACCACAGAGAAAATATTTTCTAACTTGAAGTGCTTCCTACATTGGTTCCATATTCTGAGTGAATGAAGGACAGTTGGGTTATTACTATATTGAACTTTGCATTTATACTTTTAGTTCCTTCTTCTATAGGGTCATCTGATTCAGTATATAATTCATTTGTGATATTCTCTGAAACGAAAAGTGAAGTCAAAATTTTCTATATATCTCATTCTTTCATTTGTTAAAAATGAACCAGTGATGTCCCTATTGTCAATATAATTTTATTAAAACCCATGACAAGCAGAAGATAAAAGTAAGGGTTTCCCATAGTGAAACTTTCATCTCACATATGCTGGTTACTAATCTGTGTATTTTTATAAAAACAAAGTAAATAAATACAATTAGGCACAATGCCTAGGGAAATGAAAGCCTGACTAAACATTAACTTCATTGCAGTGCCATGGAGCTCATAGTTTGCTTTTTTTAGTGCAAAGTTGATAAGAGCTGTGATATTTAGAGTTTATTAAAATATCCTGAAGCCATAAAGTGTGGCCACTCTCCAATGTGAACAGACAGATTAAGTTCGAGTTTCTCTCTGAACTGCCCGAACAGAAAAAATAAAAATCACTTTGTAGTTAATGAACTTAATAGTCTTATATTTAGAATGTTTCCATATCTCAGTGTCAGAGTTTATTAGCTCTTAGAAACCTCAGCCTTTTAAAATGAAATATAATAATTAATCAAATTCATTTTATATAGAGCAGCTGTAGCCTTTTATATTTCTGAAAAGGATAAAAAATGAATTAATTCATACAAAATGTTAGAGTCAACAAAACAAACTAATGAAACATGCTTTAATTTATCTACTGGCACTTTTGTTCTTTTATTTAAAAACAAAACTTACCCCAAAAAATGTGACTACACTTATCAAATAATGCTTTCATTTGCACATATTTTTTGTCTTTTCTTTTGGATAGTCATTTTGAAACTTAAAATTAATTGCTACGCTTTCAAAGCTTATGATATATAATGTGTAATAAATAAAAAATGTTTTCATAAAATGGCAAGTAATACAGTATGTTGTAAAATTTTGTTATATGGATGTCTGGTAAAATCTGAAAATGCATTAAACATTATCCCAAGCAAAGCTTACAAGATTTCTCAGCTTTAATCTGTTGTGACTGTTGGTTTCATTATTTACCACCATTCTGAAAGACTAGTCCTCCCTACCTAAGCAACGTCTTTCTGCTTCTTATGGGGAATCTTTTATATTTAAATATGCACCTTGCTTGACTGAGTGCATTGTTTTTCTTTTCTGTGATTTATTTCTGTCCACCCTTAATTTTTTTCATACATTTCCTAGTCAGGGTAATTGCAAAACAAAAGTGTACCCAGGAATGACTGGTTAAAAGCTGGGAAGCCCAAGACATATGAACTCCTAACTTGGGCCAGCTGCTCACATATGACCTTCCGCAGAAGAGGACCACAACCTTAGATTTGGAGGTGTTAATTGTCATTGTAATACTATTAAGCTCAGCATTGAAGAGGCCAAGATATTATCTAATAATAATAATAATAATAATAATAATAAGATATTATCTGCAAACAACAGAGATCTAGTAGAATCTCTTGGAGAGGAGAGAGCTGAACTGACCCTGAACATCTTCTAAATTTTCCTGACATTCTGTCATTACACATTTGGGTTTTCTAGGTCTGTTCAATGACTCCTGTATCTGTTGGAACTAGCTCACCAACAAGTGGAGATTATTTCATAGGTTTAAGAATAAAAACAACAAGGTCAACAAGAGTGTTGGAGCACCTTTTGGCAATACCTGTTTAAATGAACGATCTTTGGAATGTAGAAAAAAAGTAATTTCAGCTGACAGTCTCTTTCGATAACTGGCAAAGATGGCGGTTCTTTTGGATATGATGTCATCAGGTAGAAAGAGGTGGACCCCAGAAGTAACATCAAGGGAGAAAAGTTGTGAAGCTTCCTGTCTGCAGAAGGAGGAAAAGAGAGACCATTATCACACAGTGCCAACCCCTAGATCGGCGGAGAATTATCATCACCAAAGCCCTTAAACTATCTCCTATATGCACACTCATGACACATGTCAGCATCTTTCTTTACCTGAGTGCCCAACACATATAGATTTAGATAAGAAAATACAACTACAAGGGCAATCATTGACCTTTGGTATAATTTACTCTTGTAACAGGTACACTTACGAGCAATATGAACATGGTGTCTGTTAAAACGAGTCTATAATACAAAAATTGGAAAATAATTTTTCAGATTCAGATCAGGCCAGTTGAAGCCCCCGGCACTAACCAAAAAACTTGTCTTTGTCAGTTTCCTAGTAGTACTATGGAGTGGTCACTCTTTTAAGAATCAAATACAGTGCTTCAAAAAAAAACCCAAATACTCTGAATAGTTGTTTGATGCATATCTATATACAGTACATCAAATGCTAAGGTCTGTTCATCTGTCACACAGTTGCTTGCAAACTAATGGGGCTAAAACCTTGTTGTTGGTCTTAAAATGTTTTGATCTGATATGTTTTGGAAATTGGAAAACAAAATAGTTAGCATTAACCTGTAACCTGTGCTTGTAATATTATGGGGAAATGATCAAAAAGAACACGATTACCACCATAATGATGGAAAGAAAGAAGACAAGCAAATTACAGACGGAGAGTAGCTGATGAATGATGAGCTCGATGGCTCATAGTCATTCGAGACAAAGTCCAGGGAATAGAATGCAAGAATGAGAAAGAGACAGAAATGAATGGCGACAATCAAGAAAGTTGTCAAATAGTTGAAACTTCCAAACATATGAAACCTTTAGTTTTACATCTTTTCATCAATGTTTCTTTGAAGACCACTATTTAGTGAAGTTACATCAGCAATGTGATCAATGTCAAACTGCATTTTTTAATGGTGAAAACAACAGAATGTGTTGCCAAAACCAAAAAGTTCCACTTGCTCCACATGAGCCACCAGATGTAATAAAATACATTATACTTTCTAGAGGAAGTGCGTGAACTAACTAGAAAGCGTAAGAAGTATTAACAGCTCCTTATCTTTAACTTGGCTTTCATCTACCTTTAATATTAGGACTAAAGGTGTGCATGTTTCACTTATATGTATTGTAAATAACAGTCAACTGCGAAATTGAGGTCCTATTGTGGTGACCCTCTCCACTAAAACAAACTCCCAGGGCTTGACGTGGGATGAGGCAATGAGGTGATCGTAAGGGATGGTAAGGGAAGTGTTTCCATGCAACAGCAATTCGTAGCATTTCAAAATAATAAGACAAAAAAAATAAGAGATGACTTTGGACCATACGAATTAAATACACATCCACTTGTTTATTCCTTTGCTGCCTTTAAAAATGATAAGGAATATTTTAATTTTAAAAGTTTCTATTTGAGCATAATGCAAACTATATCACTTCACTCCAATGCTAACTTCTGGGAATCAAAATGGCACTTCAAAGCTACATGTCAATTACTTATTCTGTCATTCATTTTCCTGGATTTCACAAATCATATTGTGTATATAGCAATTATGTCATTTTCTGTAATGTTGTTAGTTTCTGTAATGTTATTAATGTGTCAGTCATATGTTCAGTTTCAGTGCAATGACTCTTAATTTTCTAACACACGTTTAGTTTAAAAGCCCAGGCAACTTTTAGCTCTCTGGGCAGAGACTGAATATGCCAAATGTAGAGAAAAGAGCAGGGTGAGCAAAACAGCCATGTTTCATTTCACATTCCATCTTGCAATTGCAAACAAAAATATAATTTTTTTGGGGGGGGAGGATAGAAGCAGTAAATAATTTATACTTTGTATTGCTTTTAATGCATATGTAGTGTATTTTAATCTTTTAAAGCTGTTTTTAATTTTCCAAAATAATACATTGTCACATGCAGCACATAGGGGACAACTTAAGGACTCTGATGATTGTAATTTGCCGCTGCTCCAAGTGTTGGTGCTTTGTTATAATGCCTTTTCTCTTCTTTCGTCTGCAGAAAGGAAGATTGACTGCTTTAACACCACTTGTATCACTTCTGGTGTCTGTACATCTGGAACCACCTCTTCATTAAGACCATAACATCCGCCATCTTAAGGCAGGTCAATTCAGAATTTGCGCCTGGAAAGATGTCTGGGTGTTTTCTTTGCTTTTTTAAACTTCAGTTATATGAGGTCACCATGGTGGTGCCCCAACTCTTTGTTGTGTCTTTCTGATCTCTTACAATATATTATTTATTTCATTATCATTTGGTTTGTTGTTAAAATGATCAAGTGTATTGTATTGTACTGTGAATCCTGTATCGTAATACATATTGTATGTGCATTAACACTAGAATTACCAAAGACTACAAAAAAAGGCAAAAGTGCCTTTCTCCGATGTAGAACCCTCATCACTATCTGAGTTTACCTCTGCTATAGCACGTCTTTATGTGAAAATAGCAGTGTCAGATCGCGGAGAGTGTGAACCTAACTGGGAGAATAAAACTGAATAAAAAAAAAGCTAACCTTTACAAGTATCATACATTTACATTTACTGTTACAGACTCAAATCAAATGTATGTTTTTATTCTAAAATAGTAAGAATAAGAGCAGCTTACTTCTCAAAATGGAGTTGTTTGGAGTCAAACTCGTGACCCTTTGATTAGCAGACGGCAGTTCTTGCCATTACACCACCAAAGCAATCGTAGCAAGGCTGTGTCAATGTCATACCCTAAAGTGGATTCTTTTTCTGCAGTTATATTCTTGAATAAAAGTGCAATTGTTTTGTTATACTTGTACCTTTTGTGAAAGTGTTTATTTGATATTTGGACTTAAGGCTTCACACATTATATGCTTTATGTCTACATTTTGACAATTATTACTAAAACATGAAAAACATTTCTGTTTTAACAATGTGTTTACATAGATTGTTGTAGACAAGGAACACACATGAAATGCACGTTTTCCAAATGACGATATAGTATTTGCTCTAGTCTATACAACTCTAAGTATCTGACACACAGGTAAACAGACTTGAGCTGAAAAAACCTTGTGCGGCATTGGGGGGATGTGATAGCAGGCTGCTTGCTGCTTATCGACGCATTTACAAGACAAAAGGCGCTGACAGAGAGGTGCGAAGGGATTTGAGGTGGGACGGATTTACAAATTTTTTCGTTGGCTTTGGCAATTCTAGTGTTAAGTGTTTTGTCTCATTCCTATTAAAGATGGGGGCTGCAAAATGTGTATTATTTAATGCTTCAGCTGTTCAAACTCTAACATAGGGTTTGTAAAAATTCCCAGAGGCACCACTGATTGAAAGTCTGTTTCTATAGGCAATGCTGTTTATAATGGTGAGTCTGACTACATCTATCACTTTTTTCAACATCCTGCATAAGCTTCAGTTCCTTCCCCATAATGGAATGTGCACTCCATGTTTAGCCAGTTTCCATTGCTAAAGTCTTTAATGTCTGAATTGCCCCACTCCTGCCTCTTGCATGTCTTGCATTATGCATGACCCACATTCCTACACAGTGGCTCAATGTGATTGTTTTCAAAAGAAGTCTTCTTATTCTAAGTCATAGTGGTGAAAGGAAAGGTAAAATATAGAGGCTGGGTCAGAGCCTTTTTATCAACATCAAGAACAATGCAGAAATTAACACATAATGGTGGACCAGTCTAGCGGCAAGGCAGCTACCTTAGATTTGGTGCCAGTTGAGAGTTTTTAGTCAACTTGATAATGTACACCTGTTAGATTATATGGTAGGTAAAACATACAGACACCAATTCAGGGTTGCATGAAGCCAAAGGTCATCTCAGCAGAAAAACAGTAGTCAGCCATGGACAGGCTACTGGTCCATCACAGTGCCCATTTAGGCATATGCACTTATATGAAGTTAATGTGGGGTCACCATTTAAACTTGCCTTTTAGTTATCTTAGGAAAACTGGAGTATCTGAAGAAAATTATCCAGACACAGAGAGAATTTGAAAACACCACAGGCTGAGACCAGCAATGATTCAAATCCTAGTCTCCTCAGCAATAAAGCAGCTGATCCAGACTGTTAATGATGAAAAATTAACTGAGAAAACTACAGTATATTGATTATTCCCTCTTAAGAACAGAAATGATTTGGTCATTAGTACATATTCTGGCAGATTCAATATTGCTTTACTTTTCACCTCTGGTGTACTCTGTACTTTCCACACATTGTATGTAATAACGACAGTAACGTCCAAACAACAAGCATATTTTTTATTTTCTGAGATCATATTTTATACCTTTAAATGACACAGTACCTTTAATGAAACTTCTTTCAGCAGATGCGCACAGAATCCCCTCTCCAGATTAAACAAATTAACAATTAAGTACATATGCTAATATAATCATTCTAATGGCCTGCTAACCCTTTGTTGTCATTAATTACAACCTAACCTAATGTAAATATCTAACTGATAACCTTTTTCTTTCCTCTGTATAATGTCAAATGAAAAGATTAGGCCATCTTTGTTTGAGAATCCAGGTATCTGCTGAGAAAAATTTAATTACAGGCAACAGTCATTTCTCTAAGTTCATAAAATGTCAGGAGGTCTTTATTTTAAAGAAGACTTGTATTATGGCAATTACTGAATGCAGCCAACAGCACACTTAACCCATTTTCAAGGTCTGATCATTATATACTATGAAGGTTTTCTTGGTGATGTTTATTGTATTGCTGTTGAATAAAAATGCTAAAGTAGTTCAATTAAGCGAAAATAAAAAAAAACAGGCAGGAGCACGTTCTAAGTCTGAAGCAGCAGAAAGAGTCACCACATGAGGCCTCTGGAGATGTATTATCCCTGAAATACAGGGACACACATTTCCTTTTTCCTGTCACAGGAACATTAGTGTTCGAATAAAGCCTAGCTCCGTTCTACACCACCCATATCCCATCCACCCATCCCATGTAATTTTTGACACACCTATCGAAGCAACAGGATGTTGAGAAATTTATATGAAGACACATTTTGAACACCTGCAGCTGACTTTCATTCAATGAAGTGTGCCAAATACCAAGCAAGAAAAAATACAGATTGCAACACTCACCTCACTGAAGTTTTAGTTGACCAGTGCTCTTTTCATTTTAATTGCAGTCACTGTTGCCTTAAAATGTTCAGATTTTGGAGACTTACAATGAACATTTTAATGTTTTTAACTAGAAAAAAGACAATGTTGGTCAGGCAGTTTCATAAAGCATCCTTTAAACTTGACTCTAAACCAGAAAGTTACTGGTTCAGTAACTCTGACTCACCAAGACTGCTGTGACTCCAGCTGTATAGAATGATGCTGATTCTAGTGCTAGCATGTAGAAGCCAGAAATAAGAACAGTATCTTGTCTGACAGATTTAAGAGGAACCCAGATATGAACCACATGCTGGGATGGAAACCAGGTTTTTGGAACATATGATCAGGGGCGATCACAGACTGAGATCTTTCACAACTGGCTATGACACCTTTACTCACAAAATCACTGTAGATTCCTGGGTTATGCGTCTTATTATTGGCGGTTCTCAAATACAACACTAGCACTATTGACCAACCGAGAAAATGAGTATCATGTGATAACATTGTGTGACACAGGATTCTGCCAATTGAAAGAGGCCCTAAAAATCGGCACCTGGCTTGACATACCCAGATCCAAGAAAACAACTTGTATTAGACAAAGATGCCAGCTACCAGGACATCAGAGTAGCCCTATCCCAAGTGGATGCAGAGACGGAGATGGCTATAATAGTCAATTATAGACAATGCTTGAGCAGACCCCAGTGGAATTACATCACATGCAGCAAACTCCTGATGGTAGTCTCCGGTCCATAGCACTTCCAGCCATGCCGTTACAAACACAAGTTCAACCTGCAGGCAGACCTGGTCCCACTAACCTTGCTTCTGTAAATCAAAAGAAGGACAGGTGATGTGGTGCAAGAAAGCACTAGACTTCTTCATCCAGCACAGAGCCAGAAGTTGCCAATCAAATGTTGTTAACCTGTCCCGATTATCTTGTTTCCTTGAGAAATTCATTTGCTGTTCCACAGCTGAAGAACATCAAGCTGCTATCACTGGCTACTTTGTAGTTCAAAAGAAACTAAATCAGCTAAGCATGTGGCATACATCATCACAAATTCCAGCTCGCTGCAGTATGAGAGTGGCTAGTAACAGGGTGGCACCCACTGTAACATAAAATATTATCACAAAGGCCTGCAGTTAAGGCATGCCGGTTGCATTGTAACTGTAGCTGCATAGAAGACTGAAAAGCCAATTCTAGGACACTCCCTTCTGAACCTAATGGCAGCTCAGTGCATCCACTTTCAAGTCCTCCAGGGAATACGTGCATCATCAGGAATAGGGCACTTTGGAGTTTTGACAACTCAGCAGTAAGTAACACAACAGTTGGGCAGACAACAGGCAGAATGTGGAGATTTTGTATCCCCTGCTGCTATAGAACGGATGCCTCTGAACATTCATGATGCATTTCCACCACTGGGAATTGCTGTATCCTCATGGTCATAGATTATTTTACAAAGTGACCTGGGGCCACACACATTTTCATGGTAGCTCAAACCCTGGCGTATGCAAGTTCTCCTCTCGGTTTTGCAAACTGGCGGCACTCAGCGTCAAAGCAGTGCTACTGTTCGAGTGTGGTTTCCCTTTCTTTTTTAGATCCACATCCCTATCATATACACTGAAATTAACCGCATATTATTTATTAGTTTAAGGCATCTGATTGTAAATAACCTGTAACAATATAATGGTCCACAGAATGGTCAAACTATTTCAAATACCGTAACTGCTTTAGCATTGCTACTCTCACTGCAACTTGTTCTTCTTCTTTCAGCTGCTACCATTAGGAGTTGCCACAGCGGATCATCTTTTTCCATATTACTCTCACTGCACCACTCAGAGTATTTATATCACTGTATCTGAGTGTGGAATCGCAGCTCTACAGCAGCTGATCGGAAATAGAATTATTGGTATACAGCATCAAGTGTATGCTGCCTCAGCCATGCTGTCTGTTTGAACTGCTCTCATGCAACAAACGCTTCAGAGCCTTTTCTGTACAGACCTCACAGTTCAGAAACAGTTTCATCCCAAGAACTATGAACGCAATCAATCAGTCCATCAAGTGCTCCTTGTAGAACTGTTTGTACTTATAAGTACAATTACCTCACTGTTATAATATTGCACAACCTAAGCCACTTTATAAAGTGCATATTTACATATTATGATGATATCATTTTTAAGATGAAATGCAGCAAAATATGTTGATTATATTATACAGATAAAACTTTAACTTCATTTAAATAATCTATATTGTTAATAATTAAACATGTGAGGACATGGTGTCGCAGTGCTAGCAAGGAGCTGGTGCTCCATTCACGGATTGTTGATATCTGACAACTTCTTTTTTATTTTAGGCACTGTGGGACTTTGTGAAATTAAGCTGTCGAGTTTCTCCAACACTCTATGTCACTTGATCAGATTCCTTTTGTTGTTTGTACCACTGTTTAAACCAAATAGTACGTTCTTCCTTACCACCACTTGGTATTCGTTGAAATTCTTCTATCCCCCCCATGCTTTTGCCGTTGCCTTTTCACAGAACGCTGAGCTTAATGGCTATATATATTGATTTGCATATTCAAAGAGGCGTAGTTCTGGGAGGAGTGTGGGAGTGGCAGCAGGTGTGTGCACATGCATTACTTTTCACGCTTACTGAGATTTATGGAGCAGAAGAACGTGGAAGTTGGTGAATGCACAGATTTATGCATCTGGATTTTTTTGTGCATAAGAACATTTCCGCTTTTGTCCATACGCCATGTTTTAGTGTGAATTCTATTCACGGTGTTATGCATGAGGCAATCCTAGATCAGAGCATTATGACCTGTGCTAGGAGACTTAAAGAGAAGATCTTCTGTCAGTTTGGAGCATAGGAAGATCAGGACACTGATAATAGTCAGATATTCTGTATTTAGCAATTAGTCCACTCTATACATGTATATTAAATGAGAATTGTTCACATCGCTCTGCGCATGTACTCAGTACTCAGTACTCACTATACAAAAAATAAGTTATATTGTCATATTGTATTATATCTGAGGGTATATATATTATACCCTCAGAGTGACAGCCTTTTTTCAATAATTTGACAGTATCCTGGTAACTCAGCTCTCTTGTAACAGCATTTCATCAGAAGGGCATGGACTAACAGGTACAGAGGGCTTAGTACTATGTTTTCCAGAAGTCCACTGGCTTCATACCTGCCATTTTGATATTCTCTTGGGAGCTGTAGCCTCCTATAACCCTGCTATTAGAGCACTGAGCCCAACTTAGCACAACTACAAGAACCCTGTAGAAGTAGGATATCAGGAGATCTTCTATGTGTGGACCATCAGAAAGATGCTATGAATAGGCAGAAGAGTGGCAATGGGCATGCTACATCATAGCCCACAACAAAGAGGGAACTCTTCCCTAAATTGTCCAACAGTTTGCACAATCTGTGTACCAAGACCGGTTGACCCCTTATCATCAGAAGGTAAGCAATGCAGCTCTCTGACACCCTGCCAATGCCATTTAACAGTGCAGTGCTCAACACCCCTGCTGCACCATTACCATTTTCACCAGCTTGTCACTAGTCACTTGCCTGCATTGGGACAGAAGACCATTTTCAAAGTATTTGTTTACAAAAAAAAAAAAAACAAACAAGAACAGCATCAGTGTCATTGATTAAAATGATAACAGTCTGAGCTGACAGTCCATTACTCAAATGAGCAGCTTGAGCCACTGCAGCCATGAAGTCACTATTCAAGTGTGGCATAGAGAGCTATTCCTTCTAATGATAGCAAACTACTTACAAGAGCAGATATCTGTGTAGATTACACCACATTTTGCTACAGTATAAATATGAACAAGTGAGTATGTACTTGTAACATGGATTGGAAAAATATATACTATAGAAAGGCACTATATAAAACAAGCGTAGCTTTTTTTTGTCATGACTTTGAGGTGAACAGGTATAGACATTTCAATTTACTGGAAATGGACGCTTTCTAAACTGTTTGTACTTTTTCTGTAACTGCATTTTTCCTGTTGTCTGTTTGATTTTTGATATTTGATGTAAAATGTGAAATTCTAGCTTTATATTAAATAATAGTTGGTACAATCCATAATTACTTTTAATTTTACACTGGTCTGCAAAAATTATATATTTTCTTTCCTTTCAGAGGTTTTAGGTTTTCCTTTTAGACCTGAGGGTACTGAATTCAAGCTTGGCAACAGAATCATACCCAATTTTTGGCAAAGGAAAGTTTATAATGAAAAAAAACCCCCACTATTTTAAGTAAAAAAGTAGTATATTGTGGCCAGGTGCAGGAATGACAGGTTGCAGAAGGATAAAATTTGGAACGCCAACTGGGTCATCCCATTTAATCAAACAAAAATCCAACAAAAAAAATGACTTCTTAAAATGTATAAAATTATTTTAAAGACTCTTCCTTTCAAAGACCCCAGAATACATTGGGGAAAAGATCTGTCACTTAATATTTCAGAAAAGGAGTGGAAGGCAGTGATGCACAAAATACACTCGCACTCCTCATGTGCAAAGCATTCAGTCATTCAACTTAAAATCTTTTATCGAGTGCATTTATCTTATTTTAAATTGTCCAAAATGTTTCTCAGGCAACAGTCAACCTGTGAACGTTGCAATCGATCTACAGCCTCACTGGGTCACATTTACTGGTCATGCACCAAATGAACAACATTTTGGACAAAAATCTTTGCATGCCTGTCAGTTTTGTTGTCACAATTCCTCCTAATCCACTATCATCTGTGTTTGTTGTACTTCCAGATGGGCTTAAAGAGGAGAAGATCAAACAAATGGTAATTTCCTTTACTACACTACTAGCACATAGACTTATCTTGCTCAGCTGGTAGAATCCCACCCCACCACTCTTAAGTCAGTGGGTAATGAACGTTCTATACACCTTGAAATTGAAATAAATCTAATTCTCTCTTAGAGGATCTGTTCAAAACTTTTTTAAAATATGGCAGGATCTAATCAATAACATTTTCGAATAAGCTTCCATTATAGAGTAGTTGCTTCGGTTGCTGGCTCCGCTCTGTTTCTCTTGGGTGGAGGTTGAATTTTGCATTGATTTGTTAAATTTGACTTTACTGTATGGAATGTTATCTGTTTCAAATTAAAATCAATAAAAATATTTTTAAAAAATGCCTTGTGGTGCTATACAGCTAACCCTTTGGCAAAGTATTGCAAACAAAAGTACTCGGCTCTTAGCCTCAGAAATAAGGGTCGTTTTACAGCAGCTCCATATGGTAAGTCTTTGTAATCTTATATTGGATAAACTGGAAGGGGCAGAGCTAAATGCCCTCACTGGGTAGTTGCTATGTGTTGTTTGGAGAGAAGGAGAAGATAATGTTAACGACAGCATCACCCCTCACTTACCGGAGGAATTTATAACATATCTTGATCTAGCCCGTAAAGAGGTCTTCCGATGAGCATGTGCAGCAATATTTTTAAAGTAAGCATTTAGAGAAAAATAATAAATTACACATATAATTGTTTTACAGTGCACTTCATTAGGTTTGGGATAAAGACACATTTGTCTTTGATTTACTCCTCTACTCCACAGTTTAAAATTACAAATCAAAAAATTCAGACATGATTAAAGTACCCATTACATACTTTAAGGATATTTGCCATACATTCAGGTCACACAATGTAGAAATTAGAACACTTTTTATACATGATTCCCCCCTATTTCAGTTCTACCACACCCATATTTTCTTTTGCGCTTCCTTTAATCCACCCTCTTGAAGTAGTCTTGGTAGATGACCATCTGAAGACTGTTTTGTCCCGTAACACCTGTATGATCTTCTGTTGTCTGTTATTTTACAAATGGCAGAGGTGTGCATGGACATCAGTAAAGTGGGGATATCGTATGAAGTTTTTGACCTTTCTGTGCAGTGAGAATGAGCATTTTGTTTTAGAAATATTACAGTAAAAAAGGCTGCCTTCTACATACATTGTAGCACACTGGTTTTAGGGGGGCATATGAACCAGGCAATGATAAGAAGCAACCAAATCATCAGATTACTAAGGAACAGTAAGCAGAAATTAAGACATTGTTCTTCACCACAAGAGAACGTGCTTTGCAAGTGACTGTAGGTGGCTAGAAAGGAAATGGTAGACAGATAGCTAGTACTTTATTGATAATATTGATAACATGAAATTGCTCAAGCAGCTGCATAGAAAGTCAAATTGTTATTCCAAAACAAAGTCAAAACCGTTTAGATGAAGCCTATAATGGAGTTATTTGGGAATGTTTTTATTAGTGACAAATTTCATTTATCATAAGCAAAACAGAGCAAGTCATACTGCTTGTAAAGATGTAAACTTTATAAACATGACTGAACTGATCAGGTATCTGCACTGCATACTATGTGAAAGGTTTGCAGAGGGGTACTATTTTTCATGGTAAGTTGAATGTTTTCTTGCTCATTTTTAAAAATTTTATTATAAAAAATGCTCTGGCACTTTTGACTATGGGTTGGATTATTCAGTAATGGATAGAAAAACATGAGCTATTAAGTCAGCAGAAAAAGCTGATTAGAATTCACTAAAATATGAATGGGTAATTATTACATGTCAAACAAATACATTTTTGTTTACTTTTTAATAAATATTAATTCTGTTTGATGTGTTTTGGTGACTCTTCTATAAGTCTGAAGACCCCCTCTACTCCAGCTGTGCTTTAGTTTCTGCTGCAATTTCTCTGATGTTTCTATATGTGTGTTTGTCACATCCTAATGTGCTGATTGATTTTTTTCTGTACTGGCCTCCGTGGTGGCAGTTTTTGGTTGATCTCAACAGGACTGACTGGCAGTGTCGATGTTCCCATTTTTAAGTGATTTACCAATCATCTGACACAGCTGACGCCCATTGAGACATCTCCCAATGCATGTTCAACTTGTATCTGAGTGCCAGCCGCAGGATTCCCTCTTTCACATGAAGTTAAATCAACACAGGTTGTCAAAACAATATGTCCTTGTTAGTCATTTTCTCACAGTGAAAAGAAGGCAGATGTTATTTGTGATGTGATTTTTTCACTCAGGTGTGAAACGATGAAAGGAAATATTAATAATGATATTGTGCATTCCAATATTGTTGGGCACTATTTGATAATTCTAAATATGCTTATTACCTTTAGTATGGCCCTCTTACATTTTATATTTTAGTTGTCTTAATTTAATCTATATCAGTAGGATATTAAAATTCGCCAAAGTGTGAATATACTGTGTTCGCTGGTGATTGTTTTTGCCACATATCTTCCTGGATATTTGTTGGTGTGGCTGGCTTGCATGGTTTTTTTTTTCCCAGTGACCCATGATGCTTTGAAAGGTCAGCATGAAATCAAAGTATCTTCATTTTAAAAGTTTTAGTAACATTGAATGCAAAACAGTTGACATAAAAACAGAGAAAAAAAAAAAAGAAAGGAAAAATTCTAGTTTAAAGAAAGCTGTTTAAGTCTTACTGATTTTGTTGAATTTATCTCTATATGTGGTCATACAGTCATAGTTTCCAATGCTCATAGGTTCAATTTACATTTGTAAAATGACCAGGAGACAATCAGAAAACCATATGCCAATGTTCTGTTTGTAAATGTTAGCAGCCGATGTTAAAGGGACAGACTCCAAATATATAACGCTGATCCTGCTTAGCTGAAAAGTCACAAAACATTTAAACACAAAAAGGGCACCCAGAAGGAAACTAGAAATCTGTTGATGCATTTGTGTCTTAAAGGTAACGTCTTTTTGTATTAATTTGTATGTAAACTGTATGTAATACATGAGCATACCCTTTAAATAGTAGGCCTACTACCCAGAGTGCAATGCATTTGACCCAAACTGAAAAAAGTGAAGCTATCACATGTATTTGGTAGCAGTGGCAGTAAACAAGCAAAAGTGTAATGAAAAAAAAAAAAAAAATGCACATTTCAATTTAGAGAGGTGAGTACTTACTATCAAATCGTTGGTCCTTATTGAATTCATGCTTCTTGTTCGCAAGAAATTTTACTGTTCCAATATTTAATTTTCCTCCCTGCTCAGGTCACATTTTTGGCCTCAATTATCAGCCCAACATAGTCACCAGATGTTTCCCTAGTCCTCAAGGACACTTTAAAGACCATTGCACCATTATAATCCACTCAAAACTAGTTCAGTCCCTACTTCCCCACTGATTTTAATGTATTTTGCTGAGTTTGGTGATTTTCCCAAACATTTCTGCGATTTAACTGAACTTGAGGAAAAGTGAATTCAGAGTGGCTCGCTCATCACGATTCATCGGTAAAGCAAGATGAAAAAAAAGCACTTGGAATGCATGGAACTAACTGTACAACATCCATCCATTTTCCAACCCGCTGAATCCGAACACAGGGTCACAGGGGGTCTGCTGGAGCCAATCCCAGCCAACACAGGGCACAAGGCAGGAACCAATCCTGGGTCCACCGCAGGACACACACAAACACCAAGGCCAATATAGAATCGCCAATCCACCTAACCTGCACGTCTTTGGATTGTGGGAGGAAACCCACGCAGACACGGGGAGAACATGCAAACTCCATGCAGGGAGGACCTGGGAAGCGAACCCGGGTCTCCTAACTGCGAGGCAGCAGCACTACCACTGCGCCACCGTGCCGCCCTGTACAACATACACTTAACAATAATGAAAAAATACAAGGTAATGACAACATACAATATATGGAATAAAGTGAATGTCATTCTGCAGTCTTTAACTATTGACTTGGATGTTAATGTCAGGTTAAATTCCAAGAACAGAGCAAGCACTCACAAGTGACAGGTACTTACAGGAATTTGTCAAACCAAAGAGTCCAATGGCATCCAGACATCTCCGGATATCCTGCAATAAAGCTAGAGTGATGTGACTGCTAGAGAAAAGGAGGCAGGTAGAACTAGAAATGTTTTGTAATGGAAGCAATTTACTGGAAGACAGGCACATGTCCAAGCCCATTGGAGTTTAACCAATGAACCACCCTACCCAGTCTATTGGAAGCAGGTTAGCATTTGGGTAAATATTAACTTATCCGGACAGATATGCTGAAGTACATTTAGGCATCTGGCAAAGAAGCTGATACCTTTACCAATTAATTGTGATACACCCGACTTTATCTCCTGATGTCTGCAACAAGCCTGTGATTTAAGGGTCATTATGGCCTGGCAAGGAAAATGATCCATGAAGACTGTCAGCCTTGGGACAATGGTTATTTTAAATGTACAGCTTAGTGATTCAAAATCTGTAATACAAGAGGAACCACTTACAGTACATGGGTCATGCGTTATGTGTCAAAAAAACAACTTATGAATATTTTTACTCTTTTGGTGTACACCTGAAAAGTGAGCATGTTTTAAGGTGGTTTGAGGAAATCCATGCAGATTTGTTAAACTACTACAGAACACATAGATGGAGAGTCTCTGTCTTAGTCTGATATGGTGCAAACAAGTGGCTAATAATGAATGTTAAACAAGGGACAGTTTATCAGGGGTTGTTTTCTTTTATTAAGAATGAATATGCAATAAGTTTGTATATCGCAACCTCTTTTTGTAAAATAAACCTTTCATCCATCCATTTCCCAACCCGTTGAATTCGAACACAGTGTCACGAGGGTCTGCTGGAGCCAACCCCAGCCAACACAGGGCACAAGGCAGGAACCAATCCCGGGCAGGGCTCCAACCCACACCCACACATCAAACACAACTTAGAATTGCCAATCCACCTAACCTACATGTCTTTGGACTGTAGAAGGAAACCGGAGTACCCGGAGGAAACCCACGCAGAGAACATGCAAACTCCACATAGGGAGGACCTGGGAAGTGAACCTGGGTCTCCTAACTGCGAAGCAGCAGCGCTACCACTGCGCCACCGTGCCACCCGTAAACCTTTCAGTAACAACAAATAAAATGCTGTTTAGTGTGACTATGTCCATTCAAGCAGGTGAAGATTTCTGAACTGATTAAAAGCTGTAGAGCAATTTTGAAAAACACTGTTCCCTTATTCATTTATTTGCAGTAAAACCTGTATATCATTCATTTTTCATTCAAATCCACCCATCACAGCCCCCTTACTATTCCTGCAATGTGAGGTGATTGCCTTTTCAATATCATCATAATCACAAACCCATGAGAAAAGGCTGTGATAATGGTGTTTTATAATTTTCTTTGTTTATTATCTGATTCATTAGCTCCATCTTGACATCATTCCATTTCCCCCTCCCTGCCCCCCTTGGAAAGCTGACTAGAAAATCAATGGCAATAAGATTACCTTGTTAGCAGGATGTTATGGGGCAATATGTGAGGATCACAGGACAACATCTTGGGATGGATGGTTATGTGTGCCTGTGCGGGTACAAGTGAGAGCAGGTCAAAATTCCAGGCCTTTTAGCCTCCCCTAACAAATATTGTAGGAGCTGAATAGATAAGCTGCTGCTGTTTGCTTATCTGCTAATCCCTTTATATACACTGAAATTGGTTTATTTTACTGCTCTCTCTTGTTCCTGATATTTTAAAATGTTTATTTCAGTAGATATATTTACTTTCACTTACAGAAAGGACTCAAGTTTGTATTGGTTATGTCAATTATAAATTCCAATATTGGAGCTACGTGCTTAAAAAATCATTCTTGGTGAAGTCACATTTTATTTTCTCAGTGTTATCAATACAACATAGTAAATTAACTGCTTTTATATAAAATATTCTTCCTTTAAGTATTGTCTATATGTTCTAAATGTTTTCACAGAGCTAGACAAAATAAAACAAAAATGACATACATTAAAATCCAATATATGCGTAAAGGTTTTATATATAGGGAGGATGACTGACAATGGATGGGTCAATGTGATCAGTAACATCTTCAATTTAGGGTGTCAAGAAAAAAGACCACCCTGGACCACCAACTTTAGACCAATTTCTAACCTGCCTTTCTTAAGTAAAATTCTAGAAAAGGCAGTAATTAAGCAGGTAAATGATTACTTGATTCATCATTCTATTCTTGACAAGTTTCAGTCAGGTTTTAGAACAAATCACAGTATAGAAACTACACTGGTTAAAGTAGTAAATAATTTGCAGGTCAATGCGGACAGAGGCTGTATATCTGTTGTTGTTCTCCTAGACTTGAGTGCAGCATTTGAGACCATAGACGACAGTATTCTTATAAACAGTATAGTTAGACAATGGACAGGCCTCTCCAGAAGCATCTTAAACTGGTTTCAGTCTTACTAAACAGGTAGAAAATTCTTTGTAAGTTGTGGTGATTGTACGGTATGGTGTACCTCAAAGATCTATTCTGGGTCCACAGCTTTTTTCAATCTACATGCTTCCATTAGGTTATTTATCTCAAAGCACAAGGTGAGTTACCACAGCTATGAAGACAACAGCTTTATTTACCTATAGCGCTTGATAATTCTGATGCTCTTGGCTTTCGGATCCAATGTCTTAACAGTATATCTGAATGAGTAGTAACTTTATAAAACTAAGGAGAAAACAGAAATCTTATTGAGTGGCAATCATGAATATAGCAAACTTAATAGAAATGAACTTGATTTCTTAGGCTTAAAAGTCAAGATGGAGTTAAAGAATTTACAGGTAATTGTTAACTCTGACCTAAACTTTAAATCGTATATTAACCAGATTTCTAGGTCTGCATTTTTTCATTTAAGAAATATAGCAAAAGTTAAACCTCTTATAACTTTACAAGATGGTGAAAAATTAGTTCACACTTTTGTTTTGATTCGACAAAATTACTGTAATGCACTCCTAATAGGACTACCTAAGAAAGACATCAATTGGTTGCAATTAGTACAGGATACAGCAGCCTTAATCTTAACTAGTAAAACAAAATCTGAGAACATCATAACCATTTTAGCAGCACTGTTACATTGGTTACTTGTGTCATTCAGAATTGACTTTAAAATACTACTAATGGTTTACAAAGCCTTACATAATCTTGCTCCATTCCATATTTTGAAATGCCTACCCCCTAAATGCACTCCACGTCGTATCCTCCAATCATAGAATGGGTATCTGTTTATAATTCCAAGAGCTAAAAACGTAGAAGTGGTGAGGTGGCCTTTTGCTGTTATGGACCCAAAATCTGGAATACTTTACAGATGTACTAGTTTTCCAGGCTAGTACAGTGGAATATTTTTTAAAAAACTGCTAAAACCCCATTATTTTAATGTTTCTTTTTCATAGATCCATTTTAGTTGTATTCCTGAGAGATTATATGGACATAGAATTATCATACTGCTTAGGGATCATAATCTGTACTAATATTTACTATTCTCTGCTGTCTTTCCTCTTTCTTCTGTGGTGATGATTAAGGCACCATGCAGCCCCCTGAATTAATGGACTGAATGCATGTGTCTGGGAGATGGGTAGTCTTTTTGACCTTGGAACCCCTGCAGATTTTGTTTTTTTTTTCAACCTAACTGGAGTTTTTTTTTTTTGGAGCTCCCAGCAGCTCCAGCTACAATATGTTATTTTAGAATGATGAGTTGTCAGTGTTGATGTAAATGCTGGAACAGTTTTTTCCCTTTAGAGGTAACTTGAGTCCACGCCCCAGTAGAACTGGTCACAAGGCAGAAAACAATTCTGGATAAGGCATCAGTCAATCATTGGATCTATAAATAACAGTAAAACAAAAGTGTACATAATTGAAATATTTAAATAAAAAGACTGAAACAATGAAACATTCACACCATTTGGCAAATAATGTCATATTTGGCAAACAAAACAGTGAGCACATTTATCAGCTTTGACTCTCCTTGGAAATTCTAGAATTCATTGCCTTCTCTGCTTTCTTCCAGGGGCCTATAGGATTTTTTTTTATTACATTCACTGGAAAGTTGGAAAGGGCAAAACAGTGAAATATTTCACATTTTTACTGAGCTGTGAAAAATTACCTATTTAATGTGAAATCCAGCACTTGGAGTGACTAGCCAGATTTTAAACTGTTAGTGATTTTCAAAACTCTGTACAAGTTTATCCACACAAAAGTAGATGGCTTTATTGCTATAAAGTATTAAATTTATAAGAGTTCTTTAGCAAAATCTGATAAGATATCTGAACAGTAGAGGCAGTGCTATTTTATAATAGAGTGGGGCTACATTTGTCACAGGTGGGGCAAATGTTATTTTTATTATTGTTAAATATACATTTATTTTTAAAAAATGATTTTAGAAGTCCTGTCACAGTCATCAGGTTTTTTTTTTTTTTTGCATGTTTAGGTACAATGATTAGTAACATACTGTTAAATACTGTTATGTAACAAAACCTTAACAAAGGCTTTTTTGGTCTTACTAATATTTACAAAATGATAGTAATGCGCCCATTTACCTCTGTGCAGTGTGGCATATTGAAATACTGATAAAATTAATTGTGAATATGAAGGATTCAAAGGTCTAACACTCAGATATGCAATATCAAGAAACATGTCTCTGTTAAGGCACACCAGACAATTCTAAAGTGTAGTTATTTTAGTTGGCTATACTACATAGATAAATAAACAATTAATGCTTTGTAAATGATATTAAAGGCCAAAAGAAGAGTTTGTTACTGTCTTGTTGCTTAATATTAAGTGAGTAATAGAGGCCTTTGCAGTACCTAAACTAAAGTGTTAGTGAATGATTTTTGATAACGCTAATTTAAATCCAGTTACAAACGGTGATAATAAACCGCCTTCATTTTGATGACATGTATGAGTAACCGGCCCATCACAAGGCACAATATAGTATTGATTATAATTTTGACCAGCAGCATTATATGTGAGCAAACAGACAGATTACTATTTTTGCCATTCCTTGTAATTTGTGTATTCACAAAGTGCTAACCTGTGATTTCTGCTTCCACTATAATTTTAAGAATGTCTCACGTGTGCATTTCCAGCATCTGAATCTACAATCTTCCCTCAATTAGGTTATCACCAAATTGCCAAAATCACAGTTTTTGTATTCCGTGCTCCAGCCATGTATTGTATTTGTTGTAGAAATGAGCTGTGAAGCTGGGTGTTGTACCAACTGTAACAGAAGTTAGAACTTTTAGTACTGCTTAAGCTGGTAGGTTGTAAAAATCAAACAAATTTGTGAGAATTAACCGATCTTTCAACACTTGGCAGCAGAGCTGTTGTGCATTTTTCAGCATACTATATGAAAATGTTTCTAGAAAACCTATGAATATAGCTAACAGAGTTACTGACAGGTTTTTAATTTGCCCTTGGGGCATAACCACAATTTTTAGTGTTAGCATCAGACTCTGGAACGTTTTTCAGTTCTCTATATTTATTCACACATGTCTGGCCTTGTTCATATTTTACATGATCTACCTAGCTATATAGTAAATTCAGTTAATAGTCAATTGCCTTCTGTTAATGCAGCAGTTGTGATTGGTAAAATTTAAAGTCAAAATCTTATTTCCTGAACCTTGTAATGTAGATGTATTATACACCATACAATTTCCACCCATGTATTCTTCTTATTCTTCCTCTTCACCATTTCCCACTTCTGTGTGGAGTCGATGTGCTTGATCAACATTCTCCAATAAGCTTGGTCCTGCACCTCCCCTCCAGTCAAAATCTTTTCCTTCAGATCTTCTTTTAATTTATCCATCCGTCTCCTCTTTGGCCTCCCTTACTTTCTCTTCCCCTGCACTTCCATTCCAACCACTCTTTTGCCCACATATTTATTGTCTGTCCTCTTCACATGTCCATACCACTTCAACCTACTTTCCTGTACTTTCTTAGATATCTTGCCAACTTTTGTTGTAACTCTGATTGTCTCATATCTTATTCTGTCATTTTTTGTAACTCCACACATCAATCTCTTTCATTTCTGCCAAATCTGACTTCTTCTCCTGTGCTCCCTTTTCTACCCATTTCTCAGCTCCATACATCACTCCTGGTCTTACCACTGTCTTAAAAATCTTACCTTTAACCTTCATCTTAATTCTTCGATAACACAGTACTCCTGATACCTTCTTTCAATTGTTCCACCCACCCTGCACTCTGTGGGTTATCTCTGCATCAAATTTTCCATTTTGACCTACCAGTGATCCTAAGTAATTAAATTTAAGAGGTAAAAACGTAAAGAAAATGCTCTGTTGCAGGCGCATCATCCATATATATAATTTTTAGGAGTTAAATGTTTTCTCCTAGTGATGAAGTAACACTGGTGATTTTGCTGTGTAGGTTCATAATCTACTGACATTTTAATCAAGCCAGATGTATATTAACATGCATGCATACAGTGTAAGCTATTTTTTATTTGTTCACAAAAAATAATTTAAAAAGATAAGCTACAAAACATGGAGGGCCAATAAGCAAACTGGGTGACCCACTACAAGTGCTGCTCCTGCACCTTAACATGCAGGCAAGGTCACTGATTGTATTTGTCTTCACCAATGATACTCATAGAAATAGGAAAGATATGTTGATTATACTTTTTTAGTCATAAAAAGCTAGTTAGGTCTTAGAATGTACTATAAGAAGTGTTTTGATGCTTACAATTTGAAAGACCATTGGACATATTCAATTTAGTCTACTTGTTGGTTAAATTAACCATTAAGCCTGAAATCTTCATGATCAAGCCTCCAGATAGATACATGACAAAAAAATCTCAATTAAAATTAGATTCCATATGCTTTTATATATGACCCCTAATAAAGTGTGCTGTATGCTTACTAAGAAACAGTAGTATGACAGTGAAATATAATTAAAAAGAAAAACATCCTGTATGGGAGAAGATAGAATCTGGAGGCTGGTCAGAAAAACATCCACCAAGGTAAGGACAAATGAAAGATTTACCCCTGTATTATCTACTGTCTGGTCATTGAGAATTGTAACTTTTTAAGAGCATTTGCAGATCAGGGATGCAATGTCAATAAAGGCCATCAAGTAGAAAATTTTGGAAGGGAAGCTGACCTTGAAGGTATAAATGGTTTCATGTTGAGAATAACAACTGAGAGCAAAGGGCAAATGAATCAATTTCTTTTGTTAATTTCCAACTTAAATGGGATGATATGCTACCCTAATTTGCTGTATTTTGCTAAATCCTCACAGTTGCAATGTCCTAGTCAAAATGAAATGTGTCATAACGTATTCAAACTCAATTATATTAACACTGGGCAAAATCTGAATACCAATCTAGGACAAAGGGGCAGAAGGCCATTGCAAAGTACACTTACAGTATGTATGCAGCCACCCTTATACTTAGTCAGCTTGGAGTCGCCAATTAATTTAACCTACAAATTATACGGGAATTGAAGGGGAAATGGAATACCAATGGAGAAAAACTCACAAGCAAATTTTACATGGACAATGAGCAAATGTGCAATTTGAAACAATAATGTTGGAATGTGACGGTTGCACTGCAGTGACTTCCATAACTAAGCTATAGTAAATATAATACAATACAATACAGTACAATTTATTTTTGTACAGCCCAAAATCACACAAGGAGTGCCGCAATGGACTTTAAACAGGCTATGCCTTTTGACAGCACCCCAGCCTTGACTCTCTAAGAAGACAAGGAAAAAGTCCCAAAAAAACCCTTGTAGGGAAAAAAAATGGAAGAAACCTTAGGAAAGACAGTTCAGAGACAGACCCCTTTCCAGGTTGGTTGGGCATGGAGTGGGTGTCAAAAAAAGGGGGGTAAATACAATACAATACACAGAACAGAAAACAAGTAATTCTCAATACAGTATAATAGTGTAATAAAAATATTACAAGTACAGAGCAGAATTCAACAGTAGATGATATAACATAATATGATTTGGATTTGTTTAGAGTCCTGTGGGCTCATGTATAAATGGTGTGTACTGTCGGAGATGGCTGGGGTGGCGACCCGGCTGAGACGCCCAGGAAGACCGGAAGAGGGCTTACACTCACCTAAGACCACATGGGGATGACCACCCTGGATCCTTTGGGGGCCATGGGTACAGAGCTTTGAAGCTCTACCCTGTAGGGGCCCATGGTCCCCATCAGGGGGCGCCCCTGTGCCTTGAGAGCCCTGGACCTCGGCACTTCCGACACACCCGGAAGTGCTGGGGGAAGACAAGCAGGGACACCCAGAGTGCTTCCAGGTACGCAGCCGGCACTTCCGCCACACGGGGGAGTGCCGGAGGAAGATTGCCGGTAAGCACCTGGAGCACATCCGGGTGAGTATAAAAGGGGGCGCCTTCCTTCATTCAAGGCTGGAGTCAGGTGAAGAGAAGGACAGAGCTTGGTGAAGGTGGCAAGAAGGTGGCCTGAAAAGAGTGAGGCATTGTTGTGGCCAGGACTTTGGGGACATTTGGGGGTTGCTGCACTTTTGAAAATATGGAGCACTTTGTGAATAAACGAGTGTTGGGTGACATTAATGTGTCCGGGCTGGCTTCCACAGTATGCACAGAAATGTTGTTTCACGTTCAAATCGTGATGTATAAAACCTAAACTTTGCGTAAAGCCATGCACATTTCCACAGTAGCTCATACCCTGTCGTACGCAAGTTCTCCGCTCGGTTTTGCAGATTGGCGGCACCCAGCATCAAAGCAGTGCTACTGTTCCAGTGTGGTTTCCCTTTCTTTTTAGATCCCCATCCCTGACACAGCTTTATAAATACACTGAAATTAACCGCATATTGTTTATTAGTTTAATGCATCTGATTGTAATTAACCTGTAACAATATAATGGTCCACAGAATGGTCAAACTATTCCAAATACCATAACTGCTTTAGCGTTGTTACTCTCGCTGCACCTTCTTCTTCTTCTTTCAGCTGCTTCCATTAGGGGTTGCCACAGTGGATCATCTTTTTCCATATTACTCTCACTGCACCACTCGGAGTATTTATTTAACTGTATCTGAGTGTGGAATCACAGCTCTACAGCAGCTAATCGGAAAGAAAATTATTGGTATACAGCATCTAGCACATGCTGGCTCAGCCATGCTGTCTATTTGAACTGCTCTCATGCGACATACGCTTCAGAGCCTTTCCAATACAGACGTCATGGTTCAGAAACAGTTTTATCCCAAGAACTATAAACGCAATCAATCAGTCCATCAAGTGCTCCTTGTAGAGCTGTTTGTACTTATAAGTACAATTACCTCACTGTTATAATATTGCGCAACCTAAGCCACTTTATAAAACGCATATTTACATATGATGACGATATCATTTTTAAGATGAAATGCAGCAAAATATGTTTATTATATTATACAGATAAAACTTTAACTTTAACTACATGGTGCTGCAACGATAGCTAGGAGCTGGTGCTTCGTTCACAGATTGTTCCTGCCTCGCACTGTATTCTTGCCGTGGCTGGGGCGACACTGGAAGGATAGATGGATAGAATAATTAAACATTACGAAGATATTTCAGTGTTCCTTAAAAGTTTTGAAGAATCTGCATTCTAAGCTTACAGATGGCTTAACATCTATTACAGAGCTGATTGTGTGGCAATTGGGTATTTGGAGAAAGAAAAGTAACGACAGGAATTGGGGGTTAGTACATTTGAAAGAGACAGTACTTCTGTAATAAAGTATTTCATCGAAGGTCACTCATGGCACAGGAAGCATCTTGCGTGAGACATGAATAATCACTCCGCCACCATGTTTCCATGTTTAATAATATACTTTAACTCCTATCAACATGAAAATGATATCACGTATACTTCTCAGTATTTTAATTATTGAGAAAGCTGTAATATTACAAATGTAATGGATTCTGTGTCCTGTCGGAGGAAGAGAAAGCCCGGAAGCACATAGTGATTCGCACACAGAGAAGATCAAATACAAAACAAAGCATTTAACGTGCTACTTTAGTTATGATGGGATTTGAGAAACTAGTAAATTAAACGATTTTAAGATGAACTTTATGATGTTCTACTTTAATGACAAAATAAACTACGTGATTAAAGTGGAAATTTCGAGATTAAAGTTGACATTTCGTGCTTTTTCCCCACTGTGTGCCTTTTTTTTTCTCTGTACCCTAATAAGCTTTCATATGACACTCAGACAGTGGGCTACAAATCGCCTTTTCACTGCAACTTTGATATGTGACAAGTTCTTTTTTATTTGGGGTACTGTGCAACTTTGTGAAATTGAGCTTTCGAGTTTCTCTGACACACTATGTCACTCGATCATCTTCCTTTTGTTGTTTATACCCCTGTTTAAATCAATAAATAGTAAGTTTTTCCTTGCCTCCACTTGGTATTCGCTGAAATTCTTCTATTTTCCCTCGTACTTCTGTCATTGTCTTTTCAGAGAAGGCTGATCTTAAAGGCTATTTATATTGATTTGCATATTCAAAGAGGCATAATTCTGGGAGGAGGTGGAGCGGGACATCAGGCACGTGCACGTGCGTTACTTTTCACACTGACAGGGATTTATGTAGCGGAAGAACGTGGAAGTTGGTGAATTCACAGATTTATGCATCTGGATTTTTGTGTGCGTTAAGTACATTTCCGCTTTTGTGCTGAGGTCATATAATAGTGCGAATGCTATGCATGGCATTATACATGAGGCCCCTGGAGACTTCAGCCATCAAGCTTTCTCCCCCTATTGGCCACTCCACAGCTGAATCAGCGCTGGGCCAGCCAATCCAATGAAAGGTCCCCTCTACCCAACAATTCTTGCGATCCTCCATCAAAGATGTCTTTACTTTAGGCAGGCAAAACTGAACTGGATTAAGTGGGGATCAACACAGACATGTAGGTGGAAAACAATGAGTGCACTGCAGCAGAATTCTAGAACAGGACTGTTTCTTTTTATCCTTTACAAAAATGAAATACATTCAAAATATATTTTTCAAAAATTATATTCCTGCCAATATGAATATATTTTAAAATGTAACTGTATGTTAAGGATATGTCTATACTAATAAAAGGTAAAGCCCTCACTGACTCACTCACTCACTGGCTCACTCACTCACTCACTCACTCACTCATCACTAATTCTCCAACTTCCCGTGTAGGTAGAAGGCTGAAATTTGGCAGGCTTATTCCTTACAGCTTACTTACAAAAGTTAAGCAGGTTTCATTTCGAAATTCTACACGTAGCGGTCATAACGGTCGATAACAGTCAACAACGTCCGCCACAAAAATTGGTAGGCGGCTTCCCTGCGCTAACCAAAACCAATGTACATACTTATTTCGGTGGTATGATTCCACTGTCGGCCGCCATATTGAACTTTCCAACGTCACTAATTTTCCAACTTCCCATGTAGGTAGAAGGCTGACCCCATCTTCACGAAATTTGGTAGGTGGCTTCCCTGCACTAACCAAAACCAATGTACATACTTATTTCGGTGGTATGATGCCACTGTCGGCCGCCAAATTGAACTTTCCAACGTCACTAATTCTCCAACTTCCCGTGTAGGTAGATGGCTGAAATTTGGCAGGCTCATTCCTTACAGCTTACTTACAAAAGTTAAGCAGGTTTCATTTTGAAATTCTACGCGTAACGGTCATAACGGTCAATAACGTCCGCCATGTTGAACTTTCTTATTCATGGCCCCAACTTCACGAAATTTGGTAGGCAGCTTCCCTGCACTAACCGAAACCAATGTACGTACTTATTTCAGTGGTATGACGCCACTGTCAGCCGCCATATTGAACTTTTCAACATCACTAATTCTCCTACTTCCCTTGCTTCGCCACGGGATTCACGTCTCCCTGATGATAACTACAGCCTTTTTATTTATTCCACGGCTTCTCCTCTGTTTTATTGTTCATTTATTACGATTATAGTTATTGTTTAGGTATTTTAGACTTACTTTACATTGTTCAGGTACCCATTTCCTTTATCATTCCAACCGGACCCTCATTAACATGTCTATCGAGGTGATCACCATCAATCAAAGAACTGTAACTTACCGAGTGGTTTCCATGCCCGGAGATGGCATCTACCTTTTCCATTCTCTTTGTTACATATTGCACAGCCATATCAGGATCACTCTTGATATCCAGAGGAACATTGTGTCTTATGTATTGAATGACTGGGACAGGTTCAAGGTGTGGACTGATGACGATACAGGAGATAATTATATTACACAGGAGCACTATAACAGTGAAATGCTTAAGCCCTTCACCTATGCATCTGCATGTGAGTTGATGGCTGCCGCTGAATTGTTTGGTTGTCGCTTTCAAGCATACCGAAATGGCCAAATATTTTACACCTTTCAACAACGGCCAATGCCTCTTAAACATCTTAGATTCACAGGTGACGATTTCAGTAGTGGACACTTTTATGTTTATGAATGTTTAAACTCTCAAAAGCTGGATGTGAAGTTATCGATGAAACCGGTTGTATACTTACAACGCTTGACAGATGCCGAATGTCTCTTCAACACAAGTTCTACAAATACTGTCGTAATAGAAACAAATCATGAAACTCAAACCGATTATGACAGCAGCAATCCAAGCTGTGAGATTTGAAACAAGATTACTGTTCACATGGCCAACTGTACGTTGCATGCTCAAGAGTAAGCTCAGCGCACAGCTTGGTCATATTACAACACTACCTTGCAGTATTCCAAAATAAACTGTAAAATTCTAAAATATTACCATTATTGAATATTGCAATATATCTTCCAAATTATACATTTCTCAATATATTTTAAAATACAGGTAATAATATACAGAAGAATACATACTGTACATTACACCATATTTTAAATACTGTATAATGTAAATTCTAGTATTATACAGTATAATATACCGTATAGCATATTTCAGAGTAAACAGTGTGAACACCAGGGGCTCACCAACTCCCCAACACCCAACACAGACAGACACTAGCACAAATCCAGCACAACACATCAAAGGAAATGTGTCCCAATCGTTCACCACACTATAGCATAGTACAAAGCACAGCAAATAAACAGCACTCTGGCTTCTTTCTTCTTCTCTCTTTCTTTCTCTTTCCGCCTGCACTCCTTCTCTGGCAAGCTTCTTCTTCGTTGTCGTTGTCCTTGTCTTCCTCCTCTGCCCGACTCTGGCCCCCTGAGTGGAGTGGGGAGGTTCTTTTAATGCTGCACCCAGGAGCACTTCAGGTGATTGATCAGCATTGTCTGGAAGTACTCCCAGGTGTGGTGGAAACCCAAAGCCGAGCTCTGCAGCTCCCCCCTGGTGGCTGCCATGGACTACAAAGATGCTTGCCAGATAAGATTACCCAAGAGAACTGCGCCAAACTGCAATTCCCTTGGAGCGCTGTGGGAATCCGGGGTGCCACTGCAACCTAGAGGGGCTGCTATCTAGCACTACTAGGGAGGTAATGTCCTGTGCACATCTGCTTCCCTGGTCCTTCCTTCATGAAAAGAAAGAAAAGACCCCAGCCATCTATCACAATAGCTATTTCAATATATTTTAATGCATACTGGACATTTTTGTATACTTACTTTCCACTAATAGTAATTTTGTTTCAGAACAAATGCTCTGATTTGCAGATGTTTGTATTGTTAAAACTGTTAGCCTGACAGTAATCTTATTCATATGAAGAAACTAATATTAAAGAGATACATATTTTACAAATTGCAAGTACAGTAACTTTTTTAAAAATAAAAAAATATTTCTGAAATTGCCTAAAGGAATCAAGGTTAAATTGCATGTTTCAGTGTGTAATATGTCGCAGCCTACATATGCTGACACCAATAAAATGGATTAATTAAGAAGCCTATGTTTAAACTTTTTCCAGGTAAAACGATAAGCTACAAATAATTATTCAAAAATATCCTTCTGCACACACAATATATTGCATGACTTTATGCACAATGTATTGTAAAATTTGTTTGTTAGAAACTATTAAGGGAAATGTGTGATTCATCATCTTTCAAATGTAATCTTAAAATGTGTAATTTACTACATATATTTTAATGTTATATTGCCATATACTGTATGTCTACGTATTTTCTGGTATATTGCAATAAATTATGCCTAATTGCTGTAAGGGACTGTATTCACAAAAAGAAATGAAGATTCTGATAAATCATTGACTCTCTTTTTCTGTGAGTTTCTTTCATATGATTTACACAAGACAAGTTACTTCCTGGAGCTATTTCAGTGTCAGTGTTGAGACCATCATGCACAGAGTGTACTTGTACAGGGCACTGTGCTGCTTAAAATATCAAGCTACAAAGTTCAGATGTTTGGCTTCTGTTAGCCCAAATGACACAAAAGATATGATTGTCTCTGAGGCATTTGTGTCAATCTGAAAAAAATGCTTTTAACAGACAAAATCTCATCTGATCCTTGTTAAGCCTGTCATTCTCATTCATTGGCTAGAGCGCTGATTGAAATCCAGGTCAGTACAGGCAGGACCAAATTGATTGGAGCTCAGAAGTGAATGGCCTTTGAATCTGGCAAGAAATCTCTTTCAGAATATGACAGCCATGTTTTATTATGTAATTCATACTTGCTCCCAAAAAATATGATTATACAGTAAGCAATCATGCCTTTAAAGTGAATGGAACTTTTGTGGTTTGTAGAAGTTCAAACAGTCAGTATTAGAAAAATATTGACTGTCATCTCAGAGTTTATGTCTTGGAAAAACAATTGTTCATAATGACTGACTGACTGTTTAAAATACTACTTTTAAGCCTGCCATGACAGAGAAGGAAGGCTTTTGTAAAATATTAAATCCAGAAAATCCTGAATGTTTAACTGAATGACTGAAACAGATGTCAGTGAACATGTATGTTTTTTATTATTTTAATTTATTATTGTTTAGAAACATTTCTTAATTTCTTTGCTAGGTACTATTTAATAAATTCAAATATCTATCTATCTATCTATCTATCTATCTATCTATCTATCTATCTATCTATCTATCTATCTATCTATCTATCTGTCTGTCTGTCTGTCTGTCTGTCTATCTGTCTGTTTTCTTCTTTCCTTTTATTTTACCACCCTATTATTTAATGTAAGGCATGAACCACACCCTGAAAGGTCTGTTGCAAGACATACTCTGGCACATTTACCCTCGCTCACACCAGGTCAATCTAAACAGGATGCTGCTTCATGGCTGGAACTGTCTTCTTACAAGATCAAGGTGATGTTTGTGATTTCCTTGTCTATGGAAGGAATTGTGGCATCCATCCCATTCAATAAAGGAAAGGTAGTGGCTTCCAATGTCTATGACGAGAAGTACCTAAAAGGAGTTTTTGAAAATATCTGCAGAGGTTGCTGCAATTGCCTACTGAAGATGCTCAAGTTGCTCTTCCTAAACCATGATAATGTACATGCACACTGTGGTCCCCGGCCGGGGCTGGAGCCCTCCTCCAGGGCTTGTGCCTCCTCCAGACCGCGAGGGGGCGTCCGTTCTGGTTATGCTGGAGGCCTCGGGTAGAGGGCTTGGAAGCCCAGACCTGTAGGGACCCGTGGCCACCGCCAGGCGGCGCCCCGATGCCTGATTATCCCTGGTATGGCGGAAGTGCCGGGGGGAAAACTTTGGAGGACACCCGGGAGAGCTGCCGGGAGGACAGCCAGCACTTCCGCCACACTGGGGCGTGGCCAAGGGAAGAATGCCGGAAACACCTGGTGCTCGTTCGGGAATCATATATAAGGGGCCGCCTCCCTTCAGTGGGCAGCGGAAGTCGGGTGGAAGAGGACAGAGCTGGAGTGAGGACTGGAGGCGGCCAGGAGAAAGAGAGGCACAGGACTGTGTGGCCTGGACATTGGGGGAATCGGTGCTGGAGGCACTGGGGTTTGTGAGTGCACTGAACTGTAAATATTGTATAAATAAACGTGTGTTGGGTGGAACTATGTTGTCCGTCTGTGTGTGTCCGGGTCAAAGTTTTACAACACTGAGCCACCAAGGACATCCTCTTCATTAGCGCCTCTGGAATAAATCTTATTTAGGCCCACCTTATTCCCCAGATCTAACCCCTTGTGTCTTTTGGCTTTTTCCCAAAATTAAGTCGGCCATGAGGTAAAAAACTTTCCAAGGCCAAGCAGAAGTCATCAGTACTGTACAAAATCAGCTGGAAAAGTTTAAAAAATATGATTTTGAGGACTGTTTCAAAAAAATAGGGCGGATTGGTGGCTCTGAGGTTAGGGATCTGTGCTGGTAATCAAAAGAGGCAAGAGTGGCTCTACTCCGTTGGGCCCTTGAGCAAAGCCCTTACCTTCCAATTGCTCCATCCTGGATATGACGTTAATCTGCATCCAGCCTTGCATGTAGGCCCTCCAACCTGCAGGCAAAAACCTGGGGGTTTGTTGGCAGGATTGGCACTCCAGCCACCATAAAAAAAACCTCCCACTCTGTTCCATTCCATCTGAACTAGTGTGATGCTGAGGTGTCACCCATTGCATGGATGAGTTGGTTTGTCATGTGGTGTGTGCGGCAATGCACTGTATCAGTACGTACTCCTAACCTTTCACTCCTCTTCAAAAAGTGTATCCACTGATTCAAGAAAAGCATCAATATTAATGGTAATTATGTGACAAAAGAGCAAATTTGTATTTTTACATGAATAAACAGGTAAATAAAAAAATGCAAGATGCAAAGGATGTCACTTCCCACATTAAAGGAACACTGTCTCCTAGGGAAAAGATCCTGCTCTTCCCCATCTTATACAGTTCCTCTGTGTTCTGAGATCAGCCCAACCTGTTATTAATGGGGAACCCAAAGTACAGTACTTTTAGGAGTGGACCACCTCTACATCCACTCCTTGAATAGTGCCCCAGCATTGAGGTTCTTTCCGGCAACAAAAGTTAATAACCAGTTCCTTGGTTTTGCTGATGTTAAGGTGCAGACAATTCTATTTGCTCCAAGAAACAAAGTTCTCTTCCTGACTGCTATACTCCTATAGTATGCAGTGTTTTATCACAGCAGACTTTACATATTGATTGAGATGTTCAAAAATGCTCAGACAGTTATTAAGCACAAGGAAGGAGTGGGATGCCATTTCATGTCCACCACTGACAGCAACACTGAGTACATTTTTAAAATGGCCAGGTCAGATTCCAGATCTAAATCCAATTGAGACTTAAAAAGGTTTTCTCTCATGATCCTCATGTGAACTGTTAAAGCTTGATCAGTTTTAAAAAGCAAAATGGGGAAAAACTGAGGTGTCCAGATGTGCAAAGCTGATAGAGACCTGACCACACAGACTCAAGGCTATCATGCTGCAGCGGCTGCATCTACTAAATACTGCATTGAAGGGGGTTATTACTTATACGAGAGGTTATTTTGTGTTTATATTTATAGTTATGTTTAACCACTTTATAGATATCTGCTTTCACTTTTGCTCTTTCTGTTAACAGTATCTAAAAGGCCAAATTAAATCCACTCTGACTCAGCGTTGTTCAAAAATAAAATGTTAAAACTTCCAACCGGGTGAATACCTGTTATAGACACTATAAATAGAGAAAAACTCATTATAGATAAATATTTATTGAGAAATGTAGTTGAGCTGTGCTGAGCTGTTGTGAAAATATTACATTGTTGTGCTTTGTAAATAAAAGATTCAATACAGTATATGCTATGTCTCCTGAGTCAAAACATTATGAAGCTGCGCAGTGAGATACTGATTACACTGATGAGTGCCAAAAAGTAGTTTAATAATTTTTTAAAAACTGCGGATGAAATTGTTCATAATTGCTATTAAATTATTATACTAAAATGTTGCATATATCAAATACCTTGTGGATCACTCATAAAACTGAATGAACTTACAAGGATTAAAGCTGTTAAGGATCATGTGGATGCTCATTTGCAGCACAAAGTAAATGTTTTATCTGCAGACCTGACCAAGAACTATGAAACACAGCACCAAGTATATGGTGTAAAAATTTTAAAACCGAGCCATCATACCTTATCCATTATCTTAGAGACTTCCAGACCTGCGCAAACCCATATACAAACACAAAAAGCTCGATCGATTGCAAGCTAGGAGGTTTTGCTCATTTCCCATCTCCTGAAGTTCCACTTGAAGTTTGTTTTAGACATAACTTCATTAGAGGCCGGGTTCCCGATGGCTAATGGCAACTCTTCATCACTCAGTGCAGCCGCCAAGAGTCCTTTCATTTTATTAAGGGTTGCAATGTTTAGTAATGATTTTAGACAGCTGAATGAAATAACCTCATGAAATGGCTGATATTTCTTCACTTGTTTGTGCAGATTATGGCAGATAAATCTGATTTATCTGCCAATTAAATGAATTTCTCCCATAATACACTTATAAAACTGTTCTGTTTAAAAAGAGCAAAGAAATATAATCAACTTTAAAGTGCTAACATGTAACTTAAAGAAAAGCTGTAATCATCTCGCCTACTGTGTGGTTTGATTTACTGTTCTTTTTAAATAATAACGTTCCATACAGGGCTACAGGTGACAGGCGCTGCCCACTCATGGACCCTGCATTCTGGCTTTGAAGCCTGTGCTTGAACATTGTTCATGTGGAGTTTACACATTTTCCCAGTGTGAGAATGGATTTTCCTCCCAGATCCCTAAAGATGTTCAGGTTTGGTTCATTGCTGGTCCTCATTTTCCTCATATTAATGTGGGATGTGTAATGCACTTGCACCCTGCCCTTTGCTGCTTCCTGCCTTGTGCCAAGTGCTACCAGAATAGGTTCTGGCCCTTGTTTTCCAGAATTCGATTAAGCAGGTTTGTGACTATTATGCAGGTCTGGTCAGGTCAGGTTGGGGAGCATGCACTGATACAGTGCGTTGCAGCACCCACCACATGATGAAGCAGCTCAGGATCCTGGTTGGCAACACTCCAGGAAGACACATGGTCCAGTCCAACCCTCCAGAAATGACCCTGTAGATGCCACACCCAGTACTCAAGAATTCTCTGAAGAGTCACAGTACAAAAGGAGTCCAGTCTTCGTCACTGGATAGCGTTGATCTCTTGCAACCATATAGCAAGATAGGAAGCACCAGGGCTCTACAGCCACAAACTCCTTTCCAACAACCTCATGATCCCCCATGCCCTCCCAGTCTGTCTACTGACTTCATAGTATGCAATTTAATATATAGCATAAAATCAAACAAATATTACTCTCAAGATCTTTGCTATTTTCTCCTCCCTCTCAAGTTAATTTTCTCAGCCTTGTGCTGAGCTCTGCTTATGTCTTCTGCTTTATTCAAAGACATTATCTACTGGTGGTAGCACTGCCAACATACTTTTGTAACTCAGGACAGTTGTCTGTGGGGATCTTTCACTTGATTCTGTATTTATTCATTAAGTAATTTCTATTAGTACAAGTAAACAGCCAGGCCCAAGTGATTTCTGATTGATCTTCCACTTGGTAGTATGATGTACCGTCTGGTTGACGGCACACAAGCATTCACTGCACCATGCATTCAGTGATTTGCCCATATTTGTCTACATAACTCTGACTAACTGGACTTATTCTGCTAAAAAGCAACATTTTAATAAAGGGAGACACACAAGCCAGATGAGCATGAGGATCACCGATAAGCATGTTACTCCTGCCAAGGGAGAAGCAGAAAATCTTAGTATTGTGTAACCATTTGTGTATCTTTTCATGCACTGAAAAGAACATGAAATTAATCTCCTTAAACCAACCTTGTTTTACTCACAGTGATGTGACACACATTTTAAAATCTTATCAGTTATTTCTGATGATGTTGGTACAGATGGATTGGGTTGACTGGTGCTCACTATGACAGTGATCTGGAACTTCTTTCAAAGACTTTGAGCGGAAGAAGCAGGTTGAAAAAATAAAAGAATACTCATTTGTCTAATAATAAAAAAAAATAACTGCTAAACTTAAAGAAGTAAATAAAATAATTAATTAATAAATAATCTGCCCTTCTTCCATCCAGTGTTAAATTACATACTCAACAACCATACTTGAGTGAAACAACAGATACCTGTCTGAAAAAACAAATTTGCCCTTGAGAAAATTACAAGTAGAAGTTTCAAAATGCTTGATATTAAAAGTGATAAAGTACATGTAGATGTAGGATCTCTACCCCATTTTATATTCTTCTATTTTCAAAACCCATTTATCAAGAGTAGGGTTTTGGAAAGCCAGAACCAGAAAGCATCAGGTGCAAGATGGAAGAATCCCTGGACAGGATGCCGCTGGTTTGGGAGGTGTATCCCCAACAGAACCCCCTTGGAGGCATCCAAGGGCTGCCCTTTGAAACTTCAAGTCCCTGGCAACTCTGAGGGTGTCCAGGCTGGGGCCAAACCAGAGGAGCACTGTGGGATGAACTGTTCAGAATTCTCTAGTCAGTCCCGACTGGGATAGGACTCAATAACCATCCCAGCCGGAATGTGCCTCCTGTCACATTGTCCTTCCATTACAGCTTCCTAGCCTGGCAAAAATTCACCTTCAATTCCAGTTGGGATGCCAGCCCATCCACCATGGCACTTATCAAATGACACATTGACTCATATTGAATCAACTTAGACTCTCAACTTACCTTCCAGACCTCAGATGGTTTGCCTTTCATCTTATTGATGTAGTAGGCAAACCATCTGAGAAAAACCAGTGTAGACACTGGGAGGATCTGCCAGCTCTCCACAGTCATTGGAATTGAACTGGAACTTGAACCTGTCTCTTGGAGCTTTGAGTCAGCATTGCTAATCACTGTGGTACCGCTCTACCCTTTTTCAGGTTATAAGCAATATATGTCTGCATGTACCGGTCTATTGAATTCAATAAAGAAGAAGTATTGGGGGAATTACTTTGAGTCTGTAAGTTTAAATACCCTGTGGAATTGCGGACAAGCATGTGCACTACAGAACATGGCTAATGCTTTTAAAGATGAACCCCAGGAAGCCGATTAGTAACTTTGCTGTTGGCTGAAAATATCCCCTTACTGTACATCCTGTGGGTTGAAAACTTTCCTTGAATACTCATTTGAAAGCTGCTTGCATGTACATTTCTGAGGGTCTCTCTCTCTCTCTCTCTGTCTTTTTTGTGCTCTTTTCTTTTATTACAGCTGATGGATTTCCATTAACAGCTGAAGTGAAACAATAACCACCATTAGGAAGCAAATTCAATTTTTGCTGGGGAGTTGAGGGGTGTCAGGGTTGAGGGGTGCAAAGAGGTGGCAAGTTTACCTTTTCGCAGTTAATTGGCCATATTGCTGCTGAAGTTAATTGGTTCTTTAAGTCCCAGGTAGTTACTAAAATGTTTAGCTGCATCAGAACCTCTGCTTTTGCCATTAATGGTGCGTGAAATGAAATGTTTGATACTGCAAATAAAATCAGTGATATTCAAGGATGTTATGGTAGGTAATGCGTTGAAACAGCCATTTAATGGGTCCTAGAAGATTAGGGTAGTGTCAGCCGGAACCGCCTGGACCCTCTCTTGACACTGTTAGTTGCCTCTTCATTTACTTAACGACTGTCTGTGCTGATTACATTGGCATAAAAAAAGCTTAAAAACAACAGAGCTATGCTCTATTAGTGGTCCAATTAGAATCATTAGCACATAACACATCATTTTGCCTCACTGAGCGTCTGAAGCAAGAGATTTTCTCAGAAAGGTGAATCTTGACTGTCCGTACTGAGACACAAGTACTTACTCAAGAAGGCCTTCATTATTTTAAAAATGAAGCCGAATGACTCCTGTCCTGAGTCCAAAATACAATACAATACAATTAATTTTTGTATAGCCCAAAATCACACAAGAAATGCTGCCATGGGCTTTAACAGGCCCTGCCTCTTGAAAGCCCCCCAGCCTTGACTCTCTAAGAAGACAAGAAAAAACTCCCAAAAAACCCCTTGAAGGGAATAAATGGAAGAAACCTTGGGAAAGGCAGTTCAAAGAGAGATCCCTTTCCAGGTAGGTTGGGTATGCAGTGGGTATCAAAAACTGACTATCAGGCAGCAGCGTTCAAGCTCACACACATTTGGTGTAGCTCAGCAGCACATTAATAAAAAAAGAAAATAATATTAATAAGCAAGAAGACATAATATAAATTATGAACACTCTTTTATTTTTGCTATTTTAGGGACTGATGGCTTATGAAATATTTACAATGAATGAAGTAATGAATATAAATATCTGGAGGTCCCAGTGCCATTTTAGAAATCATTCATGACAGGGAAAAAGCTTATGAATGCTGTCTCCTTCCATACTGCCTGATGGCCTGATTTGGACACAAGCTCCTGATTCTGGCATTAACACCAGGACTGTCAGCATCAAGAGCGGGGCTTGTTATAGACAAGTGGGGGAACTGTTGACTCTTCTTTTCGCAGGGATGAAATTTTAATGTCATTCTTATTGCATTCAATATTTGATGAGTACTATTTGAAAATGGCTGATTGCTAACTTGTTGTCTGACTTGTTCTTCTTTACTATGAACAGTGAATCAATAAACCCATAAGATTTTAAGAAGAGGTTTGATTTATGAAAACTAGAGGCAAATAGTAGAGAAAAAGGGGAGCCACACTACTTCTTAGCACCTTCCAGTATTAATGCTATGTTACCACAGAATGCATTTGGGCATTTTCCCACTACCCTGATCTGTATGGTTTGTTTGAATTTCATAATTTTTGTTTGCAATGAATGAACTGGTTAGAATGTGCATGTTTAGTTTAAAATAAAGCGACTTACTGAGTGGGTCAAGACACAAGGTACCTCCTGTGTATCGTGTGCTATAAATTATACTTCAGAACTGAATGTCAGCACTCAAAAAGTGCGGCAGGTTAAGAAACATAGGAATGGTAACTAATTAGCATGTTTATTAAATTCTAATTTGCAAAAAAGTGTATGAATTAAAGGTCAAGTCCATTATAGAGTGGGTTTTGTGAAGCAGATGCAAACACTCTGGAAACAAACATGTTGGTGGAGATGCATTCACCATGCCTTTGGGCTGGAGGAGGATTCATTTCCCAAGGCTAAACTTATGTAGATTAATGGGCACATCCAGATTCTGACTTCTGAGGGACAGCTTTTGTCCAAAGCTAAATATACCTAACCCTAACTCCTAATGTTATGATTAGATTGGATTATTTTCCTTGTTTTCTTTTTCAACAAGATGGCATTGTTTGGCCAGTTGGAAAGGTTTTTTGAAAATGAAAAGAATACATGATTTCTTGTTCAGTAACTTGACAAAGCATCTTTCAAAACAGTGCCAAATTTAAAAAAAAAAATGTGCATTATCTACCCTAAGAAACAACACAGTATAGGTCTACCTACCCTCAAGTCTGCTTTGTCCAATTCAGGGTCATACTATATCGATATTATCAGTTGAAAGTCATGATCCAACCCTGCAATGGAGCACTAGTTCATTGCAGAGTATACACTCAAATAGGACGAATTTAGAGTTATTAGTTTACTTGGAATTGGGAGGAAACCCGGTGTACTTGGAAAAACCATGCAGACATGAAGTGAACATGCAGACTCCACATGGATGGTAATCGGACATAGAAATTGAATTCAAGTGATAAATTTGTAAGGCAGCAGTGGTAACCACTGTACCACTGTTATCACTATAATATAATATAATATAATATAATATAATATAATATAATATAATATAATATAATATAATATAATATAATATAATATGCACTCAGTCCAAAGACATGCAAAGCCCTGGAGATAACACATCACATCATACCACTAGGACATGATAATCGTTGGAGATGTGCACAGGATTTGTAAGGTCTTCTAATGTAATGAAATATGATATCCTATAATACAGCAAGAGGTCAGATGGATGTCATATTAGGTTATGTCCCTTTCTAACCCACTTTATGCAGACCGGGATTGTGTGGGGTGCTGGACCCTGTTCCAGCTATCACAGGGCACAAGGCAGAAACAAACCATGCATAGGGTACCAGTCCATCGCAGGGCAACCACACATACACACGCACACATAAGGGCCAGTTCAGTGTCCCCAGTTCACCTAACCTTGCATGTCTTTGGACAGTGAGCAGAAACTGGTACAGATGAAAGAAATCCACGTAGATACGAGGACAAAATGCAAACTCCACAAAGTGAGGATGTAAAACCTGGTCTCCTTACTATGAGGCAGAAGTGCTACCACTGTGCCACCTGGATGTTTTATTATATTATATTGTACTAGGGGGCCCTGACCTGCCTTTTTGTCACACTGCACGTTGAGCATTTAAAAGCCAATACAGCAGCTGTCCTTTTGCCACATCGTGTCTCTGCCGCTAGTGTTGTGAAGGGGGGGCTGAACGCACGCTAAGGAGTTGCAGTTGGCATCAAGAGTGTTTGGAGGTGAAAAGAGTGTAAGACAGAATAATGATTATGGAGCTGGAGATTGCAGGTGTGATGATGAATGTTGTTAGTGCATATGCCCCACAAGTTGGGTGTGCAATGGATGAGAAAGAAGATTTCTGGAGTGAGTTGGATAATCTGATTTACAAAAGGGAGAGAGTGGTGATTGGAGCGGATTTCAATGGACTTGTTGGTGAAGGAAACAGAGGAGATGAGGAGTTGATGGGTGGGTATGCTGTCAAGAAGATGAATGAAGAACGTCAGATGATAGTGAACTTTGTGAAAATGATGGACATGGCGAATATGTATTTTAAGAAGAGGGAGGAACATAGGGTGACTTACAAGAGAGGAGGAAGATGCACACAGGTAGATTACATCCTATGCAAAAGAGTCAATATGAAGGAGACTGAAGACTGCAAAGTGATGGCAGGGGAAAGTGTAGTTAGGCAACACAGGATGGTGGTCTGTTGGGTGATGTTGGAGATCAAGATGAGGAGAGTGAGGGCAGAGGCAAGGATTAAATGGTGGAAGTTGAAAAAGGAAGATTGCAAGGTTGAGTTGCAAGGGAGGAGGTCAGAAAGGCACTAGGTGGCAGTGAAGAGTTGCCAGACAGCTGGGTAACTACAGCAGATGTGGTAAGGGAGAAAGCTGGATGGGATATTTGGAGTGACATCTGGAATGAGGAAGGAGGAAAAGGAAACCTGGTGGAATGGGGAAGTACAGGAGAGTATGCAGAGGAAGAGGATGGCGAAGAAGAAGTGGGATAGTCAGAGAGTTGCAGAAAGTATGCAAGAGTACAAGAAGATAAGGTGTAAGGTGAAGAGAGAAGTAGCGAAGGCTGAAGAAAAGGCGCATGAAGAGTTGTTTGAGAGGTTGGACACTAAGGAGGAAGTAAAGGACCTGTACCGATTAGCTAGACAGATGGACTGAGCTGGGAAAGATGTGTATCAGGTTAAGGTGATAAAGGATGAAGATGGAAATGTACTCACAAGCAAGAAGGGTGAGCTTGAGCAGATAGAAAGAGTACTTTGAGAGGCTGACAAATGAAGAAAATGAGAGAGACAGAAGGTTGGATAATATGGCAATAGTGAATCAGGAAGTGCAATGGATTAGCAAGGAGGAAGTAAGGACAGCTATGAAGAAGATGAAGAATGGAAAGGTCGTTGGTCCAGGTGACATGCCTGTGGAAGCATGGAGGTATTTAGGAGAGATGGCAGTGGAGTTTTTAATCGGATTATTTAATGCAATCTTGGAAAGTGAGATGATGCCTGAGGAGTGGAGAAGAAGTGTACTAGTGCCGATATTTAAGAATAACGGGATGTGTAGAGCTGTAGTAACTACAGGGGGATAAAATTGATTAATCATAGCATGAAGTTATGGGAATGAGTAGCAGAAGCTAAGTTAAGAAGGGAGGTGATGATTAGTGAGTAGCAGTATTGCTTCATGCCAGGAAAGGCCATGACAGATACAATGTTTACTCTGAGTGTGTTGATGGAGAACTATAGAGAAGGCCAGAAGGTGTTGCATTGTGTCTTTGTGGAGAAAGCATATGACAGGGTGCCTCGAAAGGAGTTGTGGTATTGTATGAGGAAGTCAGGAGTGGCAGAGAAGTACATAAGAGTTGTATAGGATATGTATGAAAGGAGTGTGACAGTGGTGAGGTCTGCAGTAGGAGAGAACCGATGCATTCAAGATGAAGGTGGGATTACATCAGTGGTTGGCTCTAAACCTTTTCTTATTTGCAATGGTGATGGACAGATTACACAGGAATCCCCATGGACTATGATGTTTGCTGATGACATTGTGATCTGTAGCGAGAGTAGGGAGCAGGTTGAGGAGACCCTTGAAAGGTGGAGATATGCTCTAGAGAGGAGAGGAATGGTCAGTAGGAACAAGACAGCATACATGTGTGTGAATGAGAGGGAGGTCAGATGAATGGTGAGGATGCAGGGAGTAGAGTTGGTGAAGGTGGATGAGTTTAAATACTTGGGATCAACAATACAAAGTAATGGGGATTGTGGAAGAGAGGTGAAAAAGAGAGTGCAGGCAGGGTGGAATGGGTGGAGAACAATGTGAGGAGTAATTTGTGACAGAAGGACATCAGCAAGAGTGAAAGGGAAAGTCTTTAGGGTGGTAGTGAGATCAACTATGTTATATAGGCTGGAGACAGTGGCACTGACCAAAAAACAGGAGACAGAGCTGGAGGTGGCAGAGTTAAAGATAAGATTTGCATTGGGTTGTGATGAGGATGGACAGAATTAGAAATTAGTACATTAGAGGGTCAATTCAGGTTGTATGCTTTGGAGACAAATCTAGAGAGGTGAGATTGCATTTGTTTGGACATGTGCAGAGGAGAGAAATGCTGGGTATATTGGGAAAAGGATGCTAAACATAGAGCTGCCAGGCAAGAGGAAAAGAGGAAGGCCTAAGAGAAGGTTTATGGATGTGGTGAGAGAGGACATACAGGTGATGGGTGTAACAGAATAAGATGCAGAGGACAGGAAGATATGGAAAAATTATCCACTGCGGCGACCCCTGACAGGAGCAGCAGAAAGAAGAAGAAGAAGATATTATTATATTATATTATATTATATTATATTATATTATATTATATTATATTAGATAGATAGATAGATAGATAGATAGATAGATAGATAGATAGATAGATAGATAGATATTATATTATATCATTTTCTAACTCACTTAAGCCAGATCAGGGTTACAGAGTGGTGCTGGAGCTAGTATAGGGTGCAGGGTGACGACACAGAGACGCACTCACACACACACACACACACACACACGCAGACACAGACACACACACCGTGTTGCTCATCTGTTCTATATGCTTAACTCCAAAATTCCTTCAGTGTCACTTTGGCAATCTGTAAAGAAATAAAAAGAATAACTGAAGGAAAATGTAGCATAGTCTCTTATTTTAAAGAATATTTATGGAAATTATGGAAAATGCTGTAAAAGTATGGGTTGGTAAAGTGTAGTACAACACAGCTTAAGCGAAGGGAAATGTGTTGAACCGTCAAATTCCGGTGCAAATTTAGTGGTAAATATTTATGAGATTGCTGTCATCAGCACTCCGATTTGCAGTCTTTAGTAATTCTCCAACCCACGCCAGCCTCGCGCACATTCAGGAGAAGACGTTCTCACTTTCTGCTGCCTTCACACTTTGCACTCTCAGATTCTGTCAATGTGTCTCTCAAGTGAATTAGGTATCTGACCAGTGAAACTGCACAGCTCCTACAAGTATAAGCAAGAATTTTGAAAGCACTCAGTTCTTTGAAAAAAAGTTTTCTTTCTTTCTTTCTTTCTTTCTTTCTTTCTTTCTTTCTTTCTTTCTTTCTTTCTTTCTTTCTTTCTTTCTTTCTTTCTTTCTTTCTTTCTTTCTAGTAGCTAACTACTAAATTCATACATTGCAGTGAGTGAAATGAAAAGCGGTATATTTTTCAGCAAAACATTCAATGGGGTGGCATAGAAAGAAAGAAGAGGCATACCTTGCATGAGAATCAGTTGAAAAGATGAAGATACTGAAAACAATGGTAGAAAAGAGAGGCAATTATGACATGAGGAAGAAAAGGGATGAAGGAGCACCTTAGGAAGCATCTGTCTGCAGTTTGATGACAGCAAAATCAATGAGGATATTAAAAAAGAGTGAGGAACAAGGTGCAGCTGCTGTCTGACTGTTTCATTATTTAGCACTTTAGTTGTTCATGCGTGGGGTGGTTTACAATTGTTCTGGCTATCATGAGACTTTGCACACCACTGGCAACGCCATTGTCACCCACATTGCAGACGTAGTACTGAATTTCTGCTGGGTGGCACTTTTTCCTATGCATTTCTCTTTGAAGCTGATTAGATGCTATTCCAGCACCTCATATGTGCATCCTGTACCAGGATGAGGAATTCCCATATTTCAGCTTGTGTCTAAGGAGTGCACTGCTGAGTAGACATGACTATTTTAAGTTGCACATTTTCAGTAAAATGTTTTGCAGTTTTTATTTATTGAACAATATTATGGCATTAACACTCTACAGGTCCAGGGATTAGAGTTTGAATCCAAGACCGGCCTCTGCCTATGATGAGTTTACTCCCATGGGTTTTCTTTGGTTTGTAACAGCATGTAAAACTAGTTTAAATGGCACCCAAAAGGAACATAAGTTTGTATGAGTGTGCACTGGGATGGAATTACAGCCGTTCCAGAACTGGTTTGTGTTGAGTTCCCAACGCTCCTGTGATAGGATGAAGCTACTTTTGACTCAACACTGGGCTAAGCACATCCATCCATACTCTGGATGCAAGAGATTCACCTAACAAATGAATGGATTGCACTGTCGTATTGAACCCTTGATCCTGTAATGGACCGAATGGATAGCTTTCAGCTGTCAACTGAGATGGTCCACAGATTTGCTGTTAAGTTAAATGACTCCTCTAAAGTGTTTAAGTGTGTGTAGATCTACTGTATTTGTGTCTAATCCATACTTCTACTTTACAGTTTATTTTAATAGGGCTCATAGCAAAGCTAAGGAGTAAAAGAACAGCAGCTCCTTGATTCAGTCTGCAGGGTGTTTTAAACACATTTAAGAGAATCTACATAAAGATGATACAAGAAAGATCTGTTTGCTTTTGTGATAATTCCTATGATGCATTTTTCATAAGACGCTGTAAAGTGTGAACTGAGTTTTCTCTCTTCAGACTCTGCTTCCATTGAACCACAGAGCAGCATGACTTCTGTTGTGATATGTTTCTGTTTTACATTTTTTCTGTTCTTAATATTAGATAATTTGGCCCATTTTTGTATTTTACATAGTCCTTTGAGTGGGGAATTTCCTAATGATTTTTGTACTAAAAAATATTTTATATACAGTAATTTTTAATTTATTGAGTTTTTTCCCAATACCATTTTGATTTCTACTAGCATTTAGTGGTGTGGTTTCCACTATACAGCTGTTGAGAAGCTTGACTGAGCGACATCACCGTTACATTTGCATAAATATTGATGCCACACATTTCCTGCCATCCAAGTTTGTGAATAAATCAAAGAAACTCTTAGGAGTGTGCTGTTCTTAGTGGTTTTCCTGGTTATCGAACTACGTGGAAATGTTTCTACTTTGGCTTGAAAACAATTTGAATTTATTCACAGCTTTTTATCTTTCTAGACTTTTGGTTTATGCCTTCTCATCTGGTTGCTTATGGAATTAATATTGTCAGTTCCTCCATTCGACAGAAAAGTTCATCCTCCAGTGTGAGCATGTGTTTTGAAAAAGAACAGAAAACACGTAATTTAAGTGAATCCATCTATAACTGGAACTTGTTTTACCAGAATCAGCAAACTCATTGCTGGTACCATCTCTACGTGGAACTCGAGTCCAACTCTGGGCATGCTCACTTGTCTTATATCTTGTTTGACTCTGTTTAATATTGTATATTATTTTCTTAGAACTCTTTTTTGCTTTTCACATAAATAAAATGGTGCATCCTATACTGTCAGAGATCAGATTTGGGATTTCATATCCTTTACCAGTCTGATGCACAGATGTTTAAAGAAAAACCAGAATAAGCAGATGCTCCCCAGGTTTTTTAAAACAGAGAGGCACTTTTAAAGATCTGTCTTAGTGTGCATCTCATTATCAGACTAACGTTGGATCTTTCTTTGCCATGGTTATGTTATCTCTTTTAAACTGAAGTTAGGCCTTGTATTTGTACAAACTATAATACAATCAGACTGAACAAGGTAAAACGTTGGGACACCATTTACTGGGGACACCTATTTAATAATACGATAAGTAAACCAGATGAAAATAGAAATTTGGACTTTGTTAGTCTGTCTTCTCCTCAAAAAGTGGCTATTGGAGAGAAAGCCCTTTTCTTTCATTTGCAGGTTCCTAATATGCTGATCAGAAATGGAAGAATTGTTTGTGACATCAGAGGAACTGGTACTATAATTCTTCTGGTCAGTTGTCATCCACACTGAGGACAAAAGGGAGAAGGAGTCAGTGACAGCGCCAAGCCATGGTCCAGAAGTGAATTACATTTCATTTCAAATGACTGGATCTGCCTCCTTATCATCTGACAATGTTCTTTGCCACACACCTTTTTATGAATTTTGTCTCCTGTTACAGCCCATTCTTCTATCAGGGTTCTTAGGCTTCATTTATTCATTCAGTCCCTGTCTCTAGCTAACTGTGATTTGTTGTTTTGTGTACCTGTCTCATTTTTTAAGCTTTGTCCCCAGGCTAACTAACCACAGAAGAATTTTTAAGTTGTTTGTTTTTTACAATTTGTCTATTGATTTGGATGCTTCAAAAAAGTTTTCCATTCCCTTTCTCTTTACCTTAAAAATCACAACTTCACATTCCTAAGCGGCCATTTCATTCACAATGAGAGAAAACACACCACTGATGACAGCTCAAGAAGATCACTTCTGAAGAATCAGGCTGCAGAAATGGTCAGTGCCACCCCAACCCATAACATGAATCTTTTTACAATTTCTTATTGACATTTTCTTTGACTTAACTTTCCGTCCATGCTATTTCAAAGCTGGATTTTTCTATGAAAGAAACATTTGTTTTGTCTAATTCAGCATGGGGTTGTGTGTGACATTTAAAAGAAATGTTTGCACATATTTTAGGAAGTTTTATAACACATACTAGTAGATTATAATGCTCTGAGATCCTCAAATATTGCAAACATTATGGATGCACTCATGGTTGCCCTTGCTAATCCCAAAGATGTGCATGTTAGGTAAGTTGGTGACTCTAAACTATCTAGAGCAGGGGTGGGCAAAGTCAGTCCTGGAGGGCCACAGTGGCTGCAGGTTTTTGTTCCAGAGTCAGTTCCTGTCTTGCATCTGGTGTTCCAGGAATGGGCTGTAGCTCCATAACCTTGAAATGGAAAAAGGAAATGAGTTATTTGAAGGGGAATAAATGGGTCTGTTACAGCAGCTTTTTGTTATATTTCTTGTGTAGTCCCATTATAACACACAAGCCCACTGTATACACAAGGCACAACAGGCAGATAAATGTCTGTGATTCCATGTCTCTAGGCATGAAGAAACTGGTTTTATTTTCAGCTGCCTATCTAATAACAACTTGTTTATACACAATAAGCATTTGTAAATGGCGTTCAATGATAGTGTACTTGGAGTTCTTCATGTATTATCAGGTGCATCAGCTTTGTTTACTAGTGCTATTTCTAATGCATATACTGTAATAGAGTCTACTAGCACATTATGTAACAGTGTGTTTCTGGGTTTTCAGGTTTACTTTCATCTCATTCTTTGTTTTCATTTATTTTTTTTTTACCATCCTGTAAATATATTATGTCTAGTGTCAATATTCAAGTACTAAAAATTGACATTACCCGGTAGTTTATATGTTGAACTATAGAAGAATATCAGTTTACCTCTGATGAAATGATCAGTTTCTCTGGGACTGCAAATGATAGTTGCAAACTTTATTGATCGTAATCATTTAGAGCGTCTGTAGAGGCACAATTTTCATGATCTTAGATTCCATATTTCCTTTTATGATGCTCTTCACAAAAGTAATTTGTGAATTCACCTCTGTAGAGAGTCAGCTATCTACTGTATCACCATCTGATAATAAATGAACACAACAAACCACATGAAAAGTGGCAAATTCTCATGAAAGAAGTGGGAGACATTGATGCTGATAGCCTATGTCATGAGATTTGCATAGTTTGGAGTCAATTTAAATGAAATAGCCTAAGTTGTGCCTGTGTAATATCAAGTTTAATTACACTGTTAATCTAAATAAGGAATTTACAGCAGTAAAAGCAAAAAGATAAAACATCTCAGACATATATGAATAAACATATTATGATACTTATTCAGTCCAGATAGGATAACAAAAACACAACAGTTTTTATTATCCTTACCCAGAACCTCTGTAAATATGCTTAATTATAGCAAGGGTCATTGAGGTTGTAACCTATCCTGACAGCACCGGGCACAAGATAAAGCTCAACTCTAAATTGTTCACTGCTTCGAGATTGGGCACACTCTTGCATGTGCCTACCTCCTATGGGCCTATTTACAACCACCAACTATCCTAACACACTTATCTTTTGTAGTTTGGGAGGAAAGCCAGTTTACTCAGAGAAAATGCCACACACAGACAAGGATAACATATAAAGCCCACAAAGACAGCAATTATTCTATCCATCTATCCTTGCAGTGTCGTGCCAGCCACAGCAAGAATACAGCGTGAGGCAGGAAAAAACCATGAACGAAGCTCAAACTCGCTAGCGCTGCGGCACCATGTAGTTAAAGTTAAAGTTTTATCTGTATAATATAATAAATATATTTTGCTGCATTTCATCTTAAAATGATATTGTCATCATATGTAAATATGCACATAAAGTTGCTGAAGTTGTGCAATATTATACAGTAATTGTATCATAAGTACAATTGCCTCACTGTAAACTTGCAAGTACAGTACAGACAGTTTTACAAGGAGCACTTGATGGACTGATGGAGTGCGTGTATAGTTCTTGGGATGAAACTGTTTGTGAACCATGAGGTCCAAACAGGAAAGGCTCTGAAGTGTTGGTTGGATGAGACCAGTTCAAATAGTGAATAGTTGAGGCAGCGTGTGCTTGATGCTGTATACTAACAATTACGGCAAGTTTAGGTTTTATACATTATGATTTGAATGTGGAAACGTTCTTACGCAACATTTCTGTGCATACGCACCGTTTATACATGAGGCCCAAGAAGTCAAAATTCAATCCAGAACTCACGACTGAAGAAGATTGTCACCATTCTTTAGATGCGTCTTCAGTAGATGATTGTTAAGATTCTTTAAACCTTTAATATTACAAAATGTCACCCCAATAAAACCCCAACCTGTGCCTGCAGAGGATATACGTACATACTGTAAGGTGCTAGTACTCTATGCTCAGGACTGAAGAGTAGGAATTTCAAGCAGTATTATATATTGACATTCAATTGAGCAGCACGATAACACTCACATTTGCTCAAAGAACTGGATTGGGGTCACTTTTGGAATTTTGAATGCCTTAAAAAAAGAACAAGGAGGGTGGAGGGTGTATGGGGGTTTGTGTGTGATGTGATCCGGTACTCTCAAAAAGATATCCGGTATGCTCCAAACACTCCCAGAATGCATAGGCTAAAAATTGAGAGAACTGGTTCATTTCAAGCCCTGCCTCCAACCCTTTATCTTCTCTTATTGTATTTCTCCACAATATATATATATATAGAGGAAAGGAGAGAGACAGTAAAAAAGAGAGAGACTAGCATTGAACAACTGCTAAGTAAAATATAGCTATAAGAAGGATCTCCTCATGCATGAGTTAACTTTCCATTATTTAATTCTTATTTTTGTAAATTTAAGAAAACGGTATTACTGTATTAACTGTATTAAATTAATAACGAAGGACTGATAGTTAAAAACTCTCTGCCTGAGTGATTCTTTAGCTTGTGTCCCTTACCCCAAAGACTTGTATTTTAGATGAATTGGAGACTCTGTCCACATTTGGCTCCTAGCTCGTCCCCAATTCTGCCAAGATAGGTTCTGGCCTCCCACAGACCTGAATTTGATTGAATGGTTTTGTACATATTATGTCATGATAGTTGTTGTTTTGTGTAATTCCTATTTTTTGCCCTTGAATTCTTCATAAGCAAGCCTACAGAGATGAATTTCTGTGGGGGTCTTCATGTGAGCTCACGAGAATGTCCATGTACAGTATGTACAGTGTGTGTTTCTTTGTACAGGTAAATAAGCTCTCTGCTGTGTTTTCCTTGTTTTACTGCCCTGTAATTGATATCATCTGTCTTTGTGCTTAGAGAAATACTCTTTATAATTTGTTGACAGTCTGACTTTGACAAATGATAATTGACAGTTATGGACTGAGCGAAAAACTTGGGTGAGCGACAGCTTTTAATGAGCAGGGTTGTTTTATTATGTGAGGTGTGAATGGAAATGAAGCTCCATTTTTACCTGTCCTGGGGGATTTTTTTCTCTATTATCCACAAGAATATGCTTGTTAATAATTAGATTTTTTTCTTTTCTTCGCAATCACTGCATCTAATTGATTGAGTAGTATAACTTAATTTAAATTTGTCAATAATTAAGACAGATAGGGGATAGATTTCCCCATATGGCGGCAAAGTTTAAATTTCATTTTTTTGTATTGTTCACATGATTGGTGCCTAAACTTAGCCAGTTTAACACCAAAAAATAACATTTGGCAAGGTGAAAACGGTGAGTTTTCAAACAATTTACTGGCAGTATTGATTTTTCCTCCGCTTTCTTTCCGAGGAGTTCTTGCTGTCTGCATTTCTTTCATGTGCTTGTTAATGGTGTTAATTATCTGGTTTCAGCCAAAAATACTACACAATAGAAATAAATGAATGATGGTGATACAATTTCTTTATTCTCAACATTTAACAGCATTTTTGTTTTAGTTTGTACAGGATGAAGACAGAATTACTCTTTCAAACCATAATCTAATTATATCAAACACAGGCACTCAATCAAATTCCTCTGTTCTGTGGCCTACACAAAGCTGCAACATTAATGTAATTTGAGGAGAGCCAGGCTGTGACTAGAGGAGCATGTATTAACAATATCTAATGGGGGCTCCCGTAGGTAAATGAATATGCTAACAAGGAGTGAGGTCGCAGCTAAATCTAATATCTTTAAGCTGTTTAATTCCAAACACTCCTTAATAAATCAATTGACCGGGAGAGCTGATGCATCTATCAATTATTAAGGAGGCCAAATAAATATTTCAGATGATTTGATAGGGAAGGCTGGAGCAAGTCGCATAAAAACTTGGCATTTCATTACTGTCTTCCTTAAAAGTTTTATACTCTGCTAAATGCAGGTGAATTAATATCTTATGTTTAAAATTTCCCTATCTCCACATACCACATTGGCTAAAGCATTTGTTTGGCTTTCATGGATTATTATTATTATTATTATTATTTGTATTAAGCATGAAAACAAGAATAATACACAACTAATTGTTTTAGCTGAGATGTGAAAATTTGTCCTAAATGTCTTAAATACAGAGACTATTTTAACATATTCAATATAAAAAAAAAAATGAAAATACAATTAATGCTATTTTTGCTGCATACATTTTGTGCTATGGTTACCTTAAAGGATTATTTAGAGTTTGATTCTTAATTTTATTTAAATAGGCTAATTACATGCAATTATAAACCATGTTTGTTTTTATTTTCTTTACTTACCATAATGTTTTCCTTTCATTATGGACACTATCTATCTAAACTTATATTATGATATTATAAAATGTATATTATGATTTACATTTATCTTAAAATGATAGATAGATAGATAGATAGATAGATAGATAGATAGATAGATAGATAGATAGATAGAACATATGCTCTGCTTGTTCAGTTTACATGTTTTCTATATGTTGTCACATAAACACATTAGGGGTCACCTTCTGGGTTCATCAAAGGTTAGCACTTGACCCTTTTCCAGTTCTATGCCTACACCTCAAGACCCTGAGTTGGATTAAGTGGGTTGGAGAATATAATGTATGATTTACTATCATAATTATGAGCCTACAGTTGTATTGAGCCATTACTAAAATTTCCTATGCATTCTTATTATTTTTATTCACTTTCATAAGCACAGCACACTATACAGTAATTAAAAGTGTGATATGAAAAAAATGACGTAATTCAATAGCAGAAAACATTTCTGAACATTGTAAACAGTTTGCTGAATTATTTTGCATATTGCACATTTCTATTTCCAATTGGAAAATTAGATAGTTAAAAAAATTGTAATTTCTTCTGATTTTCTTATGTGAGACTATTTTAAAGAAAGAAACACATACACTATATACTATAAAAGCAATGGTGATCATCATGATATGCCTGCAGGTAAAAAAGTATCAATCTGTATAAGACTGATATATTTAGAAGATACTGGGCATCTGGCTCTTCCATGTGCAATAATATTTTCAAAATTACAAATGAAATAGATACTACAGTAAATACAGAAAAAACATAAGTTAGATGCATAAAAGATACAAAATATTCCTATAGAAAACTCTAGCAAGCAAAGATAGATAGATAGATAGATAGATAGATAGATAGATAGATAGATAGATAGATAGATAGATAGATAGATAGGATTTCCCTGTGTGCACACGTGATGGAGTCTTCTGCATGGTACTTGTAAGTCAGGCTGGTTAAGTGTGGCAGCCTTCTTGAGAGCTGCTGAATGGGGATAATCGGTGTTGACTGGTTTACCTACGCAATGAGTGGCTTTTCATTTTAAATTCATTGCACATTTTCTTCTGTGATAAAAAAAAAAATCTCTAACAGAATGGCAATAAAATGGGTTCAGGCCCCTTGTACAGCACTGAACCATATGCATTAAATGTAATATTAACGGTATATGTTTGTCAGTTTTCCTAAATTGATTCAAATGGTGTAATGTAAAGGAAGTTATTACATGCCTGACAGGGTAAACCAAATTGGAGGGGCTGCCGAGGTTTTATGGCCTCTATTTATACTGTGCATGCGGACTCTTAAAACCAATTAAAATAAAACATGATTAACATCCACAGAATAGCATAGTGACCAAGGCTAAACCCCACTAATGCTACAATGGATCATACAGAAGACACCTGCTCCCTGTAGACACGTCTCGTCTGACCGCCTGATGAAGGGGTTAGGACAATAGAATGTGTCAGCATGCGATGGCTTTGAAATTACATGACAGTGCAGGCAGTGTTATTATTAATATTATTTTTTTTTTGGTTAGAAGAAAAAGAAGAACCAATACTTTAAAAAGACATACACATATTTTTTTGGAGAGTTTTTACATTTGTTGCTGTTTTTGTCAAGTCACTTTCTTTTGCTAGCACATACACCAACAGAGAGAAGCACATATTACCAGGATTTTATTACTAAGGGTGCAGTGCATTGCAGTGTCTGCTTTAAAACAGTTAAATTTTTGGGCATCTAAAAATATAGTCCAACAGTACATGAAAATTGAAGAGCACTGAAACCTTCTGTCACACACTCCTATGAATACATGGGAATTTTGTTTAACTAATAATAATAAAATGCTCTCTAAAATAAAGTGCACAAAGAACTAAATAAACAATTACAGTGTTTTTGCTTGTCATATTCGTTTGGGCAGAAACAAAACCTACTACTATAATATTTTAATATTTTTAGTTTACTTGGTTATTAAAGGTTGTTATGCAATGGTTCATCTTCTGTCCCAGGTTTTTCTCTTACCAGCTCCAAAGTGTTTTCCAAATATTTTAAGTAATAAACAGAAGCTGACCTTGCATGTGGAGTCTGTCCATCACAGACAGTGTGCATGCCCTCACAATTAAAAGGAAGCACACCTCCCAGACTGAGCTCTAATATTTTAACTTTACTGCCTCTGTAGACCTAACTTACTATTTTCAAATCAGCTTGATCTAATTCAGGATCACACTGAGCCAAAGTCCAACCTGACAACATTAATTGCAAAACAATAACCAGCTCTGGACAAGGTGACATGCCTTTTCATCGCCTGCTAAAATGGACAGCAGCACTGTGTAAAATTAGAAATGCCAATTAAACTAATATTTATATCTCTGATGACAAGGGAGGGCATTGGCAGTAACAAAGGTATGTGATTGAACACAGGAGACTGAATCAATGAGTCAATGAACTAATTCACCAGCATGTATCATGCTCAGGTTTTTTTATATTCTTTTTTGTTCTTGTGAATTACTTCTGGACAATACTGCCTAATTTTACCTATTCTTAAAACATCTCTCTTCTTTTGGCCATTCATTTGCAATGCGGATAATATGTTACTGTCATCTGATTTTGACATCCATTGGAATTGCTCCTTTTCATGGATTTTCCCTTTCAGTCCACCTGAATTGATGTCATTACCATGTTTTGAACCTTGAACAAAGTACCGGAGGACTCTGTCCATGGGGCAACATGTCTGCACAGCCAGAGCCTGCCTTTTAGTACAGAGATGTTCAGTCAGCACACATTGAGGGTGTTACTTGGCAGTACAAACATGAAATCTGGTACAATCGATTTTGGATCATTTTCTGGCCCAGATTAGCCCAAATAAAAATGTATGAAAACATGTTGTTTTAATTGTTGCATATTATTCAGGTTAATTTTGATTGCTTTTTTTAACTCATAAAACATAGGCTTTTCATGCAATTAAGGCCTATGAAACAACTGGTGAAATAAATACATAACGTCAAACTCTGTATTTCAGAAAGGGAATTTAAAAAGGACCCCAGTGCAATTTAAAATGTGGACAACTTTAAATCTCTCAGCCGTACTCTCTTAGGCTTATGCTTACAAGCAGCTTAAATGAAGACGGCTGTCAAGAAGCCAAAAATATAAAAGTCCTGGGATGCCACATGAATTGTATTTTAATTGCTACTGCCTTGCTGCGGGATCCCAGCTTGAAGCATTAGTATCTGTGCTTAATCTTTGAAACTTATTGGCCCACTGTGTGGGATGTCAATGACCATATCAAAGGTTCTCTAATTAGTCTGCTGTAAATTCTTCTCCTTAAAGAAGAAAATATCTGTGCTGCTGAATATCCTTGAATCCTCAAAGGTCTGTTTTATGTTTTTGTGGATAATAATAATAATAATAATAATCATCAACATCATCATAATTTGAAGCCCTTGTCTTTTCACACATACACCTACATTTTCTTGAATAGAGGGTTTCAGTTTATTTGGATTTATATAACCCCCCAGTCCTCCACATCCAAATGCACCCATCGTGCCCCGAAAGGCAGCCTTAGAAAGGTTGCTTCATAAATACTGTTTATTTCTAAATGTGACAAAACAATATTTCTTCTCTGCATTCATTCTTTACTAAATTGTCATCATTTGTTGACTCGTGGGTCTCGCATGAAGAGGGTACAATGGGAGATGGATAATGCCATCGATCTCTTCAAATAGCACCTATTTGAAATTTGCTGAACATTTGGCTCCTAATGTGTTCGAGAGAAAACAGCTTTCCCCAATAAATATGATGAGCAGTGTTTATACACCAGCTGCTGAATGAGGTTGTGTGCAGGTTGCCTTGAGTTCAAACACCAGACATAAGTGTTGGTCAAAATCTTGTGTTTGTGGGCTCCATGACAAAGAATTTAGAATACTTTTATGTAAGTGTCCTTACCCAGATGTGTCAGAAAAATGAAGAAGTGTTTCAAATAGCAACAAAACAGGCTAACGTGGCCCAAAGGTTCTTCATCTAAAATTACGCTCCATTACCAATCGAATACATTTTTTTTGATTTTCATCTGAATCTTTTAACTGCACTTACTGCCAATATAATGACCTGAATATTAAAAATAAAAATAATAAAACAACAAAGAAACTATATCTATCATTTTCAATCATAATATTACATCCATCCGTCTATCTTCCATCAAGAAATTCCAAGTATCACAGAAGTATTGAAATTTAGCTTGTCCTAGTAATAATATTTCAAGAAGTTTAAATTCTCTGACAATGATTTCTAGCCAAAACAAACCAAATATGTGAATTTTGTCAGTTTTGTCTTGAAATTGAAAATGATTTTCAGTTGATCTCTCTTTTCTATTTATTATGGATCTTTTAAAGTCTTTCCATTTACAGTGATAATGGATGTTTGCTAGGCTTAATTTTGGTGTTATTTCTGTGATAGGAAATATAAAACAGTTAATGGTTGGACTCTCATCCCTTCTTGTTAGTTAAACTTTGTGCAGTTAATTCTGACTGATAAATCCTTTGTCTGCCTTCATTTTTACTGCCCAGAGTATTCACTGCATCCACCACCTTTCAGGTCAGAAAATCTCCTTAACTGGTTTTCATATTCCCACGTTAACATCCAATTTTAGTTTAATTTCAAACGTTCTATTCTCCCAAAGGATGGAAATGTGACAGGCCACATGGAAAGGTAAATAACAAACTAGGAGATGAAAACACGGCATCAAGGGTCAGAACTGGGGGAACAATTAACCAAAATGTCAGGTCCAAAAAGCTGAACTATCCTAATGCAAAGTTCTAAACCACCTGAATCCTCACAAGAAGGTTTTAAGGAGTATCCACACTTTTCGTGAACTGGGAAGTTCATGAGTCTGAATTGTATACCATCACAACAGCGACGTCATGTATTGCTCACTCCTGGTTGTCCGTACATAGCAAAATGATAGCCAGTATAAACACAACCACAAAACAGCAGAGACCACATAAAGCAAAACATAAAGGAAGAATTGGGTTTAAAACCTCCACAGAGAAATTAAACACCTAATAACAAACAAGAAAAGACATGAAAAAGTTTTAAAAGCCAACATAATCCTACATCCTTACTTGATCTCATGAAATCTAGCTAAGCTAACATTTCTTATTACAGTAATTGTATTCACCTTCCACCATCTCTAGAAACTATGTCAGAGCAGTAAACACAACAGTATGTCCACTGGAGGAGAGAAACACTGGACTGGGCAATGAACTTGAGTAGAAAGTAAAAGAGAGAATGAATTGTCAAATAGTTGTCAAAGTTCAGAGCCAGAGAAGACTAACAATCGGGTGTTAAAACAGTAGAGCTTCATCAGAAATAACAGAAGGGAAGTTGTAAGCTAATCTAACAATAGAGTCCATAACAAATCATTAATTTACAACTTTGTTTTTATGTTTCTATGATACAACAACAGTATAATAAGAGCTGCATGCCACCATATTTTTTAATTATACGAGTCTGATGTTACATGTGGGAACAGCATTGGTGAGATGTTACAATCAGCCTAGCAATCATCAGCAACGTGGAAGGTGCAACCAAAATTTCATACACACAATAAGGAAAACGTAATATTGTGATGACAAAATTTTGGATAGCTAGACTATGTCACCTTAAGGTACAATGGTTCATATTTGGTCTGGACAGTACAACACAGTAGTTATGAAGTGTGCATGTTCTCAAAATGTGACCCTTTACAGACACAAAGGCAACTTTTGAGTGGCATTAATCTTCTTAACTGAAGCCTTTTCAAAAACATTTTAAGGTTTGCAACCAGGTATTCTGTTTGCTTATACACAGGTAATAAACAAGGGATTACCTAGAGCCTGATGCTCATCATTTATGTAACACCGTTAAATAAACTGTTTATAAATTGACAAAAAACATACTTGTTGTAAATGATAGAAAAAGTCCACGTCTCCTTATGGCTGTTTTTTTAAATTCAAACAAAATGCTAAAATGATATTTCATAAATAAGCATTTTCTTTAAAATTTACATAATTGCCTCACCTTATTGACTGGGTTTCTATTATTTTTATTGTGTTAACTTAGCAAAAATAAAACATAGTATTGCAAAAAAATTAAAATGTACGAAAAGTCAGCTTTTTTGTTTTTTTTTTTATAAATAAATACAGTTCAATTAAGCTGACTGTTGCTCTAAAAGTGTGCCCAAACCAAACCGAATATTAGCCTCACCTGTGTGTTGTACACAATGAATATGCCTGCATCCGTTTACTTCTCCCAATTGTAAATCCAGTGCATTGCTGCCCCAGACATTGTCTGGTCTGTGATTCTTATTACCGGATGACATTTCCAGATTAAAGGTACAGCAAGGGCTCACATTAATTTGCTTTATGTTTGAGTAGAGAGGCCTCCCATACCTATTAGAGCACGCTTTGGGCTCTTTTTCATTTTACTGTTCGTGTCAGTCATTTAGGATTGAGATGCCCCTTGACTAGACTGAATAAACAGATCGTATATTATGTATGCCAAGAATATAGTTTTAGTAAGGATGGGTGACTCTTTCTTCAAAGAGTATGACCCTTGCTAGATGGTTGCAAAATGAGTTAGAGGGTGCTGTTCAGATCAAGTCCAGCAGCACAGATCATTTCGCCATTTTTCTTTTTTTCATCAAATTAAACTTATAAACTATATGTGACATTTCCCTAATAGTTGAGCAGATTTTCTTTGGGGGCACATTTCTCCTGTAGTTCAAACTCGGGTGTCTCTATGTTTCCTCATTGGTGTGTGTGTGGTGCTTATATTTGTTTGCATTATTTAATGCCCTGACTTTCTACCTAACAACCTGATTTACGCTCCAGCTTCTCTTGACTCAGAATTTGACAAATCAAGCAGAATCAAGTGATGAGTGGAACTGTATTTGAGCTTAAAGATATTCAGTATAATATTCACACTCCCTTCTCAAACCAGCTCTCATTAAAGAAGCTCTAATTCAAACATCACATTCCCATTTCTCAGTGCCTTCTGCAAGCATAGCAAATACCTCTGTGAAAGAAATTTTATGAACTTGTTCCATTTTAACCCTTTTGTAATTCAACAATATTATCTGTAACCTGTAGCACACATTGTGATGTCTCAATGAATTGCATCATGTTATGCTTTCTGCTTGTGTAGATGCAGAGAACAAGAAAAGTTCAAACATGCTAGCATCCTGAGGAGTGAAATATTTCTTGTCTTTGTGCTCTTCCAGATAAATTTATTATATTACAGAACCAAGGAACCTTTAAGCAGAGCAACATGACTAAAGAAACAAAATGAATAATTGAATAAAAGCCCAAACTTCACCCCTGCAGCAGTGCTTATACTGCTTGCTGGCTAAACCATCCCGTATATTGATTCCTGTAGTTTGCACCTGTGATGAGAAGACTGAAGCAACACGAGGGTCACCCATCTCCAAATTCATTACACCTTCATTCCCCTTGACTTTAGACAAATGTCATTATCCCTGTTTGACTTAGTCTAATTAAAAGTTTAATTTTTTAACACTTTCATTGCAAGAAGAGAACAGGCTGATCTTGTTACGTTCCTGAACATAAAACCACTGTCTAGGATCCTGAATGAGAACGGCTAGGCTGAAACAGAACACGTTTGAAGCTTCATGTTTATTTATATCTTAGGTGTCGATCACAAGTCACAGGGTTACATCCAGCTGGAGGGACTCCAGCTGGGGCAGCACATTTGCCCTCTGTAATGCCAGTTGAATCTGCATGTCAAAACAAACCTTGGATCCCATCCAGGGCAGAAGTAGGTGCAGCTTAACTGTGTGCTAAGCGTGGCTATTCAACATTGCTATAAAACTCAACATGTTATTAAACTTAAATGTTATAGTCAGAGCTATCTGATCTCAATGAAATTACTTCTAGAAATATGTGGGACTTAAAAGAATTACATTTATTTTGCAGTATTTACTGAGTTGTAATCAATATCTAAAGTATGATCATTTTAGTTCTTGTGTGTGTTTGGGGTGTTGTTTTTTGTTACTATCTATCTATCTATCTATCTATCTATCTATCTATCTATCTATCTATCTATCTATCTATCTATCTATCTTAGCGTGTTTCTCTAGCATTAGTGTTAACACTGATTTTTAGCAGTTGCCAAACTGCTGAGTTGTAATTTTTATCATAACTGTGTTCTCCCCCTTTTTATTATATAATTTGTGACAAGTACTAGCTCTTCACCACTGTTAGGTACACCTCTGCATTCATGTGGCAACACAAAAGCTTTCCCTTGTGATATGATATGAATCCAAAGCAACTTTGGTAATCTTATTTTAATTGATCTACACTGTGATGCTTTCTCTTACTATGTTGAAAGAAAGATCAAAACCCACATATTAACACACTAACATTGTTATCGTCAGTCCATTATATTATTAAAATCTTTATGGCAGTTTTATAATTAATTTTCATTATTGCTGTACTTGGCATGCCACTCCTCCTCCCTCTGCGACTACTAATAATAACATTTCATTAGATGTAATTGTAATAAATCATTATTAACAGTTTTGCTTCTACTATTAGAGATATGTTTTTAAATAATCCAGAATATTTATCCTAATTATTAAACCTGCAGCAATTCTGGCAATAGTAGTAGTGCTATTAATTTTGATTTGTCCAATAAAGTTATGCTATTATTATTGCTGTTGTTGTTATCTTCTCTTCATATAGTAAACACTTTTCTTACTATTGCTAAAACATTTATGAAAGAATTCTAATTAATTCTAAATATTATTTTGCACAGAGTATCTTGTATACTGGCACTGGCACTACAAATAATATTTCAGTTAATATAATTGTAATTAATTCTTAATTAATTATATTATTTCTACTGTAAGTAATATTAACCCTAATTATTAATGTAGCTGCAGTAATAGCATTGATTTTATTGGCTATTGGTGTTGTTGATTTTGATTTTATAATAATAATAATAATAGTAATAACAATAATAATATTGAGTTTATTACTATTAATGTTTAATAATAATAATAGAATATTCTTCAGTCCACCTAGTGTATACATTTCTAAATATTTTTCAAATGTTCATGGTAGTCATTTAGTAATTTCCATTATTACTATTTACTCCTGCAATTTCTACTCATACTATTTTATTTAAAGCAATTGCAATTAAATATTTCTTAATAGTATTGTTAATATTGTAACACATGTCATTAAGTGATTTTATTCATAATTATTAATACAATTAGAGTAATATAAGTATCACAAGTGAATTTTTGTGCTACTCATTTTGAGCTTCCCTATAAAAGTATTATTATTATTATTATTATTATTATTATTATTATTATTATTATTATTATTATTATTATTATTATTATCATCATCATCATCATCAGTGACACAGTGGTAAGTACTGCTCCCTCAAAGCCTTAGAGTGCTGGAGTTGAACCACAGTCCAGGAACTGTCTCCAGGTACCTCATTGTTGCTCTCGTATCACAAAATCAGACATGTTGGGTTAACTGGCTCACCTAAACTGACGCGGAATGAGTAACTGTTCCCTCAGATGGTTTGGAGTGTTTTCCAAGTCAGTTTTGATAAGGAAAAGTCCTGTCTGGAGCCCTGAACATTTAGCTGGATTTTCATAACTCTGAATTAGGTAAGTGGTCAGAAGAATCATTATTATTATTACTGCTGACTCCATATTACTAATTTATAAGTGTATTTATTAATCAATAATGTAACAATGACTGTTGTCATGATTGCTATATTTATATTAACAGTAAAGTTAACAATAAAGTATTATTTAACAAAACTTAACATACCATTATTATTGTATAGAAGGGCAGTTTTATAATTAGTTTTATTATTGCTATTGCCAATTATTATTAGAAATAGGTAATGCTGCCATCAAGAATGAATTCTCTTTTAAAAGCTATAGCCATAACACAGACATTTTAATATGATGATGAGAAGCAGCTATATGTTACTTGACCCTATAGTACGGTATTATTAAAATTACTAGTACTTACTGTCAGTCACATTTTGCTGATGTTTTACCATGTCATTTCTTGAATTGCTCTCTTTAGCTTGTAGTGTTGTAATGTGCACAAATAAAGTACAGTACATTCTTACATCTGTGTTTTTCTTTGACATTTAGCCTTCATAATCAAACAAAGCACTCAGTACAGTGTGACAAAAAGACAAAGCAATGGCTCAGGGTTGAAGGCTGTTATAAATGTGCAATTGGCTTTTATATTGCAAATGCATGTGGTTATGGAGGTTATTGCTCCTCCACTGGGCTTGTTTTTATCAATTTAAATGTACTGTATGCACTGATAAGAAGAAAACAATTTTTGGAAGTAAAAGGAATGAAGTTCTGGGGATAATAATTTTGATTTATTTGTTAGTAAGTTTATAGTATTTTGTTATAATCTTTTTTCAGCTCTATATATGTCAGAAACTGTCTTTGTTCAATCAGAAAAAAAAATCTGTAAAAATAAATTAATAAAAAAGACGGAACACCTTGTTTTGCTCACCTGCTCTTGAACTATTTTTATTTCATAGCTGATGATTACAGCTGAAATAAATGGATTAATCAGCAGTGCAGAAATCACAGCCCTTAAGTTATGCAATAAAGCACTAATTAATGAAACACTCTGGCTGAATTAAAGAGTATTTTACCCAATGAGTTTGCACACAGCGTCTCAGATTTATTTCCCTCTATCCCTCTTCACCAATTAGGCCTATGAAGGTGCGACCCCTTTTGAGAGAAGCTTTTAGATTAATCATATTATCTGTGGCTTTTGAATCACAAAGCCTGCTTGACCTCTCTTCCATAAGAATCCATTATCTTAAACTATCACAGTAATCCTGGCTTTAGGAGGGGAGAGAGGGAAGGAAGAATCAAACCTAATAGATAGCAAATAAGATTAATCTATGATCTAAGTACCGATTACACTTGGACCTGCCCTTGAACACCCAGGTGTAACCTTGAAATTCACATCCACTAAGATCTTGCAATTGGATTGAGAGTCCCACAAGAGCAGGAGGGACAGATGGCCGAATTCTGTCCAGTGTTCACCCTGGGGAGAATGGGGACCAGGAAGCTTAACCCTTACAAGGCCAAAGGTGCGAAGGATAAACTAACAAAGGTGGTTAGCGTGAGTGCTCATTTGCAGGCTTGCAGCAGCACAGACAGTCTGATCAGGCACAAAGAAAAAGATCATTTTAACTATTAGCACATCAACGTAGCTCAAACACAAGCAAAATCACATGTTGACTTAGTGAAGGTCAATGTAAACACTCATTACAAAATAAGAAAGAAAGACTGGTTCAGTATGTAGTGCTTTGGATCTCTTTCTTTCTTTCTTATTTTCTTTCTTTCTTCTGATCCAACAGGTTAGTAAAATCCCTCTATTATTAAACAATTGTCTATCAGCATTTAATCACAGTATTCAAATATGTAAATGTTAAAAAAAAAAAACTTCCAAAAACCATCTAATGTTTGCAAAATCAAATAATTGGAATATGAGAAATGTAATTAATATAGTTATAGATTTTGAAATACTAAAAAGTAAGGCAGCTGGGTGCATATCTCTAGTTGGATATACACTGATATATTCCTCCCTTTATGAGTCACAAAATGTAAATTATTTAAATATGAATTGAATGGCTTTCAAGTAGTCATCTAACACATTAGCATAGTAGAATCCATTTGTCTACAAAATTAAATTGTTATACTTAAACAATTGAGAACTGAGTTCTCCATGAAGAGAAGAAGTTACAAAAGGGCAGCCTTGGTAAGCACTTACAAAAGGCAAATTAACTCTGAAAAATAAAAAGAAATTGACACACGTGATAAACGCACAACAGCCAGCACTGACATTTTAATGTTATTGTTACTTCTATTTCTTCTTTGTGGAATTAAATTTCACTGACCTTTTCAGTCAGTGCTTCTAGTGTATGTGCTTTTGAACACTGTATATGCTGTAAATAAAAGTTACTTTCTATGTATTAGTAGGTATGCTGCTTTTTTTTTTCTTGTAATCCAACATCATGTACTTGAATCCCACACCTTTCTGTCACCTGCTTAGAGATTGAATGTTCTCTCTGTGTCTCCATCTATCTCAACATCTATCTAGTTGCTGACTCTAAACTGGCCCCGTGTATGGGTGTACGTAGTTGAGCCCTGAGATGTCTTGATGCCCTGTCCTGCATTGGTTGTTGCCTCATACCTCTTGGTTCAGGATACGCCAACCGAGACGCCTTTTTGACAGTGCTATGTTTTTTCCATTGCAGGGTCACATAGCAAGCAGTTCTTCCATTCATCCATTTTTGTATTGGATGGACAGTTACTAGTTTTTTAATACAGCCCACTGAGCAAGGATGAAACCTTGAACTGTTCAGATTTATAAGAACAGAAGAAAGTCAACAAATTAAAGGAGACCATTCATTTTCAGATAGAAAGAGCCTGACATGGTATTTTAACTGAGGCAAGTCTTACATTATTCTTACCCAAATGTGGAGAACAAACAAACTCTGCTTTGAAGACAACATTTGCTTCTTTATCTGAGCCCTGTTCATTGTGTAAGCTCAGTTTAAGTGGGTACAGCAATTTCATTTATAAGTAACATTAATGCATAGCCTTAGTATCCTTTCCTCTACCCCAATCAGTTATCCATTTGATTTTGATGCTTGGTCTATGGAAATATGGATTTCAGATAAAAATGTTATTTCAGAATGAAACTAATCATGATACCTGGCTTTAATTTTTTGTTAAGCGAATGATCAAAAATTGTACATGTAAAAAGTACGCTCCAGTTCCAGCTTAGTTACTGATGGTGCAGTCCATATATCCTCCCTTTGTATCTCTATGAGGTTGATTCAGTTTCTCATATTGAAATTATTAGGTATACAATGCAAGACACCTATAATGACACTCTTAAAAGTCATGTCACTTTTTAACCCACTTAATCCAGATCAGGGTCACTGCAGTCTATCCTACCTAGCATAAGGGCACAAGGTAGGAAGAAACACTGGACAGGGGCCAGTCCATCACCAGGCAGCCACAAACACACACTCCCACTAGGGCCAATTTAGAATTATCAGTTCATTGTCTTTGGACAATGGGAAGACACTGGAACACTTAGAGGAATTCCAAGGAGACACAGGCAGAACATGCAAAATCCATGCAGGAAGAACATGGGACGCAAGCCCTGGTCTCCTTACTGCAAAGCAGCAGTGCTACCACAGTGCCACCCACACTGAACAATGCTGTAATCAATACGTTATTCTTCTGCAAAAGAGTAGTGTACCTGTTCTAGGGCATCTCTAATTAGGCAAGTAACTGTAAGACAATTTTAAATTTCCTTCATAAATCTTGTATATTTGATCTGTAGGCCCCTGTCTATATGCAACAGATGTGATCTGGGTATTTAGCCATGGTGCTTCTGGGTCAGCCATCAGTCAACTGACTGTATAATGTACCTTTTTAGTGCCCATCATCATCCAGCCAATTATAATAGATAGATAGATAGATAGATAGATAGATAGATAGATAGATAGATAGATAGATAGATAGATAGATAGATAAGTATCTATCTATCTATCTATCTATCTATCTATCTATCTATCTATCTATCTATCTATCTATCTATCTATCTATCTATCTATCTATCTATCTGCTTAGTCAATTCAATGGCTAATTTAAACCATCAAAAGATATCTAACTTCTCATGTATTTATTCCTTCTACTCTTAGTGTTTCTGTGTTTATTTTTTGGTGGAAATTAAAGATCTAACTTGAAATAATGTGTTGTCTGAAAAGAAATGTTAATAATATGTGAACAACTGTGATTAAATGAATTCCTCTGCAATATGTTATAATTTTCTGTATTACACCTTTTATTTTTTTGACAAAAAGGGCACAGTAAAAGCTGCTTTTCAAACATAAAATCCTCTGTTTGTCTAATTCCAGTAACCTACAATAAAATAATGCAGGTCCCAGCCTGCTGAGTGTGATCACAGCACATCGCGGACCTTATTTTTATCTAAGAGCACCAAGGGTTAAGGCTCTTGCGCCACGGCAGACAGTTTCATGCCATTAGGCTGGCTAGAGTAATGAAATTTCATTTAATTTGTCAGGAAGAAAGTGCTAATGCTAAAAAGCTTTTCAATAAAAAAAAAAAAAAAATCTGAGAAATTTGAAGGCGAGCTTTAAGTAATTACTCTGCGCATCGTGGACCCTCTCACAAGAATATTTACATTACTGTCATAAAGGTCTAAAGTGTAATTAAATTAGTGCCCCAGTTAAACTCTTCATTGCAGGAGTTTTTAGATTAGCTGTGTTCATTTCAAGGGGTGTGGAGGGAGTGGGGTGATGAGGGGACATGGGATCAAAGCCCCCCTTTTTTAAATATCATAAAAGATATTGTTACATTCATGGAGAATGTAAGGTTGAGCACAGATTCTGATAAATGACAATAAACATTATCTATCTAAGGATGAGTGAATATGCTCTTAAAGAAGAAAATGATAGCCATCAAGAAAAAAAAAAATAAAATGGCAGGGATTGTCATCATTAGATTAATTTGTTATGTTCTCAAATTACTTTGGTTATTATTAGCCAGCAGTCATACCACCTGCACTTCAGAACAGGTAATCCATGTATAAGGCCAAGCTTGAATAAACGTATTGTGTGTTGAATAAGAGACTATCTAGGAAAAGCTTGAGTTGCTGCTGGAGGAAGTGTTGGTAAGGCCAGCAGAAGGCACTTACCCTATGGCCCGAGTGTGGATCCTAATTCTCCAGTGTAGTGACATGGACAGTGAGCTGCAAAAATTGTGGTATCTTTCAGATAAGACTCAAGCTGAGGTTTTGATTCTCTTTGGTCATAAAACCTTTCTGGAAATCCTACGTAAAGTGTAGGGGGTTTCCTGATGTCCTGGTTAAATCACCCATCACAGCCTCATCCATTCTGGCCTCCTCATCAACCCCAAATCTCAAACTGCATAACTATGTCTCTCATTCCTTCACCGCCTGATAACTAACATGTGGTTAAGCATAGTGGTACAAAAATGGCTGCTGTCACACCCTCCAGGTGGATACTGCATATTGGTGGTGGTTGAAGTGGCTTCATCCTTCTCTATGTAAATAGTATGAATGATTTGCAAAATGCTTAGCAAATATGCATTGTCTTCTTATTCTTCTTCTTATTATTAGTATCATTATTATTATAAATCACATGTAAAAGCTTCTTATGTTCCTGGCTGATCTTTGGTCAGTTTTACCAAAGAATTTCTTGTAAAGTAAAAATGTCTTTCAGGTGAACCATACAGTGAATAAACTATGAGCAACTGACAAATCATAAAATAAAAGCGTAAATATGATCCAAATGTGATAGAATAACCCATCTAGAGAAATTTGGCAAAATATTGAGCAGCAAAAGTGTCTTAAAGCTTATAGTAAAATTCTTTACCATGTGCTCAGTTTATTTGATTGCCACGCACACTAAATCCATTTCACACGCCATAACTGTGCCTTAGGTTTCTTTTCATTACTGAACAACCTCCAGGCCTCACTTACAAACCCCTAAGATCTAATTTTACAAAGTGTCTTTCTCCTTTGCTTACCCAGCAGAAATTTTTAGACAGGTTTCTTGACTATTCATAATCTTTAATATTGCCTATATCTAAGGAATCTTCTTGTTTGAGGACTCACTTCCTAAAAGACTAGGGTGATTTTTCGGATGGTGGTAACACTTTTGACCTATAATTACATTTTTAGCCATTTGTCCTTTATTCAGTGATAGTAAATTGTAACATCAAGTGTTAAGTATTAATTAAATAAAATGCCCGTAGTCAAAGTTACTTTATTTATGTTTTTATTTTGTGATGTAAGCATTGGGCAGCATACTGTCACAAAGCCCCCTGACACATTCACCAACACTCAGTAATGCAGGCAAAATTTAGATCCACTAATTAACCTTGCATGCACATCTTTGAAAACCAGAGTACTTTGAGCAAAAAACAGTACAGACACAAGGAGAACGTGCATTCTCAGGACAAACAAGTATTGGGACCCAGGCATCTGAAAAAGTGAGGTATCCTGTTTTAAGTACTGTCCTACTATGCTGCCCATTTTATGAACTACTCACCATAATAAAAGGGTATTTGTCTGTGTGTCTGTTAATCTATGTGTCCATCCACTTGCTATGCCTCTGTCATTCCAACAGATGGCACATCACAAACATTTGTAGTAATAAAACGCATTGCATTTTTCATTCCCACAGATGGTGCATCCAACAGATGGCGCATCACAAACATTAACACTACCTTTATAGATCTCATACAAAATGGTATATAACAGAGATATATACATGTTGCATTTGGCATTCCCAACAGATGGCACATTTTATTATGTCATCTGTATAAATAACAAATGCAATGCATTTTATTACTGCATGCGTTACTAAATACATTTCATTATATGGTGCACTGCAAATATTAATGCAGAGGTATATGTTGATTACTTAAACTTCAAGTCTAAGATGAGTAGCACAGCTAGTATTATATAACGTAACAGAGTAAAATCATTAAACAAATAAATGTGGGCTGGTGGTTGACTTGTTAGCTGTGATAAAAGATATGGAAAATGGATGATAGAGAGATTGATGTACTGTGATGGATGACTGGCCTTCCCAGATGCTTGGTTCCTGCTTTGTGTCCAATAGTGTTGCAGGAGGCTTCGGCTCCCAGGGATCCCGTAATGGATTGAGCAGGTTTGAGAATTTTACATTATGTTATGCTATAAATACCCCAATAGGGTTACACCACACCCAGAACATTGTCACTATTGCTACCTTGATAGCCTCTCACTTCTAACTTATCCAAACTGGATTAAAGTGGTTAGAGAAAGTTATGTTCTGTTCTTATATACAGTATATAATCTATAAAGGAATACATTCATTTTTAAGAAATCATATGAAAGTTTAAGAAAGAACATTATTTTCACATAATGTGCATATCTTAAGGGAGTAATCATAAACATTGAATAATGGCATTTTCTACTCTAAAGTGTTACCCATAAAGCTCTTTTTCTGTCAACTTTCAACACTACCATTACTCTCTTAAACTAAGAGCATTTAAGATTTACATTTTTTTACAAATGTTCCATCCAGTGAATACCTGTACTGGGATATATTTCCCATAACCAAAGGTGGAATTAAGTACACTGTACTGTCATTGATTTCAGTACCCAAAGCATTTTACATTACATTACATTATATTATTACGGAGTCAATGGAGGCTCTGATTGGGGCTCTCAAAAGACTGAGTATCTGGGCTTGTGAGTTTCCTGGACAAAAACCAGCATTTAGGCCTTTAATGACCTCTTGGCCACAGCAAACTGCAGTATCTCTGTCTGTCTCATCAAGAAGTTTACTTACCTCAGCAGCGACATTCATGTCTTTAGTGACTTTTCCTATGAAGTCAGTCGACAGATTGGAGAGCATTGGGGTCATGAGGTCATGAGTGTGTTTCTCCTGATATCTTTTCAAAACGACGAAGGTCCAAGTCTATAGAGTCCTGGTGCTTCCTGCTTTGCTACATGGTTGCAAGACATGGATGCTATCCAGTGACCTGAGACAAAGACTGGACTCCTTCACTACTCTGTCTCTTCAGAGAATCCTTGGGTACCTTTGTGTCAAATGAGCTGTTACTCATGGAGTCCCGAATGAGGCACATTACCTGCATTGTGCAAGGGAGCATCAGTTACAGCCATGTGGCGCAGTTCCCCAAGGGTGATCCAGCTTGCAGGATCCTCATTGTCCTCATTAGAGGGCGCTAGCGGCCAAACCAGGCTAAGGAGTTGCCCACGTAACACCTGGCTGTGGCAGACAGATTGTCAAATCCAAGGAGTGAGGCTGGACCACATGTCTGCCTGAGGGGTTGCCAACCAGGATCCCAAGCTGTTTTATCGCATGATGGGTATGGCAACATGACTAGTCCAGTACCAGTACATGTTCCCCAACATGACCTGACCAATCATGACGTTTTTTGAGCATGGTTTTCCTTTACAAGATCACAGGGACCAGTAGCATCAAGTATGAGGCAATGACCATCCCATGATAGTACCCATCATAGGCACTCATACTCACACTCATTCAGTTTAGATTTGGCAATTAACCTCTTCTCCATGTCTTGGAAAACATAGGCCGACAACTGAAGAACATGCAGACTCCACACAGATATTGACTCTACTGATATTCAAACCTGTGTACCCCGAGATTGTCCTCAGGTTTTCCTTACCTCTGACTCTCTTCAACATGTAACTTCTCTGTCTAGATTATGTCTACACCACTGCAGCCTTGTTAGGGTAAACTGACTATGGTCATCTTATTTAAAACATGCAAAGGAATGGTGTCAAAGCCCTCAGGGTGGTCCCCCTAGAAAATCTTAAAGACATTTTTTTGTCCAGGAAGTTTGTTCATATGATGTTCCACCACTCTGGGTGACACAAGGACTCTTTCACAGGTAAAGGCCTGACACTCATTTACATCAGCAGTTATTTTTAATTGATTTTCATTGATTACAAAATGTTCACAATAACAGGATGGGAGTAACACAGATAAGCAGCCAGAATCACAAAATCAAATGAACAAAATAAAACTTTAAGAAAGTACTCCACCATACTGGAAGTCTGACTCTGTGAGGTGGTTACATTTGAACATCTTTTTTTATTTTATTCTTTTTTACTTTATTTTATCATTTTTTTTAGGTGTTTTTGCATGTCATGCCCTTCTTTAACTTTTCTTCAACCATTTTACTTTTGTACTTGCCCAGCACAAATTAGTCAAATACCAGAGAAGGTGTGAATGTACAAGCCGGCTCACTTCTCCAGCTGCTTGAGGTGAGTTAACCAATAGATGTTGAAGCTATTTTATTCTAATTCCTCTTTGTTTACTTTTTCCAAAGATTTCCAGCCTCACCTCAGTAGAAATTTAACATTTTAAAATTCAATAAAGTTAATTGAAGCCTTTAGAAAATGTACTGCTCCCCTCACCTTTTCACACTGTAAGGGAGCATCTGTTCAATAACTAAATTAAACAAAGCAACATCCCCTAATGTGCATTGTTATTAAAGGTGGGATTAGCGTAAAAATATTTTTCAAAATAATGTTTGTTTCATTTGAGGTATACTTTATATTCTAGCAAAAACAAAACAAGCTATTTTGCACATTTAATCCATTTCTATTTCTCTCCAAAGACGAGTATTTGAGTGTTATCTGCAAACCCCTTTTTCCAGATGAGTTTGTATTTCAAGTAAAGAACCATTCCTCCCAAGTTATAAAAGGTCTTTAGAACAAAATAACGATAAATTCAGATGTAGGTACATAAAAACTGACATCTCTATCAGGGAGTATCAGCATCCTTTCTCACTCGATACAGGCATTTTTAAGATAAATGGAGGAAAAGGCCTGGGAATGTATCTGACCGCTGGCTTTCTCTAATGAATAACCTCCACTTTGGGTCCTGCAATGTAAGCAGAATGGCCACCTCGCAGGCGCTAGGGCTTGCCATGAATCTGCCGAGACAGCCGACATAATATCTGGGCGACAACACGTGTATGACTTCCATTTTCTTGGCTTTCTATTGATTTTCACTTAATAACTGGGGAAATACTAAACGTCAGTGCTGAGTACCTAATAAATCCTGTCTGAGCTTTTTTATTGAAGAGAATTTAATAAAAGCAGCAATTGGGGGCTAAGAGATTTGTCTCTTGCACAAAAAAAGAAGAAAAACAAGTGAAAGCGGGGTTTATTATCACACTTTTACCTTAACGTCTTTATATAGGGCTTTACTTGTTGGAGATGTTGGCTAGTGTCTTGATACTAAATGGCTGACAACATTTAATACTTAAAGTAGCCTTTTCCACTGATCTTATTTTGGTTTTGTAAACTACATGTCTTCAAATCCTATGTACTTTTATTTTTTTCTTCTAATGCTTGACAAATTATTAATGCATGAATGTCAGCTTAGGTGCATGAACGAATATTTAATGTTTAAGTTATTTAATTTAATAATTAAGAGGGAACAGTTGCAGTCATATGAGAATCTGCTAATACAAGAATTTAAAGGGAACTCTTGCAGTTATATAAAATATATATCTGTCATATAAAAAATATGTGTGATATAACACAATTACATTTATTTGGCCATATTTACTGAGTGAAAATCAATATACATGATCATTTTAGTTTTTGTGTGTTTGAAGGGTTGTTTGTTTAATCTGTCTATCTATCTATCTATCTATCTATCTATCTATCTATCTATCTATCTATCTATCTATCTATCTATCTATCTATCTATCTATCAAATAGTAGTAATGTCTACCTGTGAAAGTGTTATCCTTGGGTATTCATTTAAAAATACTGCTTATCTATATATGTAAACAAAATAAATTGTCATAAACCCTAAAAAAAGAAATATGGACACTGAAGAAAAAAAACTATATGTCAAGAATACAGTCGACATGTTGACTTTATTCTCGACGTTTTCACTTTATTCTCGTAGTTTGTCATTAAAGTAGAACATCATAAACTAAACATCATCTTAAAATGAATATTTCATTCACTATATTATCTTAAACCCACCATAAGTTAATGTAGCACATTAGGTGCTTTATGTCAAGTGTTCCCCAAGCCATGTTAGTCGGCTTGTGCTTCTTAAACTGATTTTCTCTTGCACTAAGAGGAGGTGGAGGCAGCGATCACCACACAGAATACATTAATTTCATGATATTCCTGCTCCCTGAACATTTAGAATGCTAAGATAAATACTTGATATTATTTTCATGATGAAAGGTGTGGTGGCGTGGAGGTTGCACTGACATTCTACTGACAAAATAAACTATGAGAATAAAGTGGAAATGTCAAGAATAAAGTCAACATGTCGACTTCATTCTTGTCATAAGCATCAAGATTAAAGTGGAAATGTCAAGAATAAAGTCCACATGTCGACTTTATTCTCGATATATAGTTTTTAATTTCTTTACTGTCTCCGTATTTTTTTTCTTCACTGTGGCCCTAATATTCTTCCGTATATTTGCATTTTCAAACACAACAGAATATAGTAATTTTTCCATGTAGCTATCAACCTTTTCCTGGCCAAGGTCTTGGGAAACAAGCAGAAAGTAGCCTCAGATAGAAAAGCAGTCAATTGCAGGGTGTCTTAGAAAGAAAGAAAGAAAGAAAGAAAAAGTGGCAATGTGTTGCATGTTGATTGTGTTAACACATCCAAGTAAGAATTTCACTGTACTATGTACAGTATGACAATATTAACCCTATAAATCTATAAATCTGTAACTAGTAACTTTTAATTTATTTATAAATACTGTATCTCTTACCTTTAGTTTTAATTAATGCCAAGCACTCTTTTCATGGTTATTTACTGTATAGAGCATGTTACAGATCTAAATAAATTAAGGTTCTGTCTGGAAACTTTATGTGGAAGGGCCTTTTGGGAACCAAAAATTGTTAAAAAAAAATAGTATAGCTCCGAAGAACTGCCCTGGCACCTTTATGTTTAAGAGTGTGGAAGAGACAAAGACTGAAAAGGAGGTGATACTTTCTGGAAAGATAAAACAGATTTAAATGACAACGTATGAATTTAGTAAAAGAAAAATGTACAAATACATACCAGGCCTTTTAATAACTTCTTAGCCACTGCCAACAGCAGTGTGTCTGTCTGTGGAGAGAGTGTCAAACTTGTCAAAACATTTACTTACCTCAGCCTTGACATTCATGTCTCAGGTGACTTTTCCTATGAAGTCAGTAGATGAATTGGAAGAGCATGGAGGGTCATGAGATCACTGGAAAGGAGTGTGTGGCGCTCCTGATATCTATGCAAAAGGACGAAGGTCCAAGTCTTTAGAGTCCTGGTGATTCCTGTCTTGCTAAATGGTAGTGAGACATGGATGCTATACATTGAACTGAGATGAAGACTGGACTCCTTGGGTACCTTGACTCTTTAGAGAATCCTTGGGGACCACTAGTTTGACTTTGTGTTGTTTAGTGGTTGAGTGGTTGCTCACGGAACCCGGAATGAGGCACATTACCTGCATTGTGAGGGAGCATCATTTACGACACTACGGCCATGTGGTGCAATTCCCTTATTCTGATCTGGCTTGCAGGATCCTCATTGTTGAGAACTTGAATGGCTGGACCAGACCAAGGGAACACCCACATAACACCTGACTACAGCAGATTGAGAGTCATTTCTCAAGGGTGGGACTGGACCACGTGTCTGCCTTGTGGGTTGGCAAGCAGGATCCCAAGCTGTTTCATTGTGTGGTGGGTATGGCCATATACTGTACCAGTGTATGCATCCCAACCTGACCTGACTCTGACATACATACTTGCTTTAAATTGAAACAAGAAGTGCTGAGCATTAGGAAGGACCTGAAGACTTTTAGATAAAACATTTCTGTGCTTTTTGCCCATGTTGCTAACTTCATGCTTCTCAAAACCTTCAGTAATTGACTGTGTAATGAGTTATGAGTAGTCACCACTATTTACTACAGCTTTAGACAAGTAGCTGTTACCCCTTGAAGAAGAACCTTGTTTTCCATCTTCTTCTGAACACTGAATGGTAATATTGCAACTGAATTAGTGGATGGGCACCTGATGACATGACACATGTCAGAGGCTAAGAACGGGTGGGGAAAAAAAGATAATTATGACATTAACAAATGCTAAAATACCAGGCATGCTTCACATGATGTTAGATGATAAACGGCTTTCCTAACTCCAAGTAAGAGCCTTTGAGCCAAGACTTCCAAATATTACAGTTACATGCTTTATATCTGTGAAACATTTTAGTGAAACATTTTGTATGATTATATATCAGAAGGTCATTTGTGAAGTCACACTACAGCATTTTCTGTGTCAAATAAATTTATGTCTTTCTAGCCACATCAGTTTACTTGTGATCTCGTTAAAAATTTATATATTTTATTTCACTTTTCTTTATCTAGATTGCTTTTCATGTAATTGCTTACTGCTTTAAATGTGCATAACCCAAAAGTGTTTTAATAATTTCTATTAAATTGCGTCTTTGTCTAATTTTAAAACGCATTTTAACTCTTATTCTTGACTTAATTCATGACACCTTCCATGGTGCTGAAAGCAGCAAATCTTGCTTTTCAATATTAACCATAATATGCTGTTTTTTTAAAATAGGAGATTTAATTTAAAATGATGAGTGAAAGATACAAATGACTTTCTGGAAATGATCGCTAAAAAGTAGTTCCTCAGACATACAGTAAGGTCTGGTATGGGATGTTAGCCCTGAGACCTCTATGGTGGCAGTTAAGTTTTTTTATTTAAAACAAGATGAACAAACAAATGCTTGCATATCTGGGTTCTAACATACACCCACCTCTCTATGTATTCTCAAACCCATTTCGATAATTGGAGTGCTATGTTATATTTAGTTCAATTTATTTTCAGCGCAGGCAGAGAGCATTGTGTCAGGTTTTCAGGTAAATGCAAGTATAAACTTTACAGATTACTCACAGGGAAACAAATTGGTCTGAAACTGATTCAGATAAATAGCGCAGAGCATTATCTGTCCATTAATTGTTGAACTGGTGTCAGTTGTTGTAACATGGCAGAAAAATATTTATTCTTTAATAAAAAAACGTAATCCAATTGATCACCATCTTTTCTAAATAAATATTGTAAATGCATGTCTACACTGCTGTAAAAAGTCCAAAGGTAAATCCAAAGGTTTTCCTCTATTCTAAACATGCATATCACTGGGTGGGTGCATTTGTCAGCATTTTATATTTTGTTTGTTCCTTTGCATTTTGCAGGTGGAGTGGTGGCTCTGAGGCTAGGGATCTGGGCCAGCAGTCGGAAAGTTCCCAGTTTGAATCCCATAAATGCCAGAAGTGACTCCACGTGGTTGGGCCCTCGAGCAAGGCCCTTAACCTGCAATTGTTCCATCCTGGTTATAACGTTAACCTGCATCCAGCCCAGCAAGCAGATCCTCCAACTTGCATGGAAAACTCAGGAATTGGTGGCAGGATTTTGATCCCGAGATGGTTTACCGTGTGGTGGGTGCGGCAATGTGCTATATCATATGTTTCTGGACCTCTCTAGTGGCTTTAACACCATGCAACAGCTGCTCCTTAGGGGCAAGCTGACAGAGATGGAAGTAGATTCATACCTGGTGGCATGGATCGTGGACTATCTTACAGACAGACTTCAGTATGTGCGTCTCGGGAACTGCAGGTCTGACATTGTGGTCAGCAGCACAGGAGCGCTGCAGGGGACTCTGCTTTCTCCGGTCCTGTTCAGCCTATATACATCGGACTTCCAATACAACTCTGAATCCTGCCACGTGCAAAAGCTCGCTAATGACAATGCTATCCTGGACTGCATCAGGAGTGGGCAGGAGGAGGAGTATAGGAACCTAATCAAGGGCTTTGCTAAATGGTGCGACTCAAGCCACCTACAACTGAACACCAGCAAAACCAAGGAGCTGGTGGTGGATTTTAGGAACCCAGGCCCCTCATGGACCCTGTGATCATCAGTGACTGTGTGCAGAGAGTGCAGACCTATAAATACCTGGGAGTGCAGGTGGATGATAAATAGGACTGGACTGCCAACACTGATGCTCTGTACAAGAGATCTGTAGTACAGCAACAGGTGCTGAGCAGGCTCCTGTCAGTCATGGAGAATCCACTGCATCCACTGAACAGTATCATCTCCAGACAGAGAAGCAGCTTCAGCGACAGACTGCTGTCACTGTCCTGCTCCACTGACAGACAGAGGAGATCGTTCCTCCCCCACATTATGCGACTCTTCAATTCCACCTGTGGGGGTAAAATTTAACACTACACAGGATTATAAACTCTTATACCTGCCTCTCCACCTAGCATTTTTTTACATGCACTGCTTTTTTTATTGCTCTTTAATTAATATTGTTTTTATCAGTATGCTGCTGCTGGAGTATGTGAACTTCCTCTTGGGGATTAAAAAGTATCATCTATCTATCTATCTATCTATCTATCTATCTATCTATCTATCTATCTATCTATCTATCTATCTATCTATCTATCAGCGTAGGCTCCCAACCTCTTTGTATATCACGCATTGTGTTTGGGATTTTTTTCTCTCCTTATAGCCTTTTGTGTTTTGAACACAAGCTTGTTGACTATCAGCAGGTGCATTAAAATAAAACTTGAATGATACCATGTATCCATCTATCAAGTTCAGAGTTGCGGGCTATCAGTCCTTATTCTGGGAGCATCTGGTTCAGAAGATGACCCTGGACAGAGTGCCAGTCCATAGGTGGACACACCCATAATTGCACATTTTGGGCCAATTCATAGTGACCAATTAACCTAAAATTCTAATTATTACAAAAAATAATCCCCTATATAAAATATTCATATAATCAAGAACAGTTTCATACCAGTCTAAAAACAAAAACTAACCTTGAATAATCAAAGTGATATGAATTATAAAAGGATGATTGAAATATGCTAGAATGTTATATTATCAGTGGAAGGTTAACTGGCTATAATTAACAATTAAATCTATGATGGAGGATGCTTAATAAAAGATAGAGATCTAACTTTAATAATTAATTTGCATATCAGATTCAACTTCTGACACAGTTTGTGTTTCAGTCAGGTTACATGACAACAAATTAAAATGGCAAAGTTCATCATTTATTACTAATATAAGCAATATTTATCTTTAGCACATAACATATATAGAACTTTCCATAGACTCCCGAGGGGGGCGCTTCCAAAACCACTGGGTGATAATGATTGTATTTTTTGGTTGTTCTAAATGCTATTAGTTTTAAATAATAAAATCAGAAGTGTTTTCCTCACATTTCTGCATGTTGCTAATCTCATATGTGTCACCTTCATTATTCATCATAACCGCGTCCCGAAAACCGTGTTTGGAATGCCTGGCAGGAAGATACCACATTCTAATGAGTGCAGAGCAGATCTGCTAATGACCTTGTATGCGCTCTCTGGCTAATTCCTTTTTTTATTTAACAAAAAAAAGGTCTTCACCTTGACATGATTGAGTCGCATGATTGAGTGATAAGAACATCTTGTAATTATTGTTCGGAGGCACAGAAGACCGATACATCATTAATGTGCTGTTTGACCTTTTGGATTAGTAAAAGAAAACAACTAAATTAATAAAAATGGCTTCAATCCAAATCCTGTCCAGAAAGTAAATGTAACAGGTTGCTTCATATTAAAAGAATACTAAATGGAAGTGCAGCTAATACGATTATTTAACATGATTTTTATTAGTAAGCCGTCAACATCTGCCTTCACTCTAATGAGTCCAGGTACTTACCACTCTGTCATTTTCATTTTATTTTACCTATGGCAGATTATTTGAAAACCAAAATCTTTGCATGCTGCTTGTTTGGACTGAAAGGATTTGGATTCCTCGACTACTGGGTTAAATGATACATAAAAAATATTATAACTGGAGATGCCTATCTGCAAATAACATGTTTTGAAATTAAAAAGGCTTTCTTAGGAACCTGAATGGGACATTTTGAGTTTTGTAAGATGTAGATGTTCTATCTGACTCAGGCAAAGCCCCCCTGAATGTGAAATGTGTCATTTCAATCAAGGATTTAGGGAAAGAAATGTGAGAGTATGTTTTGTGTTGGTGGGAAGGCAGGGCAGAAGTAAAGAGAAGCAGCATAACCTTTCATTTTGCTATGCTTCTATTCAATGTCATGAACCTGCTGTTCCAAAATAAGGTCATGGGGTTTAACTCTAGATGGCAGGCTGTCTCTGGAACACCATTTTATTTAACATAAATGAAGTCAATTTTATTATAGGCGTATTGAGTCAGTATAATAACTAATTATAGTGAAATTATATTATGAGCTAAACTCCCAAAGTGTCCCAAAAAATGCCCACTTGGGGGAGAAATACCATCAAACCCTGCTTTGTAACAAAAGAGGGCAATGAAGACTCTTTATAAATTAAAAGGTTTATTTTAACAAAACACTCTGTTAATGACAGACAAGCCCAGAGGAGCACAAAGGTACAATACCTTCAAAATAGGCACACCAGAGGCTAACAATGAGCAAACACATCATCTATAAGGTGCAGCCAGAAAACACAACCAGAGTTCTAACTATAATGAAATCACAAAACAAAGTAAAGAATAAATTTAGAAAACTCGCCACACCATAAGTGCACTCACAATGAACCACAAGAGACTGTAGGTTTTCTCAGCATTTTTTTTGGCCAAGAACAGACCCTTGTAGGGATGAATGGGTAGCCCTTATTTTTGGGTAACGACCCCACAAAACACACAGAACATAAAAGAAAATACATAAATACCTAGAAAGTAAATGTCCAATGATATTAACATAAACAAAGGAATCAAAAATAAACAAAACATATAAAAATGGAATTTGCACCACAGCCAAGCGTGAAAGCCTGGCTGAAATATAACAAATTCTTACTTGCATGTACTAATCAACAAGCAACACGTTGCCAGTCTCTGGTGTTGCTTGAATAAAATGACTCTGTAGGGCAGTAAGTAGCATTATTGCCTCAGCGTTCATGGATCCTACTTTGATTCTTAGCTTTGGTGCACTCAAAGAGGAGATTGCATTGCTTTTGACATTTATTCGGGGAGTTCTTCAGTGAACTATGGTTTCATATAACTGACAAAAGAAAGTTTTACAATTAATTGTAAATTGCCCCATATAGCTTGATAAGGCATTGATGGGAGGAAAGGAGCCCATGTGGCGAATATGGGGCCTATCTATTTTACTTAACATCTTGTACTTGTTCCTGCAAACTTAACGTATTGATAAGGAAACAAAAAAATGTCAATATGTAAGATTTAATGCTCCAAAGCAGAAGATCCTAGTTGTTACTGAGATCAGGCATGGTTTGCTTGGGCTAAGACTGGTAACCTTCCTTCCGATAATTAATTTACATCACCAACTAGAATTCCCCCTCAGAAATAACTAACGATCAACAAACATCAATATGATAAAGAATTTACGTATGTTATTTTACTTGTGACCTGTGGCCTCATGTATAATACTGTGCGTAGAATTCACAGTAAAACATGGCGTATGGAAAAAGAGGAAATGTACATACGCACAAAAAAATCCTAATGCACAAAAGCGTGCATAAGCAAACTTCCACGCACTTTCACTCCATTAATCCTGGTCAGTGTGAAATGTAATGCGCATCCACACACCCGCTGCCCCACCCCTACTCCTCCCACAATTTTACATATTTTAATATGCTAATCAATATAAATAGCCCCTTCAGTTCAGTGTTCGGTTAAAAGACAATGGCAAAAGTATGTGAAAAAAGAAGAATTTCAGTGAATGCATAGTGGAGGCAAGGAAAAATGTACTATTTGTTGGTTTACACAGTGATATAAGCAACAAAAGCATAGCAGACACATTCAAAAGTTCAAGTTCAGAAAGTCATAAAATGCCCGAAATAAAAAAGAAGTTGTCAGTTATCACATTCGACTTGAAAATGTGACTCGCAACACCCCGTCTGTTTCTTCTGTTTCAGACAATATTGCAAAAGCTGACCCCCGTGTGATGCTCAGGCAGAGATGGTGCTGCTGTGCCAAGCTCGTCTTTGGGTGCTGGCTGCACAGACACCTCTGCCTTGGAAATCACTGGGAGGGCATCTGGTTGTGTGCAGTCAGACACTGTTCTGAGTCACAAAATGCAATAGTGGATGCTGTAAGAGATGTGAACAAAAGAATATAAGGGCTGTACTATGTGATATTGACCACACTTTAAATTAATTGGTTAAAAAAATAAACGCTGCATCTGATTATCTGTTTTTACATTCTGTGAATTACATTCAAACGCAATTTGGTACGTAGTCCAATTTGGCTGAACATTTGATGTGTCAGGGTCAGGTTCATCATTGCACATCTGTTCACGTACAGTATATGCCGGCACAATGCAACATACTTTCAGCAAACTATAGAGCAGCACATTAATAGAGTGGAAATGCCTTCTATTTACATAGGCAAATTCATTCTCTGAAGGCATCTTTATAGTGCAGCATCGGCACCGAGCAACAAAACGGATGGATTCTCTTCTCTTTACATGACTATTTGAGGTGACTTGCTATATTTGAAAAATTGTTTGCCTTTTGCCACACTAGTTCGAAAAAGCACCTGTGACTGTACGGAGCTGCCGTTCTTATAGGTTCTCCAGCTACATATGATGTAATGCCAGCTAATTCTTTTGTTTGATTCATCCCAGGCTGATGTATTGCAATAGCAATGTGTGTGGCAGTTGAACACTCCGATTACATTTGGCAAACCAGACTTTGCTGTGAATGGCATTTTAATATTTCACTGTTCAACCACAGTGTAAGAAAATCTTATATATCTGGATGACAAATGGATAATACCATCCTATACAGCTGGCATGGAGCAACTCAGTGATGACTGTGAAATACCCCATCTGTCAGCAAGTTCATGTTGAAAAGCTCCTGTGGCTAAAAACCCAAGAGTGGACAGAACTTGCAAAGGAGAATGTAAAGCACAACTTCTCAAAATCTGCGTTTGTAAAGCTGGCACCAGTTCAGCACACAAATCCAAGAGGATAGCACTTGGAAATCATAATCAACTTAGAAGCCAGTCATCATCCATCCATCCATTTTCCAACCCGCTATATCCTAACTATAGGGTCATGGGGATCTGCTGGAGCCAATCCCATCCAACACAGGGCACAAGGCAGGAAGCAAACTCTGGGCAGGGCGCCAGCCATGGCCATTCATTTTCTCCGAAATCCCTGTTAACACGTCAGAGTATTAGGGCCTTTATATATTTGTAGCTAAAAATCCACAAAAGGAGAAGATGAGACACCTATCTTAAAATAGTCTTTTATTCCTAAGCTTTCAATCCCTACCAGGAGTCATCATCAGAGGAAAATGGTTAGACATACAGGAATCAAAGGTAATATATAGCAAGTGAGGGGGCGGGAGTTAATAAGAGGGTGTTGGTCATAAAGTCTTATTTAATAAGTGTAATAAGTGGATGTTCTTCTTTTCAAACCTGCGAGTGCTAAGTTTATGACCAAGTGTCTGTTAATGGTGTTTTCACTCAATAGCCACGATTCAGCCAGTTCTCTGGCACTTTTAGTATTAGCCTTGAATTTTAGTTGCACTGTGTCACAGTTAAACATGTGTCCAGTTGAACTTGTATGTGCATATAGTGGCCTTAGGTTCCTTCTGATAGCATTGTGATGTTCTTGTATATGTGTTGCAAGTGTTTTATATATATGCACATACCAATTTAACTGGATAAGTAATTAGGAGTAAGAGTCAATAAGAGTTACGGTGATTCTGTTGCAAGTTCAAGATGGCTGGTCTTGTCAGAGTAATAGGGCCTTTTGGTGAGAATGTGGAGCAGTGGAGCTCATATACAGAGTGTTCTGAGTGCTTTGTTAAAGCAAATGATATTTCAGATGAAAAATTAGTTTCTGTTTTTTGAGTGTTATGGGAGTAAAACCATTCAACTTGCTGTGTAGTCTTGTCCAACTAGATAAGCCTGGAGAGAAATCTTATTCTCAGGCTGTTGGAATTTTGAGTGCACATTTTTCACCAAAGGCATTAGTAGTTACTGAACGGTTTAGATTCCACAAGTGAATCAGGAGGAAGGAGAATCACTGACAATGTCCGTGGCAGCACTAAAGAAATTATTTGAACATTGTGAATTCAATAAGGTACTAAATGGCACAATCTGAGATAGGCTGGTATGTGGACTGAGAAGTGAAACAATACAAAAACGGTTTTCTGACAAAAAGTGCCCTAACCCTTTGAAAGGCAATTGAAATAAGTGTGTCCATGGGAATGGCAGCTAAAGAGGCTCAGCATTTGAGCATAACAGGGCAAATTCATAAAGTAAATATAAAGAGTGAGGACACTTGTACAGGGTTCTGCTATTATTGTGGTAAACAAGCTGATTTAGCTCCAATCTACATGTTAAAAGACTTGGATTGCAGAAATTGTGGCAAAAAGCGTTACATCGAGAAAGCATGTAAATTCAAGAAAGTTAAAGAGACATGTTATAGACATGACAGCAAAGAGTTAGCATTTAGACAAAAGAAAACATATTTTCAATCACTGCAACCTAAAGTATTAGAAATAATAGTGGAAAGTGACACATCTGAAGATGAAGTATTTTCAAATATTTTGAGTCTTGAAAGTAGCTCACAGGGATACCAAGTATCTCCATTATTGGAAGGATAAGAAGTATGCATAGAAGTGGGCACAGGGGCAGCTGATTCTCTTGTGTAAGATAAAACGTACTATAAATTCTTGAGTCACCTTCCACTGAAAAATGTTAATACAGTGCTCAAAACGTACTCTGGTGAACCTGTGAATGTGTGTTGAATGATAAAGGTGACCACTAACTGAATAGGCAGAAATTGCTTTACCATTGTATGTAGTGGAAATAGATTACCCATCATTATTGGAGAGATCGTGGTTAAATAAAATTCCTTTGGATTAGCCAAATGTGTGTATGCTGCTCAGAGGAGAAACAAAATTGGATGAAGACCTTAACACACATGGTGACTTGTTTCAGGTGAGCTGGGAAGCATGAAGGGCATTAATGTCAGACTTAACACTAAACCTGACAGTCAACCAAATTTCCTGAAGGCAAAGCCAATTCCTTATGCTATTTGACTAAAGTTGAAATTGAACTGGATTGCTAAGTTAATTCTGGTGTTCTGAAACATGTGAGAGTAAGCAAATAGGCTACTCCTATTGTATAGTAACTTTGATGGATCAGTTCATATGTGGGGACTTTAAGGTGACCATCAATCCCGTGTTATCTGTAGATATAGATGATCTGTTTGCAGGCCTTGCTGGTGTACAGAAATTCCGGAAAACAGACGCTGTGCTGTGCATGTGTAGCCAAAGTTAAGGGAATTGTTAACTCTTATAACTCTTAAGGGCCTATTGCCTTAATGACGCCTACCATTTGGACTCACCACGGCTCCAGCTCTATACTAAATAGCAATGGACTAAATCTTAAGTGGACTTCCAGGAGTGTAAGTTATTTGGATGACATCTTTGTGACTGGAAGGAACGAAGAAGAACAAGTTCAACATTTGGATACCTTCCTTAAGAGCTTAAAAGAATAAGAACTGAAAGTTCATAAGAATAAATGTGAGTTTTTCAACTCAAGTACAGAATATTTAGGACATGTAATAAACACTTGTGGACTACACAAGGCACCCTCAAAAGTTAAGGCAATTGTTGTCATGTCTGCTCCTCAGAATGTAAGCCAATTATGTTTGTTTCTGGGACTTCTAAGTAGTTATGGAACATTCATTCCAAGTTTGGCAACTCTTTTAAAGTCATTACATCAATTGGTATCTCAAATTAAGGCTTGGAAGTCAACAGAACAATGTAGTAAAACTTTTACCAAAGCTAAGGATGCTCTTGTAAAATCTGATGTCCTCACACATTTTGACTCAACACTGCCATTGCGGCTTGCCTGTGATGCTTCTCCATATGGTGTTGTGCCCTCCAGTGTGGAGAAACCAATTGCTTTCATTTCATGTACCTTGAATAAAGCTGAAAGCAATTACGCACAAATTAATAGGGAGGTAACGGGAATAATTTTTGGAATTTGAAAATTTCATCAGTACCTTTTTGATAGAAAATGTACCCTTCTTACCAATCATCGACCCCTTACTACCATCTTTGAGCCTCATACTGGTATACCATCTCTAGTAGCTAACCGATTGCAAAGATGGGTATTGCTTTATCGGTGTGACACGACATTTGCGTGATAGACATATGAGCGCCGACAAAATAATGCAGATTAAAACGTGGCGTCAAAATCGCGTCGACAAAATCGCGAAAGTTTCATTAAATATGAATTACTAGTTTAAAGCATATATAACAATTTTTATTTTAGAAGTCAATATTATGAGATGCGGCATGCCATAAGCACGGCACGCAGATAGTCCTTAAGATCACGCCCTGCATATATAGGAAGAATTGCAGCAAGACGTCTTGATAGTTGAGCGTATTTAGACTTGCTGGCTGCCTGACTGCTGGTAATTCCGCTTTGTATACGACGCGTTATGCCAACCCTCGACTGAGTTATTTGTTCACGGCATGCCATTAGCACGGCACGCAGATAGTCCTTAAGATCACGCCCCGCAGAATGCCATCAGCAGGGCACGCAGATAGTCCTTAAGATCACTCCCTGCAGGAAGAATTGCAGCAAGACATCTTGATAGTTGAGCGTATTTAGACTTGCTGGCTGCCTGACTGATGGTAATTCCGCTTTGGATACGACGCGTTATGTCAACCTTGGACTGAGTTATTTGTTCGTGGCATGCCATCAGCAGTTATAACAGTTATAACAGTTATAACCTAGCGCATAATTTGTACATAATGCACTCGTACGCGTCCCACTCTCCTGGCCTCTCTCGCGATTTTGTTGGTGCGGGTTTGTCGGCGCTCATTTGTCGGTCACGGTTTTGTCGGCGCTCTAGGACTCTCACGTTTACCCTTGCCAGTTACCTGATGTGAGAGCCCAGAGATGAATATATTTTATTTTAAGCAGGTAAGTGAGATACCTGAGGCTTCATTTCAAGTTAAACAATTCGCTCGAAATGATCCAATACTGGCTAAAGTAATGGACATAATTCTTACTGGTTAAAGTCCTGGAACCTAAAGTAAAAACATAACTGCCTAGAAAATGTGAACTGTGTCATCATCCCTCCAGCACTGAGAAAACCTTTGATCCAGTAGCTTCATGCAACTCATGTTGGCATTGTCTGCATGAAGGAGATGGCAAGGATGAGGGCTAGATGAACATGTTGAGGAGAGGTCCAAGACATGTTTTTCTTCTCATAAGATTAGAAATGCCTTGGCTTGACCTATAGGACTGACCTGAAAAGGGTTGGCAGCATATCCATGTGGATTTAGTAGGCCCTTAGAAGAAAATATGTTCCTGTGGGTGTGAATGCCTATAGTAAGTTGACAGAGGTTTCTGTTATGCACTCAACAACTGCTGCTAATACATTGCAAAACTTATAGGAAGTATTCTGACGTTATGGCTTCTTAGAGCATCTTGTGAGTGAAAACAGTCCTCAGTTTGTGTCACGGGAATTTGTCACTGTTTCCTATAAGCCAACAGAGTTCTGCACATTTGCTCTGCACCACAGTATCCTTCTATGAACAGTTTAGCAGAAAGATTCGTACAGACAATGTAGCATGTTCTGAAAGCATCAAAAGACGAAGGCTCTCTTCATACACATTTAAACCAGCTCTTACTATTTTATCGGAGTTCTGAGCACAGCACCACTAAAGCTTCTCCTGCCATCCAAACGATGAAGAGACAACTTTGTACAACTTTTGACTTGCTAAAGCCACCAGAAACAAAAGAAGTGGTATATCATTATCAACAAAATCAAAGTGAATATCAAGACAAGAAAGTGAAAGATAGAGTGTTTCATTGTGATGACACTGTATTGGCTCAGATTTTTAACAACAAATCCAAATGGGTTTCTGCCACCGTAATCAGTCAGAATATACCTGTTTTTTACATTGTCCTCACTACTGAAGGTATTGTATGGCGAATAAATGTGGATCAGCTGTTGCAGGGATCGTCAGTGTCAACTGAGCCGCCAGATGTGGATTGTCCTGAATTGAATTCTGACAGCAGTGGAAATCAATGTCCTGTTATTGAGGAAAAAATACCACCTATTGAGGTATCAGAAACTCCATCATTCCCACCAGTTAATGTGGAAAGGTCAGCTAAAAAATCTTTGATATCTCCCTTAACTATTTCCATTTCAACAGACGCTAACACTGAACGTTGTTAAATCTGCTTGACATAGATGACCGCCTAACCATCTAGATTTACAAGATTAATCCTTAAGAGTACTTAACAAAAAAAAAAAACATACACGTTCAGCTTGGATTTATTGTTCATGTACGAAACTGAATGTGCATTATTCTCTAAGGGGGTCGGAGTAGCTTGTGCATTTTGTCCTTGTTAAGCATTAATGTTAATAATTTGATTTACATAAACAAATGTTTTTTGCATTGCCTTGTGGGAAAAAGGAAGTGTTGGTGTGTCAGTTCCATAATGGAGTTAAGCGCATGTTGAGTTACCCTCTGTCTCTGTAGTTATTTTTTGGATTTGGAAGGAACACAACAGTGTCCACAATTGAAACATCTACAGTTTCACTTCCTTTAGATATCATCTATCATGGCACATTTGTGCGATCATCATAAAGAATGTCCATCCATTATCCAACCCGCTATACCCTAACTACAGGGTCACAGGGGTCTGCTGGAGCCAATCCCAGCCAACACAGGGCGCAAGGCAGGAAACAAACCCCGGGCAGGGCGCCAACCCACCACAGTCATAAAGAATGTACTTTTAAAATTATTAGGAAAGAAATAAGAGAGGAAAACGTTAAGTACTAGTCTGTTCCAGTCTACAGAATAATTAGAAATGTCTAATGTAGATGAATGGGGGCAGTGAGAAGACATAATTAGATAAAAAAAATATTTCATTAACAGCAAAACTTGGCTTTGATTCAAGAAATTGGTAGGAGTGAAGACCTGTAGTCGCTGTGCCCCTCCAGGAACTGAGTCTGACTTCTCTGCCCTAGAAAGTGTGCATCTCCTGCCCTACACTTATGTTTGACAGTTGGCGAGCTTTACTCAAATAACACATAGATGAAGTTTTAAAGCCAGCTTCCTTATCTGCCTATTTAACACATTCTCTTTTTCAAAAATGAATCAAAGTTGCTTCCCTATCTGGGTGTCAATTCTGAAATAAAAAATATGACACCCTCTCCAGATTGCTGTATCTACTGTAGCCAGTCACTTTTCTTCTCTCTGCCTAATGAAGTGTCTCTGAGTTCACCTCGGCGGCCAGCCCTGACCACTGGCAGCATCTCGTGCCAACATTCCTCTTAGTCTCCTGTTTTTCACAGGATTCGAAAAAGCACACCAGAGTTACAGACTTGCCAAGGTCAGAGTGGCGGAAGGAAAAGCCGTTCTGAGGGTCAGGAAGGTTTTAATGTGCAGACATTGTGAATCTGGATTTCCTACTCGTGACAGAGACTGATGCTAGTTCGTCTCTCTCCCTCTCTCTCTCTCTTTCTCTCTTTGTTTTGCTTTGTTTGATTTATCTACAAATTTGGCAGGCAGACTGTGAAAGTCTACAACACAGTAACACTAGGAGTGATTTACCATCACTCTGCATCTGCTTTATTGAGGTGACAGTATAATGAAGTTTAAAAAATATTCAAGAGGATAGCAAAGTCATTTTAACCCTAGAGGATGGTAGGAATGAGAGAAAGTCTGACAACTTGTAAAAATAAAATGTGTTTACTTTGTATTCATCACCTTGTTGTTTAGTTTTCTTTCATTATCCTGTAGTGCGAAGTGAAGCTCATCATCATTTTCCACTTCCTTTTTATTTAATTGTATTCCAAAATCATGCTGGTTTTGCCCATATATTTGTTTGCATTATTTTTTAGCCACTCTGCTATAAAATAAATCAGTCCATCAGTTCATTATTATTTTATATAGCACCTTTCACAAAGTGTAATACAAAATGCTACAAAGTAGAAAACCAGATAAAATGAACACAAAACCATGGAGATATTGAGTGTGAAAGATATAAAACAGTCAGTGGGAACAGAAATAAGAAAAGGCTTCAGGCTTGGTTTAAGTATAATCATCTTAAGGAGTGCCGATCATAGCCAAACTGGGGCACTAAGTGGAATCTTTTTGCCCCCACCACACCCCTCTCTGAATCCACTTCATTAGTATTTCTTATAACAACTTATTAATTTGAACAATGAATATATAGATAAATAAACAAAGAATCACACATCACAAACATATCTATAACTTTTAATGCCAAAACAAATACTTTTTTTAAAAATAATTAAAACTAGAAAGTGAAGGTTTAGGGGTTTCTTCTGTCTCTTTTATTGCATATTACAACAGCACAGGTCGACATTTGCTGAAGTCAAAGTCATCTATGAGGTCAACAGCTCCTGTGCAGTTTCTGAGTTGAGGCTGACGATGGTCAAGCTGCTTATTCGTTCTTGTGCCATCAATAACCTCAAGTATGTCTTGATCTACTAGATTTTGAAAAGCTGCTAACTGGAAGATTAGATTTGGACTTCAATGGTTGTTAATGTGAATGATATCCATCCATCCATCCATCATCCAACCCATTGAATCTGAACACAGGGTCCAGCACACAGAGAGCCAATCCCAGCCAACACAGGGCACAAGGCAGGAACCAATCCCAGGCAGGGTGCCAACCCACCGCAGAACACACACAAACACACCAAGGACACACTAGGGTCAATTTAGAATCACCAATCCACCTAACCTGCATGTCTTTGGACTGTGGGAGGAAACCGGAGCGCCCAGAGGAAACCCACGCAGACACCATGCAAACTTCACGCAGGGAGGACCCGGGAAGCGAACCCAGGTCTCCTAACTGCGAGGCAGCGGCGCTACGCACTGCTTCTTCATACTTCCACTGTTTTTTCTTTTCTTTTCTTTTCTGTGCTCCTGAGTGGTGTTCACTGAAGCCATCACACTGCTTGCTAAAGGAAAATTATCACAACAGGTCACTGTCAACAATGTTAATTTGACGATTCATGAGCAATAACCCCAATAAAGACAAGCTGCAGATGTCCTGAGCTCCGCTCTGTTTAGGAGGTTGTCACAATGTTGCTTTGAATTATACATCAGTGATGCTAAATGACATGCCCAGGGTTGTGGGAAAAGTTATCTGACTCAAGTCAAGTAAGCCAAGCAACAGAAATGTGTAATCCAAATGACTGTCCAGCAGAGTTCTTGATTTGTGGAGGTCTGCGAACTCCAAAAGGCCCCTGGGCATCAGCCCTCTGATCACAGGACCCACACACAGTGAGTGATCTGCATATAGGAAGGGACAGTTCTGAATTTAAGGAGAAAGCCGGGCCACACAGACAACGTGAGGTTGTGAAAAGATCAAGCTATCTCATGCTTCATATGGGTTTGTTTGGGGTTAACACTAATAACAAACATTTTGGATCAATTGCTTTAATAAAATACTCAACCAGTAAAAGAAGCTTCAAGACGCTAGCATAGCAAATTCTGTCACTGAATTTTATAGTAAAGTAAGCAAGTCTTCTTTTCATATTATAAAGTGGCCCTGTAATTGACTGACCTGTCCAGCTCCTGCCACCCTTTCTTGGATTAAGCAGCTTTGAGAATTACTGGATGACTGATTGACTTTCCCAACATTTTGGTGGCAAAATAGAAACTGGGGAAAATGGGTAGCATTTTATTGCAAAAACTATAAAGAATCATTGGATCCGCAAGCAAATTTTGGAAGGGTAGATAAGTCTTGGTGTGCCTGGCTGATTTTTAATATGATTCTGTTAGAAACTAAACACCTGTGTTAAACAGTTTTGAAAATGTTGGCATAAATGTTTTCTAATCTCATTAAACACTTTAAGCAAGTGAGAAATGTGAAGCTAAAGAAAATCTGCTGCCTTTGAGTACCTCTGATCCAAGTCTGTGTTGTATTACAGTATTTGTAGCACCTCTTATTGTAAACTACTTGCCAATATTTTATATACTACACAATATACTACAATTTTTAGTGCAATAAATGTTTCTGACAAGCATAGTGGTTCAGTTGTTTGCAGGGCTACATCACAGCTTTAGAACATTGGCCTTTAATCTTGGAGTGTTCAATGCTCTGTGTGGGTTTTGTCTAGATAGTCCTCCAAAGCCCAAAGATGTGTCACATTAAATAGATTGAATTAAGTAAAATGGTCTGAAACAAATGGGCATGTGCAAGTGTGAATGTGAGTGTGCCCTTTAATGGACTGGTGTCCTGCACATGATAGTTCCTGCCTTGTTGCCTAGTTTCTGTAATATGAGATACAGTATATCAGCCTAAGCAGATAGGACTGAACCTGCCACCATCTCATTTCATTTTATCTCATCTTATCTTCCACCCTTATTTTCAGAATTGTGATGACAGCATGTCAAGCAGGTCAACCCAGACTACCTGGTTGTCACTTATAGATTCCAGCATTTCCTGGGGAATTCCCAGGCAGTCCTAAGTCATAATTCCCCCAGTTTAGCCTGTGTTTGCTGCCGGATCTCTGCCCAATGAAGTGTGCTTGGAGCAGCTCTATGGTAAATTAACCAAAGGACATCCTTACAACATGCCCAAACCACCTCAACTGGCTCTTCTTAATCTGAGAATCTACTCTGAGGACCTCCTGAATTGCTGAACTTCTCACTCTATTACGGAATGTCAGCCCAGCCACCCTGCTAAGAAACTTCATTTTATTTTTTCGGTCATTACCCACACCTTATACCATGGTAGAGGACATGGAGAAAGAAAAACAGGTAAACCAAGAGTTTTGTCTTTAGACACGGCTCCTCCTTCAACACCTTGACTAGCAAACCAGCTTGCTGTCTCCCAATTTGCTTGCCAATCTCAAGTTCCCTTTTTCCATCCCTCGTGAACAAGATCCTTGAACTCCTCCACTAAAGGCAGTTGTCCCCGACTCACCTATAGAAAGCAACCCACTCTTTCGAAGAGAGAGAGAATCATGATATCACACTTGGAGGTTCTGATCCTTATCCAAGGCAGCAAAACACTTGAGTGCATGGCAAAGTCACAGACAGATGAGGCAAAGAGGACAACATAATCTGCATTAAGCAACAATGCTACCCCTAGAAGCCACCATCTTTTAATGTCTAATTTAGGTCCTTAGACCTTAGTCTAATCAGTCTTGTAACTTTGTAAAGTTTTAGAGATTTCAGCAACATAATATACTGAACAGTTTTAATGGGAATTAATTAAATATCTTTCTCTCCATGCACATATGTCAGTCTTCCATCCACTTAATTGTGAAGTAGTGGAAATCAGAATTCATCCAAATGGCACTGAGCACATGTCAAGAACCATCTGTGGATGGTTGCCAAACTCACTGTCTTCATAACCCACATTCATAGGAAGCAAAGCTTGAATTTGCATTGGACATACAACACTTGTCTTGTGAATATGGGACAACCTGAAGAAAAAACAATGCAGACTTAGGGAGGACCTCCAAACTTCACACAGACAGTCCACCAGCTCTGGAACTGGATTCTGAGTCCTGCAGCTGTGAGGAAGCTGTGCCCAACCACTCTGCCACCCCAGGACAGTCTTATTATCACCAATCAATAATTATTAATAGTTTCAAACAGTGAGATTTTGCACCATATTTTTTATTTTTGCTTTTTATACTGTACAACATAAAACAGCAGATACTTTGGAAAAACTTTCAGTGTTTTTAGCACAGGTTGATTGCTTATTGGATTCTTATTAGCCTTGCTTGTATGGCTACTGCATGTGCCAAGTGCCAGTTAGACTAATTTTGCAGTTCAGTGTTTATGCAAATTGGCATAGAAAGTAACCAGTCACTGTGCAAAACCCATCCAGGTAAATTAGATTATTTTCCTCAGCTGGTACTTCCAAAAAATGTTAAAATAAAATCCAGATTACTTGACTGCAAAAACAAAACAAACCAATTGTTACATTTATGAGTGATAAATATAACTTGTCTAGTATTTTTGACATGTTATATGGCATGTCATATATAATTAATAACTAAAATAAACACCCTAAAGATGTATTGAAGCTCACTGGGTATGAAGATCTACAGTGTCACTTCCTTTAGACAACAGGAATGGGTTTCCGCACCTCCCTTCCAGCTGACCAACTTCCTTCCCAGATCAAGACCTTGAGGTGGCACAGAGGAAGGAGGTTGTCACTTATACTGGTTAGAGGTTACTGTCATTATTAATGCTGGGGTCTGTATTAGAGCCCTCTGTGGCTCTTCAGCTGGAATAGAAACAAGTCAGTGAATTAAAAAGTGATAGAGGTGTCAGAGTTATCAACAATGCCATTAAGCCACACTGTGAAGACAATACACCAAAGTTCCTTCACTCCTCCTAATGCATGCTGGAGGATGAGTTTCCATTCCTTCCTTAAAGTGTGTTTCCTGTATGGGCTGCAGATGCAGCAAACAATAAGAATGGCCAGATTTATATTTCTCCTGTAGAAAATCCCTAGTGGATTCCTCATATTTATTCAATTGGTTTTACTTAAGGGGGTATCTTCAGTGGATAGGTGGCCCAACTCAACTGGCTCCTCACAATGCGTTGACTTCCATTCCATTCTTACTTAACAGTAAATAATTCAGTTCAGAACCATTCAGAGGTATGAAGAACAACTATACCTCTTAATGTCAGAGGCATTGCCCTCAAATTTTCACACCATGTATTCTTCAAACCTGTTTTATGCAGTGGCAAGAAAAAAGTATATGAACCTTTTGGAAATAACCGTCTTTATGAATAAATCTGTCTTAAAATATGGTCTGATCTTCATCTAAGATAAAGCAATAAACACACACCGTCTGGTTTAACTAATAATGAACACATTATGGTATTGTTCTTATACATATTGAATACATCATTCAAGCATTTACATTGTATGTTGGAAAAAGTATGTGACTCCTAGGCTGATGATTTCGACAAAAGCTAGCTAGATTCAGGAGGTACCAAAATTGGAGTCTAACCAATGAAACAAGTTTGAAGGTGTGGTTTAGAGACATTTTGAGTTTGCTATTCACAAAAAAAGAGATTGCGCAAGATGTGCAGTCAAGAACTGTTGATTTGCATAAAGCTGTAAAGGATTTCAAAGTAATTTCAAAGAGTTTACATATCCATCAGTCCAAAGTTAGATACATTTTGCATGAATGAAGATAGTTAAGTACTGTGGACACTCCCTAGAAATGGAAGCCAAACCAAGATGACTCAAAAGGCTCACTGCAGAAATGCTCAATGAGGTAAAAAAAGAACCCTAGAATAACAGCTAAAGAACAGGAATGGTGTCCATGGCAGGGAACCAAGGAGGAGGCCACTGTTCTCCAAAAAATCATTACTGCATACCTGACATTTGCCAAACACCATCTTGACACTGCACAATGCCATTGGGAAAATCTGTGATCTGATTAAACCAAGATTGAGTTGTTCAGGAAGAATATGCTATAGCATGTACCACATAAAAAGAATAACACATACTAACATGGAAACATCATCTCAATCATGAAATTCAGAGGAGATCATGATTTGGGGCTGCTTTGATGCCTTGGGGACTGGAAAATTTGGCATCATCAAGGGGAAAATAAACTTCCATGTTTATCAAGGTATCCTATAGTTTAATATCAGAGTGGCTGTCCTCCACCTGAGGCTCTGTAGATGTTGAGTGATGCAGCAGGATAACTATGACTGGATGGCTTCAAAAAAAGAAAACTTGCATTTTGGGGTGTCCCAGTCAGATCTCAAATTTAACCCAATAGAGGTGTTGTGAAATGATCTTGAGAGAGCCATTCACACCAGACATGCTAAGAATATGGCTGAGCTGAAACAACTTTCTGTAAGGAAGAATGGTCCAATATTACTCCAGAACACTGTACAAGACTGATCTACAGATACCAAAAGCACTTGTGAGACATTATTGATTCCAAAGGAGCTTTTCCTTAGCACACTGTGAATGATTTATGGGTATGTTCAATAAAGACATGAAGGATTATATTTTGTCAGGCATGGGTGTCAGAGGACTCCTCCAGGGGTTGGGAGGCTACCAATGTCTTTGTCCTGTTTCTCTTCTTCCCTCACAGTTTTGTAAAACCACCCAATAAGGGCATTTAGCCCACCCCTTCGGGGCATTTCACCATAAAGGATGGACAGTCTAAGAAGACCTTGCTAGAAGACCTAAGCAAGCCGCAGTGAGGAGCATGAGACTGACTCCCTAGTAGGATGAACCCCAGACCGGGGAGCAGCACATTTGCACATTTTTTTTGTTTGGCGACGAATAAAAGGGACAGTCTGGTTGGTATTCCAAAATTCTGACTAATTCCAGTCTGTCCTTCCACTGCCCGACCACAACTTTTTTGTGTGTTATTAACTTAAGCATACTGTGTTTGTCTATACTTGTGATTTAGATAAAGATCATATCACATTTTATGACCAGTTAATGCAGAAAACCAGACCATTCCAAGGGGTTCACATATTTTTTCTTGCCTCTGTAGTTCTTAAAAATTACAAATAGGAGTACAGACAAGAAGCATTGCTGCTAAAGTTCATTTACAGCCATTTATTAAATTATTATAGCTTAATACTTTCAACAGAAAGACAGTTACTAGTGCTCAATTACCGGGAGCAAAAGGGCACCATGTGCTCCTTTAGGACCTCCTAGTAAATTGGTAGCTCAGCTTTACAGTGAAGTCTTATCTCTAACAATCTCCTTAGATTATATTCAAAGGAGGGATGTACAGCATACAGCCTTAATAGATATGTCAGATGTTGCCCACTTAAGCTGGCCTGCCAGAGGTGAAATCCCTACTCCCCATGCAACACTCATAGTGTATTATCCTGAAACACCCAAAAATTCTCCAGTCTGATCTCATCCAGGAATGCAGCCTTGTCACTATGCATATTTTTAATCGCTATCAGCTATAGAAAATGAACCAGTCCCACATGAAATGGATGGTGTGTCCAACAGTCATAGCTGTTCTTTCAAGTACTCAAAATATGGTGGTTTCAGTTTTGAGTTTCATGTTTCCTTGCCATTGCTAAGAAAAGGCTAGTGAATGACCTGCTTTCTCTTTTGTAATTTATGGAATGTTTGTCTAGGAAATCTTTGCAGCTGTCATACAATAGGTTTAAAAGACCTCACTAGTCTCCTGTGATACTTTGACTATCATCTTAACAACTATGAAGCTAGCCATTAACAATCTATTTTTTAAATGAATGCTTCATTTAGAGAATGGCATACTTGTGCAATGTTTAGCTTTGCTGTCCCTGGATTTGAATCCCATCATTGGTCACTGTCTGTCCGGTGTTTATGAATTTTCCCTATGGTAATAACATTTTACTTTCACATCCACATAAAAATGCATGTTAGGCTAAATAACAATTCCAAATATACTATTCCAAATATATCAACTTGTGCTCTGTACACTGTTTGTTCCTGGTCTGCCTCAATCCTTGATTTGATTAAGTGGTGCAATAATGTTAACTAATTTTTAAAAAATTATGGATTTCAACATTTAGACATCCCTCTTTGTTTATTTCATTCCATAGCCAAACTCTTTATTTCAGCTAGGTATCAAACCCCAAGTGTTTCACCTCTAGATTAATATATAAAATAATGGTCTTTGTAGGATCATTTGGTGGGAAATATTTCGATTGTTTGTACTTGGTCAGGTACAGGGTAGTCTTCAGATTGCGGTTTACTGGCTTGTCCTCTTTGGTCAAGTGAAAAATAACACAAGTCACAGTCTTTATCAGTTCTGTTCTCTTCCCAATTTTCTTGTTTTAAACCTTCTGAAGGGTAAGGCAGGGCTCTCTTTCTAGACGTTCTATGCAGTCTGCTTCTCTCATGCTAATATAATGTTAGAGATTTTTCTTTAAGCAATAAAAAATAACTTTTACAATGGGACGTTTTAATAGTCCGTTATTGTTTTTATCATTTAATAAATGTGTATAAAAATAAATATACAAAGAGTCAGTTCAATGCCATTTCACCTTTAATCCAAGACAATTACATTTACAATGAAGAGTGTGAGGTACTTTTTTTTTTTAATAACACCTGCTTCTTTTGTTGAGTAAATAAATTTACAGCATTTAACATGGGCATGAGAAGGTCACAGAGGCTTATTAAAGTTATCATCGTGATACAGCAATTCCGATTGACTGCTGCTCTTTGGGATCGCCAATAATCTAAGAGGGCGCTGGTGTTTGCTGAGAAAGGTCATCATTCATTTTTTTCTCCCAGCATTAATATCTTTTGTTTGTTTGGTTCTACAAGAAACAGAAATCAATAGCAGTAATTCACAGAGCAATTAGCTGCTCGTCTGTCAAAAAGGCGCACAGTGTACTTAACAGAGAGACCTTTGAAGAGATTTAAGTGAACAGTGCGTGGGGGCTTGGAGAAAGACAGAATAACTAAATTGTCAGGTTTTTTTTTTGACAGCCATGTTTTTATAAAATTCCTCAACATTTTAATCACAACAGTGCACTATGATATACACTGGCTGCTCCCTTTTGTATGCTGCTCAGCAGTGTCCATCTTGATGGAGCTGTTTAGCTGCAAAGAGACAGAGAGAGGGATGCAGTTGATTAGTCCATCCAGACACTTGAGGCAAACACTTGGCAATCTGAATTTACTCACCAAGTGTGAGGCATTCAGCAGGATTTACTCGAGAGGGTTTAGTCCACATTATAAATTTTAGTGTACAATCTAGATCACCAGCTCAGGCAGCACCCCCTGTAATCTGTCAGCAGCTAGGAAGACTAAGCAGGAGTTGTAATGCTATTGTATATATGGTCATCACAATTTCTTATATCTAAAGAGTAAATTCTCCTTGAGTTCAACAAAAACTGAGCAAATGTTAGGGAATGCAGCATAACTATGAGAAATTGAGCTAGCTTTGAGTGAATTATAATGGTATGATGGCCTTTTAAGTGTCTCTGAGGGCAAGGGAAGTGTCTGCCAACTATGCTGGACCGATTATTGCAGCCAAGTAGTGACCTGAGCATTTAGGTCACTGTGCTAACCACTGCAGCACTACCAGAGGTAAAATTAATAGAATTAAACGCCAGAACAGTAACATTTCTTGTAGACATTGGCAAATGAAGCAATAAGCATAATCCACCAAGGTTTGGCCCTCACAGATTCCATAGCAGGTACTCGCGTCAAAAGTACAGTTTGTTTTGGCTTCCCTTACACGCTTGATCGCTCACTGCCAATACTACCAAATAAGCGCATTGATGCTTCACTCCTTCTGGGTTGTGTCAAGTGCGCAGCACTCTGGGTAATAGAATTAAAGGGGTATGCTCAAGTATTATATACAGGTCACATAGAAGTCCATGCAAGAAACATTAGCTTTAAGTCACAAATGCACCAACATATTTCCAGTATCCTCCTGCATGCACGTTTTATGTTTAAACGTATTCACTAGTTCTCCACTAAACTTTGCAAACCAGTAAAATTTGTACTGGGAGAAGAATTTCATGTGGAATAGCAACTGATCCAGCATATCACCCAACACAAGGATCAGTGTTATACACTCAGATCTTATTTATTTTTGGCTGGTACAGTTCTGTGATGCCATGCTGGCCTTGCAAAACATTCCCACACAGTAGAGTACCCATTCAAAACATTTCAAGGCTATTCGTGTTATTCAGTCCTCCAACCCATTTAGCCAAACTTGGAACAAATCAGCCAACTCAGCACAGAAAATGCAACCTTGTGTTTGAATCTGATCACACAACGTCTAGCCCTGTCATGTGTACAATTGGTGTTCCTGCCATTTTCCAAAAATTACACAAGCAAGACGTGTTGGGCAGAGCTGTGTGAATTATATCAGCACACAAGGCAGCTTCATTTCATTATGAATAACCTGTTACTGCACAGCAAAATCTTACAGAAAGAGTTAGATTAACTTTTATTGTGTTAAACTCTTGTAGGTGTATATATGGGATTGTTTTTTTTATTTATACACTGGTAATTTTGCTGTGAGAACTGTTTGAAAAAAAATGTATCTTAAAGCTTTTTGTATGATAAGAAAACAATGAAAATGTTTGCCTCTGTTTTCGGCATTATAGCCATAGCACAATCTAATTATATTTGATTGTGTTACATGTTCATATTTATAATGTAATTTGCTCTAATAATACAAGCTTAAAAATGTACAGAAGACAAGTGTTTAGTGTGCCAAACGAAGTTTCCTTTCTTTCTGATTTATTGTGTATGGTGATAATTTTGTTTTCAGTGCTTATAAAATCATCTCTTATAATCATGAATACTACACTGTATTGTAATTTCTGAATTCGAAATAATGTTTGCTGTGAAAGATTCATCCAACCATTCGTTTTTTTGAACACATGTCCAGGTTGTGGGCATTCTCCAGGTCTTACAAGAACTGAATTACAGGTTGAAAAAAAATTCACACATTGTATAGGAGCTGCAAAATATTGCCAGATTTAGCATTATTGTCTCATAGCTCCAGAGATTCAGTTTTCCAGGCTTGTCAGAGTTTGTTTATGGCTGGCACTTTCTTCTCATGTGTCCATCAGTTTTCTTCAGATATCACTGCTTCCATTCACAACCCTAAAGACATGCGTAATAGATTACTTGGCAGATCCAAATCGACCTGATGTGTGTTTATGTGTGTGTGTGTAAGTGCATGTGTCAGCAAGTGTGCTGTGTGGTGTACTCTGAGGTTGTTAGTTCAAAGCCCATTATTGATGCTGTGTAACCATGAGCAAGTCAGTTCACCTGTCTCTGCTCCAATTGGATAACCAGAAAAAATGTAACCAATTGAATTATAAATGTTGTAAGTCAATTTGGATAACAGCATTTGCAAAATGCTCTGAACTGCTCCAGCTATCCACAGTATTAGAATAAAGAGGTTGTGAAACTGGATGGTGGACTTAATTGTATGGTAACGTTGTCATCAGCATAAAATTAATATTTATTTTCATAACATATATTGTGCTTCTGATCACATTAATGTAGGTGTACTGATTTATGCAAGTCACTTTGGATAGAAATGTCTGCCAAACAACAGTAATAATAAGAATACTGGGGAGTAAGCTGTGGCCAGAATAATTCAGCTTCCTTACAGTTTTAATTCTTAGCCCAGATACTGTCTGTTTGGAGTCTGTGTCTTCTTCTTGTGTCTGAAATAATTTTCTCCACCTAATTTCTTGTTCCCTCTAACATTCCACAGAAATGCATTGTTAGGATACTTGGCAACACTATATGGGCCGCTTATGTGTGTCTGCAATTGTGCCTTGCAACTGAACTAGAGGGGCTATCTCTTAATGATGCAGAAATAAACTTCTGTCTCCCTGAGACTGTATATTGAAATAACCCTGTTTGAGAAAAGGAGTTGATGGACTACTTTCAAACAGAAATGGGTGAAAATAGAGTGTGATTTAGCTCCTTTGACACATTGGTAGTGTTCTGTTTATTTTTGTGCAAAAGGTTTGTGATTCAAATTTTAACAAGCTTCTGCAGCTCTGAAGCTGTGTTCGCATGCCCTACATTATTTCATATGGAATGCACCAGAAATACCATAACATTGTTACAACCACTTAATCCATTTCAGAGTCTGGAGTAGCTGAAGATCATCCCATTAGCATCTGGTGCAAGCCAGGATCGAACCCTGAATGAGGCACCAGTCCATTGCAAGGTTCATATTCTTCCACACATAGGGCTAGTGTCAAACACCAGATTAGAAAAATTGTGCTGATTTATCTTTATAGGTATACATTTCTTGATAATGTGATCAACAGGGAACTCTTTTGAATCATCCTCCAACCCACAATAAATAGTAGTAAAGCAGAAGTACGAAAAAGGCAAATTTATTAAACTAAGTAATAATACAAGGTTTGGAATGAAACAAGGAAGGCAATAAAGTTACAAAAACATAGACTATCAAAATAAAGAACTGAGTGTCCCAATTGGCCTAACTAAGCCATAATCAGAGCTCTGCCTATCTGACATGGACTTAAATCAGTTAGCCACCTAAAGTATCCAAAAATACTTTATCTTGCTTACCTCAAGCTCTGGCCTCACCTCCTTTCAGCAGTTAAATCTTTGTCTGCCTGCTATGCGGCTCCAGGTTTAGTGAACCAATGGGAAAGGAGTTACTTTTTTTCCTCAGCCCATGGCATTTCTGTTTACTGATGATGCTCCTTTACTCCCGAGCTTTATCAGTTATTTAAGGGTCCAGGCAGCCTCAGGTTACTTGCAGATCATACTGAATGGAAGATAGACCATCTATAAAATAAGGGGCCTCCCTACTTCTATCTGCTGTACTGGGGAACTACTGTTGTATTAGTGATTGTTGTCCCCTTTCCTTCCATTATCCTGACATCCCGATGGTCACTGCTTGACTACAATGACACAACCAAACAAAGTTATCATTGCTGTCTTTTGGTTGAGCATTTTTACAGCCCAACTTCTGCGCCTTAACCATGAGGCTACCACTGCAAACCAATCCCAAAGTAGGCCTTCATCCATTGTAGATCTGATTTTTATAGTAGATTTATACTGCCCTATATATATATATACTGTATAGGAAAAGGAATAAGATAAAGGACATGAAACAAGTGAACCCAGAAAGAAAATCTTGTTTAAAATCCAAAGTGCACGGTGTTCTGCCCCACATCTTGTTAGTTGAAACTGTTATTTGTTGAACTGTGCTCCCCCTTCATCTTGTCATTTATTAACACATCTGTAAGTCACGTCCCACACTCACAGTGGTACTATAAAAGTCTATGAAACTCACGCAAAGCACTTGGTCCCATAATAAACATTTGAATACAATACACCCCATGTGTCTCACGTAGGCACCCCTTTATCTCTTGTTTCGGTCACGTCCAAAACGTATCCTTAGGGTATATAAACCCCTGTGTCTGGTTAGTTGTGGTACACAGCAATTTGAACCTCTGTCTACGCGCTTCTCTTCGTCTTGATCCAACCGTGGAAATCACTCGTCTTGTAAGTGTCTTTTAAAGCTTTATTGCTTAATGTACACTGTCTGCTATGTATTGCTTTGTAAATCATTCTTTATTGTCTTTGATTGTACACATGTAAATGCCTGTATATTTCTTGTGTATATATTTAATTTTACAACAAATTACGTCCAGTAAAATCCTTCAAGATAGCTCGCTCACCCCTTGTCGTTTTTTATGTGGATGAACCGAGTTGTTTAAGCTCTCTGCGGCCACATTGCAGAAGGACAGTGCAGAGTAAGGCAGAAAACATGGGCTATTCAGTTTATAAACGGAAGAAAACGGATGTTGACAGTCTGTGAAGTGTCTCCTTCAACTCTTAGGTCCAAAATAAACGGTAGCTTCCTGAAAGGAAAGGGTGAGTCTCTTCTTTAGAGCAGTAAAGCTGGTTAAATAATGACACTTGAAACTTCATTTAAATACCATTATGACTGACAGGAGCCATGATTCAGATGACAGAATGGATATGATGTCAGATATCTTCCAACACCTTCTCTTCCATTCTAAGAATAAAAATAGACAGGTAGTAGTCTTCCCTATATATCTCCTATCCATAGAGTTTATGAAATAATACTGATGCCAATTGCCTATCTGACAATACATACACACACCCCCTGCACATGTACGCACACACACACACACACTACTGCTCAAATGACCCATCTCCTGGTATCTCCTCCATGCTCTTTAGATTGTGCTGGGAGACACAGCAAACCTTCTTGCAATGGCATGCATGGATGTGCCATCGACTACCTGTGCAACCTAAATTGGCTGCAGATACTGTCTCATGCTATCAGGTAGTGTCAAGGACACTAGCAAAATGCAAAACTAGAGATAAGGAGGGAGCAATTGTCTGTGGCTGCAACCTGCAAAACTATTCTTTTTTTTTGGATTGCTGTTGCCTCTCCAGTTCAAAGCAGGTGAAGTTGATTCACAATCGTTTATGCTTCCTAAATGGACAGAATGATATCTCTGAAGTTTAACTGCTTTAATTATTGTAATGAAGTAATTATTACGTAATTATTAAGTGTTCACTTAATTTTTTGAGCAGTATATATATATATATATATATATTTTTTTCACTGTATATGTTTGTACCTAAGCTGCTCTGTTTGCTGTACTTATAGTGATAATATAGTTCTAGGAAATAAGAAATGGCATTGTACAGAATATATACTGTATGTATTCTGCAGATGAATTGAGGGGGATCAGAGTGGTAGGGTGACAAGATTAATATCTCTATTAGAAGGAAGAAGCCCACTCCATTTGTGTGTCTCTTCTGTGTCTAAATAGACTCAAAATGAGGCTTTATCTTAGTCAGGGACAGGGAGAGGTTTTCATAGAGATTTCTTCTTACACCTGTACTGTATGTCATATGTAAAACTACGAGTGCATGTGGTTTCAAGGTAAAGTTCACCTTTGACTATTAATTCTTCCCGATCATGGTGCTGGATAACGATAATGTGTACTTGAACTTGAACTGGCACTACTCACGGAGTACCCAAGGATTTGTAGTTTAAAAAGGCAGGGATAAAGAGAAGGTTTATATTTTGAACCTTGCTTTCACCTCAGTTTAAATCAGACAGACAATGATTTATAAATGAAATAAAATTAAGTAACTTGTAAAAAAAAACACCTACATGCATATTTCAAGTTTCAATAATTAAAACTTATGACATTCAAGCGATACAGCCCTCACCTAATAGTACAAATGCACTTTGCAATCCTTTATGCTGTGTGTTGACAGTGAAATAGTTAATTCTGTGAGGCAGCCAGCGACACTGGTTGCTGTTTGCTTGCACTTTTCCTCCCCTGCCTGTCACCCGTTAGCTTATGATGACCTGAACGGATAAACATTGCTCTAGTCAACTGGCTTTGCCACTAAGGCTTTCAGGATCATTCTCTGTTGAACTAAAGTAGCCCCTTGCGGCTCAAATAAACCTCCTTGAGATTACTCAATTTATCCCAAGGATGGTCCTTCTCAACCCTTGGGTTGAAGCAACTGAGTGGATGATCAATATGTTTGCAGCCTGCACTGTAATTTAGCTTGCTGTGTCTGACAGGGGGATGTAGAGAAGCTAAAGGCAGGCTTTTCTTGTAATCTTCTTATCATCTTATCCTGGTGTGCCTCTGAAGAAACACAGCACTGAGGCCTGCCTGCTCAGGGTTCATTTAGTGGATGGGGGCATGAGGAAACATGGCTATTACAGCATATTCAAGCTAAAAAAGGAAAAGTTCAGTCATTTAGTTTCACAATTCTTAAATAAATACAATATATCAATTTTTATTTTGCATTTGTTTTATTTCTTGAGCACAATTTCACTGCATGATATTGACACCCTTTTTATATTGACTAAAACGTCCAGACCTTATAAGCTAAGCTGTCCAGAATAGCAAATATGAATTTAAAAAAACTCACTCTGCTTGAACAGCACATTAAAATCAGCTTCAGACCACTGGAATAGTCTGTGCTTGTCTATGCCACATTGCTTTGTGGAGTGCATGCAGGGAATCAGAGCTGGGCACTAGTTTGAGATTTTTGTGCTTTATTTATTAATATTGACATGCCTTAAAATATTAATTTGCATAAAAATATGAATACATATATTTATATATTAGGCCTTCAATAACAGTCATGAAGGATTGATTATCAATATGATTATTTTTTATTTCCTGTTTAGCATCTGTTTATTTTTATAATAACCTTATCATATTCTTTGACTTGATCTTGTAAATTAAGTTCTTAAAAGATTTTAGTTTCTCACTAGACTTTGCAGGTCAGCTGTATGACTGCATATGTTATCCATAAGACTTTCCCATTAAGATTTCTCATTGTGGAAGGTATCAAACTATAAAACATTTCACATGACTATAAATACTTGAACTGGGCTAACTGGCAACATTAAATTAGTCATGTACGTATACATGTGTGTGTGCTGCAATAGATTGGAATCTCATATTGGTTACCTCCTTATGCCCATTACATCAGGGTTACACTCCTGACTCCTCACGACACAGAATAAGTGTGTTCAAAAACTCATGGCTGGATGGGCATCATGTGAGGAATACTCCAGGAAGCAGAATTAGCCAAGTTGCTGTTGCCTCACCTCTAGATAACCAAAATGAACTTGGAGGACTTTGTCCAGACTAACCATTCAACCTTCAGGATACTACTGTATGCTTCACTGACAAGAAGGCCTTAGACTGGAAAAGGCATTCCAAAACTATAGCCTTTTAAAGCAGAATTAAAAATAAATACCTTATTTTTGCTCCTGTGAGGAGTGCAGTGGTACAGACACCTTACCATCCTTACCTAAAGAGCCACTAAAAAAGAAAACCTTTAGAGTGAGAGCTCCATAGAAGTGAAAGCCTCATTAAAACTCACACATAAAACCAAGAGAAAAATAAAAGGCTCCTCCAGCCTCTGGTGTAAACTGTACAGAAGTACAGATATTCTTGATTTATAAAATAGTGTGTCACACATGCACATCTGTGGATCTTCTTGCAGGGTCCAAGTTATGTAATAACCTGCTGGTCTGAGAAGGAGTTCTACTGCTAACACTGTCTTTTCCTTCTCTGTGAGCTGCACTAAGAAACCTCCCAATGTGGGCACCTGACTCTGCTCCTTCTGGTCCTTCGAAAATAAAGCTACCAGATTCCCTTGAAGGAGACGTCATTTGCCAAAGGGACAGACCTGCTAGATGGAACTTCCTTAAGTGAATACTGAAAGATTTCTGCTTTGTTTTTCTGTTTTCTTAGCCTGAAACCAGGGCAGCATGGCACCACAGCATTGTTTTAGTTTATTTCAACTTGTTATTAAACAGGATGACCCGGTTGCTGTCATTCTTGCACCTGGCCCCAGGTGTCTTGCACGGTTGCATTGGAGACAACGTCAGAGTTCATCTAATGGAAATTCCACCCTGAGTCGAAGGCACTGTTGCCTAATGCTTCTCCTCTTTTCACTCTGGCAGACCCAATGATTGGCAACAAGAAGATATCTGACATCAGTTCCAGGGTCTGACCCCTTGTGCCACTTCTGCCATGGCTTCCTTTTAAAGGGAACCTTGATTTCTTTCAGGACTGGGATGTTTTGCTAATTGATTTAAAATTGTTTTTGTTGTTCTTTACATTATGCAGGATTCACCTTCGAGTACTGTAAATATTTATTATCTCCCTTGTCTTTTGTTCACTTACAGTAGTTATGTACCTCAGTTTCCATGAGTTTGCTTAGTGCTCCCTGTAATTACACTGTGTATATCTCTATGTTTTTATTGCAGAACTGTATGCTGTTGTGCACAGCATTGTTTTTCCCTTGTCCGTTGCATGTATTTTTTTTAACTGTGATGTATTTAAAATTGTCTGCATTGCAACATGCTTATAAGTAGATATGAACGAAAAAGAAAAAATTGACTTGAACCCAAAACTTAGTTAGTGCTACGCCCTCATAGAGCAAAAGCTTTGCATTGAAATTGAGACCTGGCCACACTCTGTGTGCAGTTTGCATGTACTGCATGTTTTTATGTTTTTTTTTTCTGGCAGATATTTGTGTTTATTGTTCACATCATATAGATAACATGTGTGTGTTAAGCTGATTAGAGTCTGAAAATGAGTAGTGCCTTATCTAGGATTCATTGCTCTTTTGCAACCAGAGGTGGGTAGAGTAGCCAAAAATTGTACTCAAGTAAGAGTAGCATTACTTCAAAATAATATTACTCAAGTAGAAGTAAAAAGTAGTCATCCAAAAAATTACTCAAGTAAGAGTAAAAAAGTATATGGTGAAAAGACTACTCAAGTACTGAGTAACTGTTTGATCATAATAATGATTTATTTTTTAGAAATGTTGTAATAAGACAGACAAAAATATAAAATAATGTGCAAATTCTGCTATTTCCAAATAATAAAATAAAAAAATGAGTAAAAATAAATAACATCTTTACAAAATAAAGATGCACAAATAACAAGTTCAAAATCTCAGTTTTTCACAGCAAAGCTTTTGAAGAAAATACCTGCAATAGGTAACATGTATGTCTGAACAGTGCAAACTATTTATAGTGACAAGATATACTGTACACTGACAGTGTAATACTGCATATGCACTTGCCCTCCAAATAGCACAGCTGATAGAAAATAACAGAACAAGGCAGCTTGTTAACGTACAAGAAGTCTCACTTTACCTTGACTGTCTGTGTCTGTGCATGTTTGGTTAAAACGTGTTTGTTCTTTACTCAGTGAAGTGATGGTTAAGCTTCAGCAGGAGTTGGCTCTCATTTTTCATGTACAGTGGAACCTTGGATTGCGAGTAACTTGTTTTGCGTGTGTTTTGCAAGACGAGCTAAAATTTTTAATAAATTTTGACTTGATAAATGAGCTAGGTCTTGCAATACGAGTAGTCCGTATACATTTTGTCTGCTGAGTGTCACGTGATCACAACTGAGCTGATGTGTTCTTCTCTCTCTCGCTGCGGGATTGTGGGCAATCGTCAGTTGGCGTGCCTCACTCATATATTCAACATCCATACGAGCGTATACTGTTTACTACAGCATTGTGACCACGTGTGTGTGCTGTGACGTGTGACTCCCCGTCTTGCACCCCAAAACACGAAGCTGAGTCTCAATACTTTAGCGACACCATCTTTATTCAGCTTGAAACTGGAAGAGTGAAGTTATTTATTGTAGCGGGATCTTCCACTCTCCTATACACAGACACAGCAGTCAGGCAGGGTCATGCCCAGGTTAGTGGCCAAGTAATACTATGCCCTGCGCATTTATAATGTTCCTTGTTCCTTGTATCACCCATCAATGGCAGGTTCTTATGGCATGATCACGATCTTTTCGAATTTGTTTTTACGGCGAACTGCTACAGTACTGGGTGCCTGCGGTTGCTTTGGGACGCTCTTACGTGTGTCATCCTGTTAGGTGAAATCCCACAAGAGTTTAGAAACTCACTCACATCAGCCATGATTCTTTTCAATGATAAAGTGCAGGTTAATTTGTTTTATGTATTCTTACTTTATATTTTGTATTAAACATTTTTATCTGAATAGTTTTGGATTGTGGAACAAATCATCTGAGTTTCCATTATTTCTTATGGGGAAATTTAACTTTGATATATGAGTGCTTTGGATTGCAAGCACGTTTCTGGAACGAATTATGCTCGCAAACCTAGGTTCCACTTGTATTCTTTCTTTCCATGTCCACTGTCTGTGAGGAGTTTGTGCTGCTATGCTGCCACAGTTTGTGTGTGGTCATGTGACTGCATGGCTATGTCTTATTTGTGAAAAGGAGCCATGTGATTACTGTTGCTACATCTGATTGGTGAAACAGTCATGAAGTAGATCCACTGGCGGCTTCTCTCTGGCAAAAATATAGCATATCTAATGGAAAAAAGTAACGATTCAAGTATTGCCCAATGTAACGGAGTAAGAGTAGCGTTTCTTCTTCACAAATGTACTCAAGTAAAAGTAAAAAGTATGGTGCAGTAAAACTACTCTTAGAAGTACAATTTTTAAAAAAAGTTACTCAAGTAAATGTAACTCGTTACTACCCACTGTGGTCCCCGGCCGGGGCCGGGACGCCCAGGAGGACGAGAGGAGGGCTTGTGCCTCCTCCAGACCGCGAGGGGGCATCCGTACTGGTTAGGTTGGGGGCCTCGGGTACAGGGCTTAGAAGCCCAACCCTGTAGGGACCCGAGGTCGCCGCCAGGCGGTGCCCCGATGCCGGTTTATCCCGTGTGGTCCCTGGCCGGGGATGAAGCCCGGCCGGGACACCCAGGAAGACCAGAGGAGGGCTTGTGCCTCCTCCAGACCGCAAGGGGGCGATCGCCCTGGTTGTATAGGGGGCCACGGGTAGAGGGCTTGGAAGCCCAACCCTGTAGGGGCCCGTGGCCACCGCCAGGCGGCGCCCTGGAGCCCAGCACTTCCGCCACACCAGGAAGTGCTGGGGGGAAGACTTATTGTGAGGCCCGGAGAGCTGCCGGGAGGACAGCCGGCACTTCCGCCACGCTGGGGCGTGGCCAAGGAGGGAATGCCGGAAACACCTGGTGCTCATCTGGGAGCACTATATAAGGGGCCGCCTCCCTTCAGGCGAGAGCGGAAGTTGGGTGGAAGAGGACGGAGCTAGCGGGAGGACTGGAGGCGGCCAGAAGAGAGAGAGGCATTGTAAGGCCTGGAGAAGAGAGAGAGACATTGTAAGGCCTGGAAAAGAGAGAGAGGCATTGTAAGGCCTGGAGAAGGAAGAGAGGCATTGTAAGGCCTGGATTTGGGGAATTGGTGCAAGCGGCACTGGGGAGTTCAGCGCGGGATTTGTAAATACTGTAAATAAACGAGTGTGTGGTGAAAACAACGATGTCTGTCTGCCTGTGTCCGGGTTCAAGTTCACACCACATGTGTTTGCAGCTAATGCTACAGAAATCAGACTCCAGCACCCTGAAGTGCACCAAGTAGGCTTCAAAAACTATCCATGCCACCATCACTCCAAAAAGGTCCCACCTCTTCCAGTCCCGAGCAAATAAAATGATCAATCTCTGGATGGAGGCACCTTCGACAGGATGGAGCTCCCTAGTCAGACATGCTGAAATAGAGCCAGATTGGCTATTCTTTTTGTGCTGCTGTGTCCAGAGTACTTGTTTAATTCTTTAAAATATTTATTGATTTTTTTGTTGACTTGCAATTAAATGGAGTGACTAGGTTGGCACCAAAACTATTTTTGAGGCTGTGTGAGTCACTCTGTTCCATAGAGTTTGGACACCCCTTCGGTGTTAGACATTCAATTTTCAGTTTTCCTTCTTAATTCCTGGATGCCTGGTTATTCTTACTTTCCTTCTTCAGTTAAATATTTGCATGAAATGGTTTATTTTGGTTTTGGAAATATATTGTTACAGCATAAGAGTTCACATTAAAAACTCTGAATGGATAAAAATGTGTACAAATCTTTTATCATGCAGAAAATTATAATGACTTCAAGGGGATTTAATACCCACCGTATATAATGTAGCAGCTGAGAATTTTACTTTTGTTTATTATTTGTATATACAGATTCATCAAAATGTATTGATTACTGCTTGTATCAATAATATTAGATTATGATATTATTCTTTGCAGCTCAATTAATTCATTATTGATTGACTAATATTAATAATATTAGTAAGTGATAAATACTGCTGGCTGCAACTTGTAGAGATGATCAGAGGGAATGGATAGGCCTCAAAGTAGCAATTCTTGTTTAACGTAAACCTCTGTATACTTCAATTTACATTAAACCTTCTAATTGGTCCTGCATCTTATCTTATCTTATCTTATCTTATCTTATCTTATCTTATCTTATCTTGCCTTTCCTTGCCTTGCCTTGCCTTCCTGTGGTTTTCGGTCTTGTTGTGCCATTCTTTGCACTTCTGCTTTACCCTGAATAATTATAAAAAGTGGTAAGTTTTTGTTTTAAACTCTACAACATACATTCTACAAGCATGAAAAAGCGTGTTCATTATTTTTTCTGCCAGATAAGAGAGTACTGCTGTGGTGTCTGTGCAATAGGTATGACTTAAATGCGTCATTTCTCTGTCCTATTATCATTTTACTGGGCACACAGTTGTCTGAACACACATACTCTGAGTCTCTGTTTTGCATTAAAAAATGTTTAAAAACTTTACTCATCCATTCTGCACATTGTTCATGTTCATGAAAGCTTCTTTCCTTTGGTAAGATTTTGTACACCAAATAAATTTTGGTAAAATCAATTACATACTCTTTATTTTTAAATAAAACTAGGGGTCTTCGCCCCCTGCTCGCTTCACTTGCCCACCCCTGTGTTTGGTTTACCGGATATACAATACAATGCAATTTATTTTTTGTATAGCCCAAAATCACACAAGAAGTGCCGCGATGGGCTTTAACAGGCCCTGCCTCTTGACAGCCCCCCAGCCTTGACCCTCTAAGAAGACCAGAAAAAACTCCCCAAAAAAAACCCCTGTAGGGAAAAAATCAAAGAAACCTTGGGAAAGGCAGTTTAAAGAGAGACACCTTTCCAGATAGGTTGGGTGTGCAGTGGGTGTCAAAAAGAAGGGGGTCAATACAATAAAGTACAATACACAGAACAGAACAAATCCTCAATACAGTATGAAAATAAAAATTCTAGAAGTACGGAGTAGAATTTCACATTAGATGATATAACATAATATGATTTGGGTTTGTTTAGAGTCCTGGATACCTCATTCATCAAGCTGTCTCTCCCATTTGGCCATTCCACATCTGAAATAGCGCTAATCCGATGAAATGACCCCTCTTTCCACGATTCCTGCGATCCTCCATCAGAGATGACTTTACCTTAGGCAGGCAATATACAATTTAAAGAGATTGTTATTTTCTTGGGAATTGTTACACATGCATTATTTTCAATTTTACTTGTTTTAAATGATGGCTCATTGCCTGGTCTCGCGTGACGTTCTAAAAACAATACTTGTCCCTTTATTTACGGCCCTGGGCGTGGTTAAATTCTTTCGTATAACGTTGCTCGCACGCAGTGGGGAGGGGCTGCTCTCGTGCTGCCCTTCGATCTTTTTAAAGCCTTTACAGCCGCTGTCCTTTTTCCTACTTTGTGTCTCTGCTGCTCGCGTTGTGATCGGTTCTCCGTTGTGATCGTTTGCTTTGAAATTAAACTTGTCGTTGCTTTAACTGTCGCGGGTCCACATATTGTCATGGTGTATTTTCCATTATTGTGTAAATCTACATTTTGTGCATTGAATGATGTGCACTGAGATACCTGTATCTGTGTGTGCTGCTTCCCTTTACATTACTGTTTAGTTTTTTTGCCCATTCTCTTTCGTCTTGCGGTTCTTTTATTTGTCTTTTGTCATCTTAAGGTGAAGATCACGTATCATCTACTAGTCATTCATTCCACAGGATTTTTTTTATAATAGAGAGACATTGAACACTTTGTTGCCTGGAAAAAAAAAACATCCTTACTTAAGCAGCTATTTAATAAACATAATGTGCTGACATTCATGATGTTTATTCTCTGATTTGGACATGAGAAAATTCATTATGTTTCCAAATATGGTGGCAGGTGATGTATCTCATGAGATGTTCATTTTCTCCAGCTATGCAGGAGGTAATTATTACTTATTCGAATATTCTACTGGATGAGAGCTGCACTGCTGGGTCTGAATGATGCGCCCATACAGTAGGTAAAGAAGTCCATTCACCCACATACCCATCAGTTCATCCATCCAACCATCCATTCATCCATCTACCACTTGACATGCATATTCCATCCAGTTGAGATTTGGTGGAGTCAGAGCTTTTCCCAGCAGCACTGGGCAAAATCATAAAGTCATATTAATGCCTATGAATCATGTTTCTGTTCTACTGATCTGACGTGGCTACGCTGTGCGCACTTCCTTGCTGCATGAACAATTCCTTTAAATCTTTCTGTATTTTGTAGTTTAAGGCACTTGAGGAGGAATTACTATTCCTTATGCTATTCATTCTTCTTTTTCTGTCTGTATAGACTGAATTTAGGGAATGTGCATTTCATTTCAGTTTAAACATGCCTTCATACTGCACATTATCATTTTAATTTTACACACATATTTACTAAAATGAAGATGCTAAAAATGTGCTTTAAGCAGCGAGCCTCTTGGAATTAATATTGAAGGATGAACCATCAGTGGACATTTTGTTTTTCTATATTTCTGTTTTAGTAATTTAGTTAGTTAACAATCCAACAATGTCTAGAATACAAATTTGCTTTAAACAGTGCCAGCTGAGGGCAACTTTATGTTGTATATTTAAAAACAGGCTTTGTAACTTTTATCACATGATTGAATCACAATATGTAATGGTGCACTATGGCCAAACTAATTACAGTGATATATACATAACAAATGACTGCACTTGAAAGCCAAACACAAAGAGTATACAATTATCAGTCCGGATAATTGTACCTCTGCCACTGCCAGGGCCCTCAGATGCAGGATTTGTCTTGATTAGTTATTATGTGTTTGCTTGTTGGGTTAATTTAATTTACTTAATTTCAATAGAGATAATTACAGATATTCTTAGGGTCATGGTATTTGCTTATTTTGTTAATTTGCTTAATTTTAGTATGTTTAATTACAAGTGTTCTTATAGTAATACATATTGTGTCAAGTGTTACAGTTATACTAGATAACTTGTTTGTATGACTTATGGCATAAAAGAAAGCATTGGAGTTATTTGAAATGTTTAATATGGTACAGTAAGTGAACTGATGATTTTTTTCATGTGATGTTTCTGGAAATGCTTAACATTATGAACAGTAACTCAGGTGTGTTATGTTTCCTTGTCCTTCTTCACTGTCACACCAGAAGATGTACAATATATTGTGTTTAATGCAAATTCTTAACTAATATGGGTAATAGGAAAGTTTCCATCTGTTTATTAATTTTAGTTTATATAGCCATAATCCAAAAGGTAACATTATAATTTTAATGAACACCGAATGTCATAAAAATTTCAGAAATTGTGAGCGTACAAGTCTGGAAATAATATAATTCAATTGATTTTGGCGTTCTCCAAAATAGTGACCACACAATATGATTCCTTTTCATATAACAGTATTATAATAAGGGTTACACACGGACCACATTTCAATTTATTAACAAACCCAGCTTCAGAAAAAAAAATAGAATAGAGGCAAGCACATTAAACAAAATAGGCAATAAATTATGTTCTACGTGACCACAAATTTCACAACAGAAAGCAAGAGGTCCACATGTTTTTACAATCCTTCCAAATTTAACAACCCTTCATTAATTGGCCTGGAATTTATGCCCAAACACAATGAAGTGACAGAATAAAAGGAGGAAAAAAACAATAGATGCCCAGTGTCTTGTGGCACTTAGCTACTTAATAATTGTAACAAATAGGATTTTTTCATAAGATATTTATAAATTATTAGTGTTTTTATGAATTTAAGTCAAGCTATACAGTAGCGCTGGTTAATTGCTCCAGTTGTCGACTTCTTTTTTTTTCCTTTTGTTTCATCCACTTGAGGTGCACATGTTTGACATTATTTTTTATAAGTTAATTTGAGCATTTGTGTGGTGTTCAGGTCTGTGGCTGGGTTTAATTTTTATTAGCACGCATGAAGAGGGTTTTGTAGGTGTGGAATTAATTAGCTGTCATTATAGCACCTGCTCAAAGAGGGGCTTAATTTACAAGGCTGCAGGCGGCAACAAATGACACGGAGGAGAAAAAAATTGGCTGTTCTTTGCTAAGGAAACAAGGACCACATAAGAACATGTAGAGCTTACAGTAGCCATGTATTGACTAGTCAGATCATTTTTCAGAGAAAGAAACATTAATACATGCAAAGTCCTCCTCATGCTTGCTAATAAACAAATAAAAAAGGCAGTTTCTTCCTAAGAAATGCCAGCCCCCCCAACCCCATCAAAGGCACTCTGCAGTGCCTTTGGCAGTCCAATCAGTCCAATGGCAATAACTTCAGCAGAATACCACAAGGTGTTCCAAGGCAATCTAAGAAGAAAAAGAGAATGGGAGTAATACTCAGTAGTTTAGGGATATCTGATCCAGGATAACAAATGGCATGGGAATATCTTTTAATTTCAGACTAATGCTTGTAAAATAAACAGAGGGAGACAGAAAAAGGTTTAAAGTAGCCACCTTGAGGCAAAAAGGCAAAAAGCAATATTATATCTTTACAGACGTGAGTCCAATACAGAACTGAGGTACAATGACAAGAATGGCCTATATATAGCTGACTGAAAGGAAGAGGCGGGACTGGAAGTTGAAATGATGTTCTGTGGGACCGGAAGTGGCAATGAAATTTTTATGAGGTGAGTTCTTCTGATGGCTTGCACAGGGAAAGATGAAAGAATTAGAGTACAGCGCCAAGCCTTGGTCTGGCCCATGCGCACGTGAGTGACACATTGTATTTGTAAAAAGGCAGACATAAGGCAGATAAGGCTTAATAAGGTCACATGTTAAGTATTGCAAGTCAGAACACAGTATCATAGAGGAACAGTGTAACTCTGAATTCACATTATTTGAACATAGGTTTGACTCCGTATTTAGTTCAAATGTTCTCCCATGTTCACACTGGTTTTGTCCTGTTATTTCTAGTTGAATCCAGCATTAGCTCCACATATGAAGAAGGTTTAGTGTTGGGAAATGCATTGTGGAGAGGTCATTCAGCTTACTGTGTTGACTCACAGCCTCAATGACAACAACATGACCACAACAATAAAAGCAATCAACAAACAAATAGTAATTACTATATATGCTTACCTTGTGTTAAAGAGCCTTTCAGCCCAATCCATAATCATGCTTAGCTGAAAGACCTATGACAAAAGGTTGACAGAGATAGACACAGTAGTTAATTGATGTAGCCTGGCCTTTATCTTCTCCAGATGCTGTTGGAATATGCAGAAGTTTGGAGGATGGAAGTTCAGATAAAGTTGAAATTCAAAAGTACCAGGGTTGTTAAATTACTCTAAACATACACAGTGTGAGCATCCATGAGTGTGTTTGCACACTCTCTGTGACCTAGTAATGGATAAATGAATAAACCGGGGTCAGAATCATAATAGGAATGTTAAGTATAACTTCTGTTAAAAGGAGAAAATTAGTAGGATTAGGTGGGAGGGAAGATCCCCCAACAGGAAGTTCCACTGTTCTGTTTATTCCTCAGAAAAGGAAAAACTCATCTGGAGAAAAATTTAAAAGGAGCCCCCAGACATTCTATAGGAATTTTTGTTCTGCATTCAGATGTGGTAGTGAGAAAGAGAAGAAAACAGAGACAACCCATCTGAGACCCATGACAGAAGGCTGACAGAGATTGACATAGTAGTTAGCTGATGTAGTTTGACACTTATCTTCTCCAGATGCTGTTGGAGTATGCAGAAGGTTGAAGGGTGGAAGGTTCCATAAAACTGAAATTCAAATGTAGCTGGGTGGAGCAGGTATTATATCTTAACTCAGAGGGGACTGGGCAGTCTAATGGTCTGAATTCCCTACAGATTTTATTTTTTTCTCCAGCCGTCTGGAGTTTTTTTTTTTTCTGTCCACCCTGGCCATTGGACCTTACTCTTATTATGTTAATTAATGTTGACTTACTTTATTTTCTTTCTGTGTCTTTTATTTTTCTATTCTTCATTATGTAAAGCACTTTGAGCTACTTTTTGTATGAAAATGTGCTATATAAATAAATGTTGTTGTTGTTGAACTAAAATTCCTACCCTGACTGGGGTTAAAAGTCTCATTTTATTTCTTTTATGTTTAATTTTGAGTCATCCAGGTATGTTAATGTTACTTTTATTTATTGTCTGCTTTATTTTCTACACCAGTGCTATGTTCCATGTGTTTTGTGGGTGGTGTCCCAAGAGGCGGAGCCACCTGTCAATTACCACCAGGTACTGCAGGTCAGGGCAGGTCAGATTGAAGAGCATGCACTGGTACAGCACATTGCCATACCCACCACATGACAAATTGGAAGTCAAACCAGTAGTACCCTATAAATTTCCAACGAGACACAGTACTGAAGGAGTCCAGTCTTCATCTCAGGTCACTGAATAGTGTCCTTGTATCGTGACCATATAGCAAAACAGGAGGCACCAGGACTATAAAGACTTCGACCTTTGTCCTTTTCCAGAGAAATCAGGAGCACCACACACTCCTTTTCAGTGACCTCATGATCCCCATATTCTCCCAATCCGTCTACTAACTTCAGAGGAAGAGTCACCAGACACATGAATGCCACTGCTGAGGTAAGTAAACCTTTCAATGAGGTCAACACTCTCTCCGCAGACAGACACACTGCTGATGGCTGTGCCTAAGAGGTCATTAAAGGCCAGGATCTTGGTTTGTATCCAAGACACTCGCAAACCTAGACGCTCACATTCCTCGCTCTGTCTCTTGAGAGCCCTGATCAGAGCCTCCATTGACTCTATGAAGATCACAGTATCGTCAAGAAAATTAAGAACCAGGAACTGCACTCTACGTTATAAATCCAGAGGGTCTTCCACAGTTCTTGGCTGTTCATTTTGAATGCTCTAAGGAGTTATTGGGTGTTACTTGTGTTTTTACAGTGCTTTTAATATTTTGATTCTTTGGATTTGTGCTCATTTTGCTTTGTTTTTTGACTTCAGCGTTGCTTGATATATGGGTTTTGTTCACCTTGGAGTGCCCTTGCTTGCAACTTCTTTTTGTCTTCTGTGTTCTTTGCAGCTTCATGTACGTATGGAGCATTTTTGTGATAATAAATATTCTTTTTTACAAAGATTCTATCTGTCTTATTTTGTATCTAGCTGAGGTTCTTAACAAGATTTATCCTTCTATTGGCCATTTTTGGAAGTGTTCTTAGAACTCTTTAGTGCTTTCTTAGTTCATAACAGCAGGTCAGCTGTGATTCAGTGGTTGTTGGGTCTCAAATGCCAGTGTGTGTGTGGAACCAGTACAAACTTTAAGATAATATTGCTATGGTAACATAAACAAATCAGTGTCTAATCCATCAGCTTTAATACCCCCCACCATCCCTAGAACTTTCTCAGCATTTCTCCTGGCAGGGTGTAAGAAATTAATTCTTACAGAATGACGAAGCATAAAAATTAAAACAAAAAGCAAAAATGTATAACAAAAAGAAAAGCCAAATAATGCAACATAACAATAATAGGTAAAAATCACATATACTGTACATGAGACATGAAAGAAAAATATTTCATAAACAGATTGTATGAGTGCATATATTCAATATATAGACCAAAGTGACACACTGAATATTAATTGAACTTCATATGCATGTAGACACCACAATATACAAAAAGATCACGCTACACAAAGGACATCATAGTACACAGCACAACCAAGCGCATCTAAGAATTTAAGGAAATGTCGTACTCTCACAGATAATACAATTAAACCTGTTTAGTTTATAGCAGAGGAGATTATGTGGAGACCTAACCCAGGTCTTCAAAATCCTCAAAGGCATTGATGAAGGTGATATAGAAGAATTCTTTCACATTAAGGTTGAATCACATACACAAGGACATCAGTGGAAATTAAGGGGAAGTGCATTTAAACTATCAGACTGGGTTATTAGATAACTCCAAACAGACAGAGTGTAAGCATGCATGGGTGAGCTTGCAGGCTCTATGTGAACTGGTAATGGATAAATTAAAAGAAAAAGAGTCCTAAGAATGTTAAATGTAGCTTTGTTACATGCAAAAACTTAGTAGGAACAGAAGAAAGGGCAGATCCTCTAACTGGAAGTCCCCCTGTTGAATCTGTTTGTTCCCCAGAAAAGGAATAACACATCTGATGTAACATTTAAAAGCAGCCTCTAGACATTCTATAGGAATCTTCAATAACATGAAAGTTACATTTGGAGATGGTACTGAGAAAAACATAGAAGAAAAAGGAGACAACCCACCCAACTAAGACACTTCTCAGATTGAGCATATTTCAGCAGCAGCTCCGTGCCAAAGTCGTATTGTCAGTAAATAATCTGTCATTTCAGCTTGCCATCACAATTACCTGTTCAGCATGGAGATAGGCATCTTCCCAGAACGTTGTTAGTCTTCTAGTGTGTTCCTATAACAAAGGATAGATTTATCTTTATATATAAACTACAGAAAAAGCTCACACACCGATTCACATTTCACATTCAGAGGCTGCTATCCTGACTTCATCCTGATGTTTATTAGAAAATCTGTTTTACCTCTTTAAGATACTTAACATACTTACAATGTTACCACTGACTACTATTAACAAATTTAAAATAGGAAAGATCAATATACTGCTGCCATAGCTTTTAGCACGCAGAGCTATCTTTATCTCTTGCAATTTGCTCTTTTAATTGCTTGTAAATCATTTCATTTAAAAAATGAAAATTAACATACTGGAGACAGAGGTGTAAATGATAAAGTAAGTGAGGTGCATAATAATAAAGTGACTATAAACAAGATCATCTGAAATCTAAATCAATCTTTGCAAAATTGGTGAAATGGTAATATACAACAAGCAGGAGCTGCTAATTCACTCCTGTTGCCACCTATGCCAAGTGGGTGCATTTGTAATATACCTTCTGAAAAAAATAATGGAATACAATCAAACAAGTCAGATCAGAAAAATATGTTTCTGTGAACAAAACACCAAAAAGTTGCCAAATTGAATGGAAATGTGGAATATATTCTTATTCTGTATTTCCTAAATAAATGCAGAAAAGAGAAATAGCAACTGACATCCATTTTCCAGTCCATTAAACTCTTGCAGTGTACCAAACTCTGTGATAAAAAAAATGAGAGAAATGGTAAGGTGGAATGGAACGGGATGGGGCACATCAGGTAAACACATAAGGCAGTGTGGATAATAGAGAAAATGATCCAGTGCTGCCTCCCTTCAACAGATTATACCAACCTTCCTACATGTCTTTAGAAAAGCATGTTGTTGCCGGTAGAGCAGAATCAAATTAATATTTCCAGAGTATAAGCATTATGTTGGTTTTTAGTCAGCCACCCATGTTAAATTAAAATCTCATGATAAGCTACTTTGCAGCAATGTTTTCTTGTTGTCATTGGCTCTGGAAAGGCTGACAGCAAAAAAAACTTTAATTTGAAAAGCTGGGGGAAGCTCCTTGTGACTGAACAAGCCAACCACTGAGTCTTCTTTGACCACTCCTTCATATGTTTGATGGCTTATGAAAGCATTAGACAAATGAAGAAGAGTTAGCGGCAACACCTAAAAGAATGAGATCTACTTTGCCCCTGATCCACATGGTGCTTGTTCAGATGCAGCATTGTGATATTTTGCTGTTTCTGCCACCTGTAATGAAAAGTCAAGCAAAATGATATCTTTTATTGGCTAACTAAAAAGATTACAATATGCAAGCTTTTGAGGCAACTCAGGCCCCTTCTTCAGGCAAGATGTAATCAATTACGATGTATGAAATGAATCAATTGCCACCTCCAATGAAAATATTTTACAAAAATCTGCTTTTTGTATGCTTACACATCATTCTAATTTATTTAGGATGTACAGCTTCCCTCTCTTCTGGCATCACTTTGCCTGTGATCAGACCATTTTAAAATGTTAAGTGAGAGCTACCCACTAAAAATCATAATAGGACACATTACCATTAGGTACACAATGAGAAAGAAAAGATGCAAGGATGTGTAGAAAGTCTTTTTTACTTAGATAGCATAAACAAAACTGCAGAGGCTCAAAAGCAAAATGTTAGAGGGCCAAAGGATTTTACTTGCTTACTCATTTTCTCACTTCATTCAACAGTTGGTCTTTAACAGGTAGCCTTAATCATTAATCATAGTTATTTATTCCAATGATAACCCTCTAAAAATGATTTGAGGTAGTCTGCTACTATAAATGTCTTTTGCTCACTTCGGTTTACTCTGTTAAAGATACATGGGGCTACTTCAGCATACAAGTTTATGTATAAAGGACAGGCTATTGAATCATGGCATACATGGTACAACCATTGCATACACGTGTCCATAATATTCAATGGCAATTTATATGATACCTAGTTGCTGTGGCAGATGTATGATTGAAGTAACATGGGTATCATACATTAATGAACAATACTTTACTACTAAACATTTTTATTATAACTGAAAAACAAAACAATACTGAGGTTTCATTGATTATTTATAACTTTCAAACTTCAGGTGTACCTGTATTGTTTGTATTAGCTTCATGCCAACTGACTGTGCCATTGGATGCTGTTCTCATCTCAGTAAATATGAACCTGCTTACACAAGGAACCAATGCTGTAACAACAAGTAACACCATGCCTGGGGCTGCCACATGCCACTGAAGGGATGCAGATCATGATGAGGCAAACATAAGAAAGGCATGACAAGAAGGTAAAAAGAAACACAAAAAATAAATATAACTAGGTTGAGGGTGGAAATACCTTTTGAAGCAGAATGAGAGACCATCCATCCATCCATTTTCTGCCACTTATCCAGGTCTGGGTTGCAGGGGCAGCAGTCTAAGCAATAAGACCCGGACATCCCTTTTCACCACCACCTCCTCCAACTCTGAGGTACTCCCAGGCTAGCCGAGAGAAAAAATCGCTGTGGGTCTCCTCCCAGTTGGGCATGCCCAAAGGTTCTCTCCAGTGAGGTGTCCAAGAGCCATGGAATTAACTAATGCATTTCCTTAACAGTAACAAATCGTTCACATTTAAGAGATTTGATGCAGCAAAAATGGTGGCCCACCTGGAAGAGTTAGCTAGTCATCCGCTGGCTCACTTTGCATCTCATTACTGTTTGGCTGCTGATTAGAAGAAAAATAAAAAGTTAAGGGTTGTGAAGATTAAATATCAAGAAAGTAACATTTAATGCAAAATAAGAAGCAATAACTGGATACTATTTAAGAAAATGGCTGGAATAAAAACCTGCAGCACCTATGGTTCTCCATGTTCAGAGATTTTCATTATCATTTATTGTCACCTTCCTCGTAAGATCCTGAATCTGTTAGAATGCTCATCACAACTCTTCAAATTTATAGAATATCATTCAGTGTCCTTGTTTTAAAAGTTCTGATGGACATCACAACAGGCCAGTCTTATATAATTACTGCAGTAGAACAACGTGAAGAGAAGAAAATAACGATTTTGGGATTGGCCTTGTATATTGCATGGCAAAGTAATCAAAAAGACTGAAACCAGTCTTGTAAGCTGTAAACAACCAAAAAGACAAATGATAGTCGAAAAGATTGAGAATTTATATTGAGGCGGCAGGAAGTAGGGCGAGGTCATCAGGTTGGGACGAAAGTGAGGTCCTCTGGAAGGGAGGAAAGTTATTTAATCTTCCGTGGTTCTGTGGGAAGAAAGAGAGAAGGTATCATTACTCTTTACTAACCTTTTTCCCTGTGTTTTCACCCGCTGAATTGGACCCTTTGGCTGTCCCCTAATCGCAGATGTGTGACGCTGTACTCCTAAATAGATTTTGCAAATTAAACAGACTTTCATACAACATGACAGTATATGTCTATGAAACCTGAAAACTCTAGCTGCTTCCTATTAAAGAAATACTGGACGTTTTTTCCTATTTCTGTTTTCCAATTCATATTAATTGGGGTTGAGAAGCATTGGATTGAAAGCAATAACCAACCCAAGATGGAGTGACAATCCAACAATGGTTCATACTTTCATTCCTTTAAGTTTAGAAAACATTGATGCAAAGTATCAGAGTTTTATACCTTAAATCTTGCATTGGCCTTTCCTTAACTGTTGTAGTGTATTTAAAGTGACTGCC